>NC_056732.1:1519068963-1519392713 GCF_019279795.1 Protopterus annectens | reverse complement strand
TATCTCTGTAGTCAGTTTGAAAATACAGATGCTGTGTCTTACAATACAATTGTTTCTTTTTGCTAGGCCCTGTATATAAAAAAAAAAAATATATATATATATATATATATATATATATATATATATATATATATATATAGACACTAAATTGGCCAAAGGTGAGAGTGTGTGTGCGAGTGAGTGGTATGAATGAACTACCCCAGCAGGGCTAGCCACCAGGCTATGTAAACTTTGCCGCAAGATAATTGTCACTGCTGAAGTGACCCCCCCAACCCCATGTGCAAAATGGGAAAATGGGTTAAGGATATATATATATATATATATATATATATATATATATATATATATATAGATATATACACACACACATGGTTCATAGAGTGAGCCAATGGAAACATTAACAGAAGCCTACCATAGGTTCATAGGTTCATAGATTAGTACTAAGCTAACTGCTCTTGCGAGCCATTTTAAGCCTAGCCAATTATCCCTTGTGAGACTCAAACCATGCACCTTGTGTTTGTGAGGCCTTGTGGGACACACTTTCTGCCGAAGCAGAAATCACCGAACATACATAACCAAAAGTGCTGTTCACCGAAGCAGCACTTTCAGTTATGTACGCTGGTTGTGCCGGTCGCACTATAGGTTCATAGGTTCATACTAGGCTATCTGCCCTAGTGCATTTATAAGCCTAGCCAGAGTGTGTTTGGCTTTCGACACCCATTTAAATGAATTTTGCTATGCCCTTTTTCAAAGTTAGTATACTGTGCCTCTGTTTAACAGTGACACAGAAGTGATACCCAGGGTAAACCTACGATCTCCCATCCACTCATCAAGATTCCTCTTGAAGAGAGTCAATGAGGGACTCTGCCTAACCTGGACTGAGATTTTATTCCAGAGTGAAGGGAGCCTCTGGGTTATGAATCTGTCCCTCCAGCATGTCCTATTTATTGCAGTGCTGAGGTTCAAGTCTCTCAAGCGCGTAGCTCGATGGGATTTGGATTTTCTGAGGTGCAGCATGTCCATTAATTCCGGGTTGGACATGGCTTTATACGTCAGGCACAGATCGCCTCTAAGCAGGCGGTATGCCACTGAGTAGAGCTGGAGTTTCTTTAACCGGGCAGCATATGGCATCTGTTTGAGCCCTTTGATCCTCTTGGTGAGGTACTTTTGGGGTCTTTCCAGTTGCTGCAGGTGTCTGGTAAGGTACATCCCAAAAGGGGCATTGTACTCAATTATGGGCCTGATGAGGGATGAGTAAAGAGGCACTATGACCTCCCCTGATCTAGATGTGAATCCCTTCATGATTCGGTGGGCTATATAAATTGTTTTTCTAACCACTTTGGCCACGTGGTTTTCAAATGAGAGATTGCTATCAACTTGGGTCCCCAGGTTCCTAATTACTTCTTCCGTACTTAATGGATTACCACCTATGTGGTAATTTGTGGGCACTTTGTTTTTGCCACAGGGGATGACTATACACTTTTTGGCATTTAGCTTGAGGCCATGGCTCTGGCACCAGTTGTCTGTTTCTATGAGGCCCTTTTGTAAGATGCTTGTGTCGGCTGGAGAGTCGATTATGGTGCCTAGTTTGCAGTCATCTGCGAACTTGGTCAGCCACAGTCCTTCCGTGTTGGCCTGTACCTCTGAGAAATACATACCGAACAAGAGAGGTCCCAGGACTGAGCCTTGTGGGACACCACTTGTAACTGGTTCGGAGTCTGACATGGCTGCAACAATTCTAACCATGTAGGTTCTGTCCTTGAGCCAGTTTGCAACCCATCTAGTGACATAGGGGTTTATATTTAAGCTGGTCAGCTTATCTATAATGCCCGAGTGGGGTATTGTATCAAAGGCTTTTGCGAGGTCCAGGTAGGCTGTGTGGACCACCTTCTCCTCGTCAATGGCCTTGGTGACTGTTTCAAAGAAATCGATCAGGTTTAAGAGGCAGAATCTGCCCTTAACAAAGCCGAACTGGGTAGGATCCAGTGTCTGTAGGTCCCCAATATCTTTATTTATGAGGTCCATGATGATCCTTTCCATAGCTTTGCAAACCAAGCTAGTCAGGCTTATGGGGTGATACTATCCAGGATCCGTTGAGGCATCACCTTTGTGGAGAGGGACCACTGTTGCTGTACGCCACTCTTTGGGTACATATCCTGTAGTAAGGCTGAGATTGAACAGTAGTTTTATGTTTAGGTTTAGCTCTTCTTGGAGTTCATGTAGGACGCAGCCCGGGACACCGTCTGGTCCCATTGATGCAGTGTTTTTTGCTTTGGAGAGGGCGGCTCTTACCTGAGCATCTGAGATGTCAGGGGGGCAGCACTCTGCTGGGATGGATATTTGCCCTTTTGGTGGGGGGGGGGGTTTACTCTGAACCTGTCAGCTAGGATGTTGGCAATGTCTGTGGGTTTGGTGTATTTTTTGTCATTTTGGACTAATTCTGAGCATATCTGGGAATTCCCACCCAGGTTCCTAACATCATTAAAGAAAGCCTTGTGATTATCCTTAGTGTCCTGTGCAGTTTTTCTCTCGAAGCTGACTTTAGACGATTTTATGAGTGCCCGTAGTTTTTTGCTAATACTGATCAGAGATCCCTTCCCTTTTTAGGATTTTGCTCTATCATGTAGTAGCTTCCTCCTTCTATTGTATAGTTTGTTTATGGCTGGAGTCCACCAGGCAGGATGCCTGCCTTTGGAGGATTGGGTCTTGGTTTTATTTGGGATTGCATAATCCATGCATTCCTGAAGGTGTTCATAGAATGCGTTTATAAAGGATTCTGTGGTCTGGGCTGTATTTTCCACAGGCTCGAGGGCTTTGAAGGATTCCACCTCGGTTTTGAGGAGTGTGAAATTTGCTTTGGAGAAGTTTTTCACTGTGGTTTTCTGGGCAGGGGGTGGGGTCGGGATGTGAATATCCAGTGAGATTAGTTTATGGTCTGATCTTACCAGTGAGGGATACACTTCTGGTCTGGAGCATAGAGCCCCCATGTTGGTGATGACCAGGTCCAGTATGTTTTCCCCTCTTGTGGGAGTGGCAACAAGTTGTTCCATAGCATTTGAGTTTATAAATTCTAGGAACCTTTGGGCTAGGGTGTTGGAGCTAGAGTATGCTCCCAGTCTATGTTTGGGTAGTTGAAGTCACCCAATATAATGGTGTTTGGAGAGACCTTCATATTTTCCAGTGTTCTCAGGAAGGCTGAGTGGGGTTCCTGGGTTTGGGAAGGTGGTCTGTAGCAGGCTATAAACTGGAAGGCAGTTTTACCCACTGTTAGTTGCACATGGATAGTCTCTGATGCATCGTGCTGTGCCACCAACCTGGAGGTGTGGGTATCTTTGACGAATATTGATACTACCCCTCCTTTTGTGGTTCGGTCCAAGTTTTGGGGCCGAAAAGCATGGTATGAAGTATAACCTGGTAGTGCTGGGGTGCTCTCAGGAGCCTTGAACCAGGTTTCTGTTACTGCACAGATATTGATGTTCTCCATGTTAAGGAGAGTTTTGAGTGCGTGCATCTTGAGGTTTAGACTTCTGGCGTTGAGTAGCATTACTCTTAGTTTCTTATCCCTTGTGATACCTATGGAGGTGGGTTTGTCTTTTGAGCCTTGCCTAAAAAAGGCACTATGGGGGTGGCAAGAGCCTTTGCCAATATCCAAAAGCCCAGGGGTGACAGGTTCAAGCCATCCCTAGCGAAGCATCATGGCTTGTCGAGCATGTCATCCCAGGCTGACAGGCATTGGATCCCCTTTGAATGGCACCAATACTTAAGCCAGTTGTTGAAATTGATCATCTTGTCTTCATATTGTGGCATCATTCTTGGTGAGGGTAAGATGCTACTCAAGGTCAAGGTCATACCGGCCTGGGCTACATGCTCAGAGAGCTCCTCTATGTCTCTTTTCATGTAGTCCAGGGAGGTACGTCTCAGGTCATTCACACCAGCATGGACAATGACTGAGTCATATTTGTACTTGCCTTGGAGTGACCTGAGTGCTTGTGTTATGTGGCGGATCCTAGTGCCCGTCAGGCAGCTCACCGTGACCTTCTCCTTGTTCAGCCTGGTGAGCAGGACATCAGTGTGCCTGACGATAGAGTCACCTATTACAAGTGTATCAGGTGTGTTGTTTAGCCTTAAGGGCTGTGACTGTTCAGCACACTGGCTTTGTGATCTATGTGTTGTACGTGTTTTGTTTTGGGGTAGCGGTTGCTTGGGTGTCTGCTTTGGAGTGCTCTGCTGCTTAGGCAGATTTTTATTTAGAGCCTCCGAGTATGTTGTTGTGTGTTTATGTGTTTGGTTTGCTGTCGTGGTAGGTCTATGTGAGACTGGAATTGTAGTGAGTGTGGTTTCCTTCTCCTCCTGACTGGTTATGCCAGTACTCAGTTAAGAGACCTTAGCCTCCAGTTTGGCTATATGGTAGCATCTCTCACATGTGTTGGAATTTGTTGGGAGGAGGAGAGGGTTGTCTGTGTACATGACGCAGTTGTAACATTGCCTCAAGATTCCCAGATTCACCAGCTGGACCAGAAAGGAGATTGACAACTGACCTTTGGACATGCTAGAATAGTATTGGGAATTCCTTTATAATTGAAAAAAAGGGCCAATGGGGAACAAGGTACTCAAGGGGAGTTTGTGAGGGTGTAGTGCTTTTAATTTTTTAGTGCTGACGTATATAATTGCTTTAGTGAGCAAGTGCCAGGCTTTAGAGTAGGAATAGGGTGTTTATTATGAGAACTATATCAGTTCTAAGGGAAAAAGTGAAGAGCAGACTTTGTGGAGCCGAGAATGGTTTAAACCCAATTAAGGGGAGCTGCCCGATGCTGCGCTATGCGTAAAATCACGCAAAGCCGCGCCAAGTGGGTTTAATTCAAGGGGACTTGAAACAGCTAGAAATTGGCCCAAAACAGCCAATAGACTACCAGATTCTTGTGCTGGGAACACTCCTCCAGGGATAGATAGGCTGCTTTAAGCTCCCCACTGCCACTGGTGAACAAAGAATCCTCCCTTTATCCAAGAAAGGAAATGGGCAACACAGGAACTTTCCAAAAGTCCAGAATACAGCAAAGCCTGTATTTGGACTACTCTAGGTCAGGAAAGATGGGAAACAAGGATAATTTTTTTGTTTTTTTTTTCTTTTTTTGCAACAAACAGCAGGAAAATGTAATAAATATGTAACACAGGCTAGCGCACTTGTGTGTATAGCCTCAACAGGTAAATGCAACAAACAGGACAAACTTTAAAAGTGCATGTGCAAAAACAACTTTAAACAGTTTAAAACAGTTCAAGAAGCAGAAATACTTGCAGTTTAGCTAGTTCGGACAGTCATCCAGGTAGTAGCAGGAAAAAAAAAACACTTTTATCAGGTTAGCAGTCGCTCTTTTAGCCTCACTGCTGCTAGCACCACTCTGCAGGACCACGAGGAGCTTGGCTGAGTAGTAACAAGCGCAAAAACCGCGCCAATGCGGGTTTTATACAGGGGGACTTGAAAGAGATATAAATTGGCCCAAAACGATCAATAGACTATCAGATTCTTGTGCTGGTGCAGTTAAGGGAGAATTTCCTTTTCCCCACTGTAGTGCGACCTTGGAGTGAGAATATAAAAGTAGGGGGGTGTGGGGGGCACAACCCCCCACATGGGGGGTGCAGGGGGGAGCTTGCCCCCCTGCATAAAAGAAGATTTAGTGTTTTTTTTTTTTTTTTTGAACAGACTTTAACGAAAGCGCTTTTTCGGTGAAAGCACTTTCGTTAAAGTGCGTTCGGGTATTGTGGATTTGGACTATTGAACTTTCGTTCAATAGTCCTAGATATATATATATATATATATATATATATATATATATATGTGTGTGTGTTTGTGTGTGTGCATGCACGCATGCGCGTGTGTGTGTATAATTATTTTCCTGTGTTGTAACTGTTTTTACTAATACAATCCAGTTTAATTGCACAGCAGCATACACACATTGAGGAATAATATACCTACTTTTCTCTACATCAGTATGCATATACTATACATACACATGTATTACTGTGGATAAATGTATATATTGTTTTTGAATGTATATGCTGCAGCTGTATATAACAGTCACAAAGTGTCTCTTCTTTATATGTAATACAATGAATCTTGGTATGGTACACTATTTTATAGTCAAGAGTTTAGAAAAACTGTCAGCTGGCAAGAAAGGTATGTATGAAGATGGTAGTGTCTTACAGATTAACTTTGAAATGGGCCCAAGTAACAGATCTTGTTTGACTCTGTCCTTAAAGAAAATCAGAAACTGAACCCCAGTCATGAAGACTTGCATTAAGGATGGTTCCATGGCGCTGCATTGTCTGAAATAGACTTTTGAAGAGGGCAGAGATTCTGGCTGACAAAGTGGTCTAGTTACACTCTTCAAATCTTGGAGAATTGGTGAATACGCAGTTTGTAGATACTCATATTGTACAAGTTGTTAACATCACTAATGTCAGCAATATGCCAAGTGCAGTGGCACAGATATGTGCATAAGGAGGGGTGATGCACAGTCAAGATGATAAGATGAGACCCCTGTCAGTCATACCTGTCATTGGCTTGTGGCAGCATCCACTGCTTGTGGCTGGGCCTGCATTCCTGCGTGTCAGGCACCACGCGGAAGTGGTGCGCAGTGAAGGTAAACCAGACCAGCCATCTCCCTGCAAATAAGGAATGTAAACATCTGCTGCACTTATACAGTGTACATGTGTGTTGGCAAGATACGATATGTCCATGCAATATCATTGGCTAATACTATGCTGCTTTGATATATATAACTAATCAATAACATGCTAGTAATAATACTTACGTCTGTGTCTGGAGAAACTTTCCATTCTTCTCTAGTAAATAAGCTCATTCATCACAGTCTGCTCCTGATCTGACTGACCTGAAAAGTTAAAACAAGAAATACAACACACATTGATTTGATTTCCTACAAGGACCCATTTAATTATATGAAAAATAACATGGCAGCAGATAGCTCTGCATACTTGCAATACATCTGAGAAGCACTATCTCTGACGTCATCCCATTAACTCAGAAGGTTATGATAACGTTTCTTCGGGTTGCTTTAGTGGTGCTGACTGCTTGCCAGTCACCACAATAGAAACACTGTGCCAGGCATCCATTTTATACTGGGGACCCTCATAAGAGTCCACAGTGGTCTCTGTACATAAAATGCAAAAAGATTTTACTTTCTTTAGTGCACCGCCTCAAAATCCTACCACCCTTCATGCTCTCAGAAGCCACAGCCATTCAGTGGATCATAATCCAGACAGAAATGATAGCCCTCTTGTGGTCATTCACTTTGTTGCTGTCAACATGTGATGCATCTTTTCAGGCACCTCATAAGTGTGACCAGTTGAGGTGTCACCATCACTTACCATGAAAATACATGGCATGACATGATGGTGTTATGGTAAAAACAATGGTATTGAAAAAGTGTACAAGTATCCCAGTATCTACATATGTCACCATTTTGGCTGTTTATTGCCTCTACAGGCCATACTGCTATAATAATTTTCCCCTCATCCCCACAAGATCATCATCCTGCAGACAACAGTTCATTGCACTTCACAGGTGGTCATGCGAGCAGGGCCGGTGTTAGAATGTTGGGGGCCCCCAGCAAATGTTAAGTTGAGGGGACCCTAGACTCTTCCGTCAGAGTATCACCCTTTCACTGCCAACCCTCCAAAGTAGCCTTTTAGATCATGCTGAAAACTTTTAGGAGTAGTATGTACAGAATGACATGTAGCTGTAATGCTCATACAGTACAGCAGGTCAATGTACCTCACTATGTTCGGCCATTTCACAGAGAGACATTCACGGTTACTGGTATTTTAGTTGCAACAAAGATACTTTATAGCAATTCTATGTATAGGTGTGGATTTAGGTGAAATGCTGTCTATATGCTCTAAAGTGTAGTTTAATTTTTTTTTCTTTTACATAATCTTTTCATCCAGTGATTGCATGAACAGAAATTATGATTAAGAAAAGAAATTCATTGTTGCTGTTTGGCTAATTTTCCTTGCATCCTTTTATAACACCTTTGCTGACCAAGATAGCACAGTAATAACCGTTTATAAAATAACCCAGATAAGCCAGGGCTCAAGAAGCCATAGGGTTATAGGTGTTCTTGGATGTATTTTATGGCATTTTCTCAACCTTTTAATCTAATGGTGTCCTAAATAAAAACTATGAGTAAGAAAATAATTTGTATTTTTTTTTATTTCAAGAAAGATATAAGTTGTGCCCAAGGCTTAATATTCAAAGATGACAAAATAGCAGCTTACAAAATACTAACCAGACATTTGTCTGGATACATAGTTCCAGTCTGGGAATATGGCCTGCCTCCCTAGCCCCCCAAAAAACAGTCACTGCCAATGCATCTCTCTGGTGTTAGACTAGGATGAAAGCAGAGGTTCAAACTGCCACAGTCATGTGTTTCAAGTGAGCGCTGACATAAGTATACATAGCATGCCTCCTCACTCCTCAACCCTATCCATCAAAGGCCTGTATACATGCCTGATGTGAAATTGAAAAAATAATGATTACAGTAATGTATTCTGCTTTGTTACTCCTAGACAGTACACTGCCCCTACACAAGCTATAGTAACCTTTTCTGTACACCTCTGACGTCTGTGAGAAAAATAAAAGAAACAATGATGACCACACTGTCCTCAGCCCAAACAAAACTTCTAATGACCTCATGTGCAAACCTTTATAGTTTGACTGAAATGAAAAGTAAAGAAATAACTAAATCTTGACATTGTGAAAAAACCCGGTGTAGTAAAGTCAAAGGTTCTTTAGGCATTATTTTATAGATTTCCGAAATAACTCCATTGTGTTATGATTCAAAATTTCTAAACATTTACTATTCAAAGTATTAAAGCCTTTTTGAGTTTTGGAGAGGAGATTGTTAGCTAGGAGGCAGTTTAATACCTGAGCATTGATACATTTCTCAAGGATCTTGGAGAGTGGGGAAAGGATAGCGATGGGGCGGTAATTGGAGAGGTCAGTGGAGGAGCCCCCTTTGTGTAGGGGAATGATGTGTGAAATTTTCCAAAGAGAAGATACATAGCTTTCTGATATGGAACAGTTAATTAATATGGAAATTGGATAGGCTAGGGTGCCGGCTGCCATTTTTAGATATTCTGAGGGAAGGGTCTGAGCTGCGAGTTTTATGGGCTTAAGTTTTGTCAGAAGTCTTTTTATACAGGTTGTGGGTACTGTGGAGAGGGTGAAAGTGCCAGGTGGGGGATTGGGGTTGAGAGTGGGGGTAATGGATGAGGGCTGTTGTTGTTTGGCTAAGGATAGTATGGTGTCAGTGAAGTGTTTGTTGAAAGAGTCAACTATATTGTTGGAAGAGGTAGGGATGGTAGGTGAGGGCTGCCTATTTTGCCTCGGTGGAGTATGGAGTTTATTGTGGACCAGAATTGCTTAGGGTTGTGATGGGAGAAGTTTAGGGTGGACTGATAGTAAAGGGCTTTGTCTGTTTTATTTACCATTTGTCCTTGTTGCACAATTCAAGATGTATTGCTTAATGGAGCAGGATTTTTTTAGGTGCCAGTGCTCCCAAGCTTTAACTTTAATTTCCATTTGACCCCAGGTTTTTTTTTTTTTTTTGTACATATGGGGAGCTTTTAGTTTTGACTCTGGCATATCTTATGGGAGCATGGGTGTTTAGGATGCTGAGGAAGGTACTATTGAAAAGTAGATGGCTTAACCTAAATTGAAGTATTTTAGTGGTGTCCAGTTACATTTTTGGAGGGAAGAGATAAAGGCGTGGGGTGGAAGTTTGTTTTGTTACAGATTTCTCTATGGATAATGGGACTGGCATTTTTAACATGGTGTTTTATAAGGAAAGTAGGTGAATGGTCACTGAGGCTGTCAGGTAGGCAGCCTGTTGTGCAGGATTGGGGATCTTTGTTAACTAGTGTCCAATCAAGGATGGTCTGACTGTTGGGGTTTTTATTTACATGGGTGGATGATTGTATTATTTGAGAGAAACATGTAGATTTATGTATATGGCTGGGTGGTCATTACTACAGAATAGCTAGCTGATGTTAAAGTTGCCAAGGATGATGGTTTCTTGGGGTAAAGAAAGATTGGCCCAATTCAGGAGGTTTACTAGGAGAGGAATATTTTGGCCAGGGGGGAAGTAGCAGCCAATGATGCTGATGGTCTTAATTGGGTTTAGTTTGAGGTTGGCATATAAGATTTCCTCATTCCCGATCTGGGGGGCTAAGTTGTTGAGAGTTTGAATGTTGAGGTGGCTTTTAAACATAAGAGCTACACTGCCCCCTTTCTTGGATAGTCTGTCTGATGATAGCTGATGACAAAACACTGTTACGATAACCAGAGTTATCTTTGAATTTTAAAGGAGATATAAATAATTTAGTTATTACCCACCTGGTTTATGAAGTATACACGATTGCTGTACTGCTAGCTTTTGTTAGTTTGACAGACATTACAAGATATCAAGATAAATAACTTGCTGTGATTGAGGGCCCCCACTAGGAGCAGGGGACCCCTGTGACAGCAGGGTTCACTGGTGCCTAAAGCCAGCTATGCATGCAAGTGCATGACACTGACTGAACCTTGTAGCCCAGCACAGGGAAATTGCACACTGAGATATCAGTGAAATCCAGGAACATTAGCATAATGAGCATGTGAAAAGCCTTGTAACTGGATGATAAAACCATCCATGGCCATGAATATGCTAATCACACTATGTAGGATTGCATGAGTACAACTGGCAGAGCTCATATCCCCAAGGGAAAGCTGAATCTCTACAAGCTATCAAAGCTTAAAGAAAGATAACTGAATGAGAATTGATACTATTTTTCACTTCTGCTGTACTACATATTCTTTACTTTTGTGTTGTTTGAGGAACTACATAAAAGTTTGATAGTGTGGGGGGTAAGCTAATGGGTGGGAATACCAACGATGGTGCATATTGTGTGGGGGACTGTGAACAGGGATAGGGACAGGGTTTAATGCTATGGCAGGGGAAGTGGACGTGATGGAATGTGGCAAGTACCCTACAAAACAGTGAGTTTTGTTTCATTTTATATTACGTTGGAAACATAGGCCCATATGTAGGCCATGTATCACTCCTGATATGTAAGTATAGGGAGGAGTTCCACGTGATGCTATAATCCTCACATATGCTAGCATTATATGTTATGGCCTCCTATAAGGAAGAGTTACATTTGTCAAGTGATCAGTATACTGTGTGAGCCCTGTAAGTACTATATGCTTGTCATTTTACAGTATGTTTCCAATAGCTGTTAGTGTGGTACTGTCAGGTAAGGTTGGGGGACTCACCTACACAGTCCATGGTTGAAGTGATCATTGTGTTCAACATCCTCTCATGGTGTGCCTGTTTTTTGTTTGATGTGTCCATATAACTTTTACAATCACCAGCCCTGTAGACTGCAGATGTGGAGATGGATGTGTATCCAGCAGTAGTGGTAGAGTGAAGGAGCATACAGTAACACTAAGTTTGCTTGTAGGCCCTTGAGCCACTTGATTTAACAGCAAACATACATATCTCACCTACTTTAGGGATCACTGTAGGGGAAGTTTATTCTATGGCCTTTATTGCACTGTTGGTCATCCTCTTCAAGCATCTGTAGGAAGGCATTTCATGTCTGGATTGTGCTTATTTTTTTGTTGTGGGGAATTGGAGGAAAGCTTACACACACACACACACACACACACACACACACACACACACACACACACACACACACACACACACACACACCCTATAGAGGGAGATATGTGGATAACGGTAGATGACTGCTTGTGCTGTTGTTGGCCCAGGCCTACCTGTGGGATGCATGTACATATTCACAATGGTCAGACATTGGTTGAGTGTACTCAGTATCTGATCACACTGTAGTTGATAAGCACAGCATCTGCCACTGGCAGGGCAGTTATTGAACACTGGCAGTAAAATCCTCTGCTGAGTCTGTAGCTCTCCTGTACTTCTGGGGAGTAAGAAGATGCATTTCACTATACCTGTGACCCTCCACAGTTTAAATAGAGGCAGTTTGTTTGCCACTTAAGGAGTAGTCTCAAATACAGCTGTTTGTCCGCGAGGTTTCCTCCTCAGGATAATGTAACTCTTTCTGCCCAGTATCAGTGGTGAACCTGAGACTACACCAAACATACCATTACTTAGCTGATATCCATACACATCGGTTATCTCTGTTGCATTTAACATTTTACCTTAAATGAAGACAAGGCACTTCTTCCTCTCTTTCAGTGGTGTTTATTACACACATGTGGGAGCCTCATGGAAAGTATCAGGGAGACTCCCCGAACAAAGGAATGCATAAGCTTATATGTTGGTGATACTGCTGACAGTACAAAAATATAAATTAGACCAATTAAATTAGTAGAAAAGACAATTAACCAATCAGTGGTTTACCCGTAGACTTAAAGCAGTTCACATTACTACATCTCTAGGCAGAGAAAGAACATTGGGTACACTTCCATATAAGGCACATTTCCTGCTTTCAAGCAGGCTCCTGTTTTTCAGTACTTTTCTACTATTCACAGTTTACTCAGAGTTCGCAGTACAAAGTTCATCTCAATGCATACAGATTGTCACATACTCAATTTCCTTAAGCACATACTGTGGCCATTCATATTCTACAATCCCCCATTTGATGCTGTGTAAGCATCACCATTTAGTCTATCATACATTTGCCCTAAATCTAACATAACCATGTGGCTGGTTCCTTCAACATTATACCACATTTTTATTTCATCATCCATATTCATAACTGCAGGCATATAAAACTTTGGCACCTTTTTTAGTAGTCTTAAAAGACATTAATTTCAAAATCAATGCTTTGATTAAAAACACAACAAGAAAAGCAATAAGAGCTAATACTGTGATTAATAAAATTAACTTCAATAGTCCACCTCCCCAAGCTGAGAACAGGTTGGTTAACCATGCCCACATTGAGTTATCAGCCTCCTTGGCCTTAGAGTCATTCAGCCTCTCTGAATGAGTTCAAGATGACTTTCCATTTCATGCTGATTGTCAGGAATAAATGTACAACACTCCTTCTGGATTAAAGCGCAAGTTCCACCTTTTGCCATTAGGGTGAAATCGAGAGCCATACGATTTTGGAGAACTACAGATCTCATAGCAGTCAGTTCATCAGTCACTAGTTCTAAAGCAGAAAATGTGGCATTGCTTAATACTTCAAACAATTTAGACAGTTTTCTCAGTTCCCAAATTGATTTTACTGCTCCATATGCTGGAATTATACCAGCCCACGATATGACATCATCACCCAAGTCCATATGAGATAGTCCTTTGGTGCCAGCATGAGCTAAGTCATGATGATAAAGCCATGAAGTGTTAATTTGACCTACCGGATTGGCAGGCTTTTTAACCTCTCGAACGTTCCAAATTTTTCCTTGAGGTAAAGGAGATTTATGTCGGATGGCTGGGACTAAATAACCTAAGAAACAGCTACCAGACCAGTTTCCTGGTAGCCATTTATAGGCTCTTCTACCACACACAAAGTAGCAATTTACCACCTTAGTGGTGATATTACAATTTATATAACCTTGTTCAGAATGAAACACCTTCTTTTCGATCAATCCCAGCTGTTGGTATATAACGGAATTATTTCTTACCTCTTCGTATGTTTTATGCACCAGTTCACGGAATGAATTGTAGGTTGTATTACAGTAGGAGGAGTTATTATTACACCTGTAGGGAACTGTCACATTACAAAAACTCCATCCTCCCTTGACTTTACCAAATTTCTGAAAACACACAGTTCTATTTCGATGGTTAAACAGATGTAATGCTATCCTGTCTTTTGAAGTGACATTTGAAGTGTCATAGATCAGATTCATCCAGGTTTCATTAGCCCCTAAAGGTATTGTATTTAGCATCAATCCCCCATGAACAGTAGGTAAAGTAGTACAGATCCAACAATCAGAGACACTGAGGGATGATACATAGGCAAATTTAATAGCTTGGTAGGTGTTGAAAGGTGGATGCCAAATAGCTCGCTTGGTGTGATGCATTGATGGAGCAGGAAATAAAAATGGCCTCATTAAAAATAACAGTACAACAAGAATGACCACCAAAATGGCTGTCCAATATTTTTGTGGAACTGGTTGTTGAGTCTGCATAGTGTCAGGAGTTTGGAGTTTTCCAAAAGGGTAAATGTTAGGCATCGTCAGGTACTGGAACAGTTCTACTTCGAGTACAAGTAGCAATGGGAGGAGAATCTAGAGTTGCAAAAGGTAAAGGCTGTTGGTCTTCAGACGGCACAACTTTTTTGATGTGTGAAATGTGGATCCAGGTTGGAGATCATTGCAGTCACACAGCAGATGACGTTGTCAGAAGAACCAGAAAGGGCCCCTTCCAGCGCCACTGGAGTGCTGTTTTTCTAGAGAAGGACTCAACGTAAACCCAATCGCCTGGTTGTAGGGTGGGTGACAGGAAAGGATCTGGAAGATGCTGAGCAGCTGCTACTTGGTGGTGAAACTGTAGGAAGGGAACAAGAGATTTGCAGTACAAAAGAATATCATTATCAAATGCATCATATTCAGAAAAGAGTGGTGGTGGTGTCATGGGCATACGCAGAGGGTGACCCATGAGAATTTTATGTGGAGAAAGACCCATAGTAGGATGCAGTTGTGCTCGCATAGAAAGTAAGGCTAGTTTTAGGGCTTGCACCCAAGTTAAGCTTGTTTCTGAAGTGACTTTAGCAAGTCTAGTTTTTAAGGTCTGATTCATGCATTCAGTAATACCTGACGCCTGTGGTCTATACGGACAATGAAATTTCAAAGTAATGCCTAGCATTGTACACAATTATTCAACTAACTTAGCAGTAAAATGCGTTCCAGGGTCAGAGTTTATTTGACAAGGAACACCAAAACGAAGTATCAATTCATAACACAATTTTTTTGCAACTGAAATACCATCATTTTTAGCACACGGGTAGGCTTCTAACCACCCCGAAAAAATATCAACAATAGTCAAAACATATTTAAAACGAGTACAAGGTGGGAGTTTAATAAAGTCCCAATGTAAAGCACAAAATGGTCCCATTAGTTTTGGCACTGGTTGAGTGGGAGCCAGAGTGCCTTTTGAAATGTTATGCTGTAAACAAATGGAGCACGTGCTCAAAAAATGTTGCACAGAAGCAGAATATCCTGGGGCAAACCAATCCTTCTGGATTTGTTTGATTAATGCTTGTACCCCTACATGAGCTGGCAAATTATATGCTTTTATAAGAGAATTTAACATAGATATAGGGCAAATTAATCTGCCATCAGGATGCTGCCAAATTGAATCAGAGCGTTGGAAACAACTGTGGGCCAGCCATGTTTTTCTTTCTGATTCTGATACTTCACTTTGTAAAGCTTTCAAAACAGTAGTGTCAAAAGTAACAGTTTGTAAGATAGGCTGCAGAAATTGTCCCTGAACAGTATGTGAATGAGCGGCCTACTTGGCAGCCCAGTCAGCCAAATTATTTCCCTTAGCTACTAGGGAGTCGTTAGACTGGTGAGCTGCACACTTGACAACAGCAATTTTGGAAGGTAATAATAAATCCTGTAAGAGGTGATCAATATACAGGTGATTTTTAATTGGTGCCCCAGAGGATGTCAAAAACCCCCTTTCCTTCCACAGGGCACCAAAATCATGAACAACACCATGGGCATAACGTGAGTCAGTATAAATAGTAACAGATCTGTCTTTGGCCATTTTACATGCATGCCAAAGTGCCATTAATTCTGCGGCTTGTGCGGAAGTGCCAGGTGGTAATTGTCCAGTTTGTAAAACTGCAGATGGCGAGCAGACTGACCATGCAGCCTGGAGTTCGCCAAGATTATTTCGTAAACAGTACCCATCTACAAAGAAAACTAAATCAGAATTAAGCAAAGGAACACCTCGCAAATCCAACCTAGGAGAAAGAACAGTGTTAACTACAAGCACACAGTCCTGTGGTTCGCCCTCGTCACTAGTTGGAATCAATGAGGCAGGGTTTAGTGGTGGACAACGTGTAATTTGAACAGCGGGATTACTTAATAAACTTAACTCATATTTAGTGAGGCGAGCATTAGAAAGATACTGTGTTTTTGTTTTTAAAAGTAACGCTTGCACCGCATGAGGTACTGCTAGTATAGTGTCATGTCCTAAAGTCAATGGTGCTGAATCAAAACAGCAGCAGCTGACACTGCTCGTAAACAGGGTGGATAGCCAGAAGCAACAGGGTCTAACTGAGTGCTGTAATATGCTATAGGTCGATAGCTTGCTTGCGCTAGCAGGCCCAGGGCAATTTTATTTCTATCACAACAGAAGAAAACAAAGGGTTTAGAATAATCTGGAAGCCCCAGGGCAGGTGGGTTTATCAGTGCCATTTTAATAGCCTGAAAGGCGTTTTCATGTTCAGGGGACCAAGGCAGAGGGTCTGTGACCTCCTTTTTTAGAAGCTGTAACAGAGGGGCCAAAATTTCTGAAAAATTGGGCACCCACTGTCTACAATAACCTGCTAGGCCGAGGAATCCCCTGAGTTGTCTCTGAGTTACAGGGTAGGGGGCAGTCTGAATGGAGGTAATTCTACTTGGAAGTATTTGATGTGAACCCATGGAAATGATGTGCCCCAGGTATTGTACCTTTTCTTGACAGAACTGCAGTTTAGATTTATTTACCTTAAAACCTCATTCAGCTAAAGACTTTAAAACTAGAAGTGAGTCCTCTATACAAGACGTGGTATTTTGTGAACCTATAAGAATATTGTCTACATATTGGGCCAATACTGAACGTGGTGGTAACTGTAAATCTTGCAGTTGTCTGAGCATCTCTCTAGAGAATAGGGTTGGAGATTCTACATATCCTTGGGGTAATCGGGTCCAAGTATACTGCTGGCCCTTATAAGTGAATACAAACAAATACTGACTATCTGAATGTACTGGGATAGAGAAGAAAGCTGATGAGATATCTATAACTGTAAAACAATGTGCTGTAGGTGGGATACAGCTTAAAATCATAGTTGGGTTTGGTACGATTGGAAAAACAGGCAAGACAGCTTTATTGACTTCTCGCAAGTCTTGCACAGATCTGTAAGCTGGTTTGCCTGGTTTCTTTACCTGTAGAATTGGAGTATTACATGGACTTGCTGTAGGTACTATAATTCCTTGTTGTACCAAGGCAGAAATGACGGGGGCAATACCAGATGTAGCCTCTACCGTCAAAGAGTACTGTGGTACCTGAGGTAACTTTGCTCTGGGTTTTAAGGTTATTTTTACAGGAGTGGCTGAAATCAGAAACCCAAAGTCATTATCATGAGTGGTCCATAGATGAGAGAGTAATGAATTTAGATGCTTATTTTTATCGAGGTCAGACTGTATACACATTGTTTGCAGAGTAACAGTTTCATCCAAAGTTGCCAAAATACTATCTTGTTTATCTGAAGGTACTTGTAAATATACTCCTTCAACAGTGCAGAAGATGGTTGCTCCCATCTTACAGAGCAAATCTCTTCCCAATAAATTTAAAGGTGCTGAGGGTCCTACTAAAAATGCATGATGGTCTTGTAAAGGTCCCAAAGTTACTGGGACTGGGACAGTTTCAGAATATTCAATAGGAATACCAGAGACATCTACCCCTCTAGTTATGTTATTGGAGAGGGGGACATTTATTGCTGCTTCGCCAGCTAGCATAGATTTGGTTGCTCCAGTGTCAATCAAAAATGGATATGGTTTATTTTTGACAAGTAACATAACATGTGGTCCATCTTGATCCACAGGAATGAAAGGGCGCAACTGCTGTTGTCTTTGTTCAGGGAACCTTCATTGTGATGGCTGCTGATTGGATGGAGTCCAATTAGAATTCCACTGAGGTGACGTATCAGTGGGTGGGGCAGGTTGCTCAGCCAGATACAGACATTCATTTCTCCAATGGCCTACTTGTCCACAATTGAAAAACTCTGTCTGATTACTATAGCTTTGGGGTGGGACTGATCGATTTTCCTGCCAGTTTTGTCTATTTTGGTTTCCAGCCCCTTGGCATCCACCTCTCCCTCTTCCCCATCCTCATCCTCCCCATCCCCATCACATCTGAATCTGTGCTTTAACCAATTTTTCCTGTAAATCCTTTTTTTCCTGTTCTAAGTGGTCAGAGAGGTATTGTACTTGTGTAACTAATTCATGCAATCCAATATTAGGCCAGTTTACACATACTTCCTTTAGCTTATCCCGTACTTGTGAGTGTAACCCATCTACGAACACAGCCAACAATCTGCTCTGTGCTGGCTCTTCAGTGGGTTCTGAGTAACCAGAGTAAGCCTCAAAGTCTTCAGTGAGATGATTTAAATACTCTTCCACAGGTTCGTCTTCTTTTGAAGAACTGACTTGATTTTGGACCAGCTGGGTGTAGGTGGAACTATTACTATAATAGCATCTACTATTCGCTGTCTGACCACTTCAAACCCATTATCTCCTTATGCATCATGTTTTGGAATCGTAGTAGGGACATTAACATGGTCCCAAATCCGTTTCATCAGATCAGCTGGTATGGCGTACTGAAGAACTGCCCTGACTTCTTCTATTGTAGGATTTTGTAAACAAATATGTCCCGCCAGCACACGCTGAACTTAGCTGGATTAGTACGAATAGGCGGTAACGATTTGGTAATGACTTGAAAATCAACTGCCGACCACGCCCTAGGTACTACAATGGTCGGTGGTTCCAGTGCACTTCTAGCATGGGCTGGGTTAGGTACCTCCCTCAAAGGTAACAATCTGTTGTTGTCTGACGACTCCGATCTTGAATCTGGATTAAATTTATCTGTCCCAAAATATCCATCCCCACTGTCAATTATAGCGGGGAACTGGCCGAAATGCCTTTGTCGGTGTAAATGTCACTTCCTTTTTCCTTTATAATAGGGTTTAGTTCTAACATACATTACAGCTTTTGCTTCTTTATGAGTCTTGCTAAGAGTTCTTGGTCCCGTTTGTCTATCGCTCGTTTCTGGATCAGATTCACTAGACTGACTGTCCGCAGCTTGTTCTCTCTCTCTAGGGGTGGAATCTTTAGTGGTGGAATCTGGTTGCTGTGTTTCCACTCCTTGTTGAGCGAGGGGGGGGCTGATACTGTGGGGGTGCAATCGGTGGTGCAGTCAGTGGTGGGGAGAGCCAGGCATTATCATCTTCTGACGATTCAGTTTTCTGTAATTTAGCAAATTCCTTTACAGGATAAAGCCCCTTAAAGGGTGGGTCCTTTAAGCATTTATCGTTTACTACATCTAAATTACTAGCAGTTTGTTATAATTCTCTCAATTGCTCTTTTAATTTCTACTGATTATATTTTAGACTACTAATAACCGAATCCTTTTCGCTTTCTTTCGCCTCTGTCATCCAATCATTAAATGCTGCCCAGCACAACCCTAGTAATCTTCTCCCTTTTTTCCTTAACTTTCCTTGAAGATTAAGCAAAATATTTTTATTAAAACTACCATTTTCTGGAAAGGCGAGTTTACCATCACCCTCAGTGAGAGCGACCCACTGACTTATAAACATACAACTGTCCCGGGACACACGAAAATACATATAACCAGCTGGTGTACCTCTTTCTGGCTATTTTATGGTTCCCACACTCACTCCCATTTTCACACAGTAAGCTATACTGTATTTTACAGATTTAGCTGTGACATTTTGTAAACATCGTTTTCCCCACTCTCGTATCTCCTTTCACTCTTATGTCGCCAGTTTTTCGTTTTAACCCAGTCTCATACTGTACAATCAATAGCAGAAAAAAAATGCATGCCACTTACCTCAAAACAACTCAATGAGAGGAACTATTACATTTCTATAAAATTATCGATACCAAATTGTTAAAGCAGGCAAGTACAGGAAATGAAAGAAGCACTGCCAGAACAGAAAATTCTGTCATGGACCCTTTCACTAGCAGTATTTCATTCAATACCCAACTGCCGCAGCTGTTGTCAATTCAGATCCGAGTAAACGACACCAGTTGTTGCATTTAACATTTTACCTTAAATGAAGACAAGACACTTCTCTCTCTCTTTCAGTGGTATTTATTACACACGTGTGGGAGCCTCATGGAAAGTACTAGGAGACTCCCCGAACAAAGGAATGCATAAGCTTATATGCTGGTGATACTACTGACAGTACAAAAATATAAACTAGACCAATTAAGTTAGTACAAAAGACAATTAACCAATCAGTGGTTTACCTGTAGGCTTAAAGCAGTTCACATTACTACATCTCTAGGCAGAGAAAGAAAATCTGATACACTTCCATATAAGGCACATTTCCTGCTCTCAAGCAGGCTCCTGTTTTTCAGTGCTTTTCTACTATTCACAGTTTACTCAGAGCTTGCAGTACAAAGTTCATCTCAATGCATACAGATTGTCAAATACTCAATTTCCTTAAGCACATACTTTGGCCATTCATATTCTACATATCCCATCATTTTTACAGTGTAACAGAGATCTTGCCAACACTGGTGAGTTTTGTGTGTTGCTTACTATGGGTATAGCATATATGGCCTGCCAGAAGCTTAAATGTATTATTTCTTTGCAATTGACATGAACAGCACTGAAACAGTAAATTCTCAGAGACAGAGATTACATCCTACTATAGGCCCCCTATTAGCATGGTTGCCTGATGCTCCAAAATGAGAAATCTGACCAGACCTTCCATGTGAGTATCTGGCAGGTTCTTATAGAGGAAATTAATGTTGCTGGTGAAAATTGAACCTATGAGCAGGTCCTTAGAAGGCTCACAACGTAATCATACATGCACACAGTAATGCAACTTGTTTGGATCAGGAATTGATGGCCATGGGTGGGGTCTGGCCATCTGCTAATAAAGTCACCACTGACAAACAAGGAGAAGTTCCTGGTATCTCATTCTAGGACTCCAGAAAGTACAAGAATTGACAGTAGGGTGCTGGACTTAGGTGCCGAATTACAAGCGGTATGTTGAATACCCATCAGTGATTCCCCAGGTAGGTCTGTCTTGTAGTCATACATCAGAAATCCAAACAAGTTGACCACAAGCCCAAAGAAAATTATGAAATATGTAACTGTTTAATGAAGTGCTTTTTGTCACCAAGATAACAGTAACTTCTTCAGATACCATCCAAGTTACAAATCACTTTTTTTAAAAACTTTGTGAAAACATCACATAGTACTGATAAACCAATCAACCAACAAAAGTTTTATACATCACCACTGAGATTAAAATGACAACACAATGAAGTGTTGTTTTCTTAAAAAGTAAGTTTGATGTTTTTATTTAACAAGTTAATGCCGTAACAATAGTAGCAAACCTTGTCAGTACATAAAAATGTAGTCATACATCTCAGAGTCATACACATTATGAGCATGGCTTCTTTGGTTTTTCAAAAACCTTGGGCTTACAAGTGCAAAGGCAGTCTGATCAAAATATGTTAACCATATTTTTTGCATACCCCTCTGTTATATAGGAGTAGTTTTACTGGGTACAGAGATTAGTAACATGTTTATCTTTTGACTGCTTATGCTTATGTTTTTCACAGGTGCTGTGTTATCTGGTTCCTCGACCACTCCATCCTTAGTGTGTGCTATAGATTGTGCAGTGGTCTTAGATGAGGATGTGTCCAGATAACCTAGCATGACCATTAGGGCCTATGTTAAATGTTCGAACATCCAAAATGTCGAAAATTACATGGTCAAACGTAAAAAAAAAACAAAACAAAAAGAAAACACGGAAAAAAACACTTTAACATTGTAGGCGGGGGGGCAAGCCCCCCTGCACCCCCCACCCCCCTACTTTAATATGCCAACTGTGAGACCGCACTTCAGTGCAGAAAAGGGAAATTCTCCCTATCTGCATCATATGATGCAGTTGAAAGTCTATCTTCGAGCACTCAAAATTTCGAGCATTTGGTCCCGACCATGTAACGTTTGAAATTTTGAGCGTTCGAAGATTTGACAGGCATCCGACCATTAGACCTCAACACTGTGTTGCATTACCTGCTGGAGCTATGCCCACACACACACACACACACACACACACACACACACACACACACACACACACACACACACACACACACACACACATACACACACACGCACTCACACTGCTCATTGTTGAAGCTTATCACTGTGACCCTCCCCATCTATGCATAGGATGACAGCTGCGCCTTGCCATCAGTACTGAGTCACCTGGGAAGCCACAGCCTGGGCGTAGTATTACATACATCATTTTTTGCTGTGATATGTTATGCTTATTCTTGCCTATAGTTATGAGCAAACACTGCCTTTTAGCCAGTGTCACGATGTACTGCAATCACCTCTGTCTTGCATAGTCTTCCCCTGCAGCTGACTCTTCCAAAGGCTTCTCATAAGGATCCTCCTCTACTGCTGTCTCTGTGATTTCTCTTCTAGAATGTCTTTCCCCTGCCATGATGGCTTATGTTTAAACATGCATAATATTGCACAGACTATAAAGATTTTGTGGCACATTCTGAGGTTATACTGCAGTATACCAACAGAGAAATCTGGAGAAAGCAATTGGCAGTTTAAACACATGTTCAGTAATAATTTGGGTCAGTGACAGGGCAGTGTTGTACTCATTCTGTGCCATAGTCTGGGAATTTATAATCTGTATCATGACCCATGACCACAGAGCATCTCGAGTAATGACACTAAGATGGCCGTCTGGAAAATCACCCACACAAATTTCTCAAATAAGTCACATATGTGCTAGATGTAGATCTGTGGTCACTGCCTGGGTATCAAGCTGACACACTCTATATTTTATCCTATACATTGCAGACCACCTAGCAGGTGATGAAATGTTACAAAACCACTTATGGATGATGTACCATTTCCCCTGCTCTCCAGGTGGGGACTTTATTGCAATGTAGATGCAGTCAGTGGCTCTTAATACCTCAGGGAAATGGCCTAGGTCATAAAATGCAGGCATGCTGTTGCTTCTTTCCTTATAACACATGGCAGCCACACATTCTCCCCCTCAAGCTGTAGCATGGCATCAAGACACTAGTAGGGTGCTCTTGTCTTGGACTTCTTTGAGAAGGTCGCCAAAGCAATGGATGAGAGCAAAACCTCACACTGCCTACTTTTACCTGACCAAGGTATTTGACACAATACCCCACTCAGGCACTACTGACAAACTCAAGAGGCTAGATATAAATCCTTGTGTTACCAGGTGGCTAGCCAGCTGGCTCACAGAGAGGACCTAGGAAGTTAGAATTGGGGCATCCATCTCTACAAAGAGGCCAGTCACAAGTGGAGTTCCTCAGGGATCTGTCCAGGGACTGGTCCTTTTTGGCATTTACTTCACTGAAGTCAAGACCAATGTCAAGGGCCTCTGGGTGACCAAAGTTGCAGATGACTGCAAATTAGGAGCAGTCATAGAATCCACTACCCGCACTAATGTTCTCTGGGAAGGGCTGGCATGGACAAATAACTTCTGTCAAAACCATGGGCAAAACTAAATACCAATAAATGCACAGTAATATCCTTTGGGAAGTCATCCACCACTGGTAACTATCATATTGACAACAATCCGCTAAGAGCCAGCCCAGTAGTCAGGCACTTGGAGACATACATAGACGGTAATCTAGCCTTTGACCATCGTGTGTCTACAGTGGTAAGGAAATCATTCTATGTTGTGTGACATATAAACAAAGGTTTGGCATCTATGTCCAAGGGATCATTGTTCCACTGTATTCAACATTCATTAGATCTATCATTAACTACAATGCCTCCTTTGGTATGTATCTAACCAGGCACATCCAGCAATTGGAATATCCACAGAGTTTCCTCACTAAAAGAATACAGGGCATAAGTAACATGTCCTGTGCAGACCGCCTCGAAACCCTATACATATATTCTGTTGCCTACAGGTGGTTGAGGGGAGAGCTATACCTGGCATACAGGGCATTGCCAGACCCCACTCTGATGTACCTCCTGCATATCCAAAAAAAAACAGCACTGGAGTTACTCATTCTAAAGACTCACACTCGCCTGTGATACAAATAGGACCTGCTGGATACACAAGTATGTATTCCAGAGACTACCCCATCTGTAAAACAGGTTCCATATCTATGTGAAGCAGAGTTCCTCCCTAACTCAGTTCAAGTATAACTTGGACAATTGCATGGAGAACAGGAAATCCATCCCTGATTTGGCACCTATGTCTCTAATGGACACAGGCACCCTATAAATGTTTTATCTCCCAAGCCCATGCTTACACTTATCAGAACTTTTCAGAGATATGGGATGCATGCCTAGACTTAAAAGGGCACTTGTGGTCATTAGCCTAGTATGCAAGTATGAACCTATGAACCTATGAGGCAGATGCCTGGGATATACGCACCATGTCACCAACTGTTCTCTGAAAAGTCCCTGTAGCTAATATTCTCCATGTTATATATACCTTGATGTCCACAGGAATGAGTATTTCACACATCCCACAAACCTGAATATTGGGAAGACAGATCTCAACCAGCTTCTGTATAGTGCCTCTGTCCACATGGTTGTGGGCTACTATTTCTGTGATGTGGAGGGCATAGCTACAGATGGATAACTCTGTGGTAGGGAGGATGATAACATGCACCTCCATGACTACCAGCAGTAATGACAGCCTCTAGCATATGCATATTTAGTAATGCATCCCGTACATGTTTTCTCCATCACTCTTCAATAACTCCAGAAATTTTACTATAATCACCATCTCTACCAGTATCATGTGGTCATACAAAATATATACTTTTTGAATCCCTCTGCTATGTTGTTTATCATTTTTTGCATTTTGCTTGCCCTTATTTCAATAATGTTGCTCATTTTTGTATAATCTATACTGTCATCTGTATACTAATTGGTTTACTATCAAAAGGACGAAACTCACATTCACGAACGGTGATTTCCACGACAAATAGCGTTGACTCATGAATATGAAGTAGGTTGTATGATAAATGCAGCAACGTCGACAAATTCTGTCGACCTTAAGGTGGAAATCTCCCATTGAAATACATGCTGAAACTCCCTGCCAGTGTACGTCCTTTTAAACTGACGTACAAATGAACGTCGACATTACGACAGTCGCTCCTACCATGATCGAGGAGGTGGCTGTCGAGCATGTTACTGTCGACCATTTGATGGTAAACCATACTATGTTGCCTGCTGTATTTCTTGGCCTGCCTCAATCATGCTAAGCATTCTGTGATGCTCCCACCTGGGTGTAGCTGTGTTTTGCAAAAACAGTGGTGATTGTGATGCACTAGGACACATCTTTATTTGTTTTTTTCAAACAGGAAACTAGCAGCACCTCAAGGAAAGCTAATGAATTTTTCACCTTCCTGATAAACTATCAGCAGAATTTCTTTGTGTATTTCTGTATGAATACTAACCTCCACTGTTTTATCTCTTGTCCTCAGACAATGGCATCTAATATAAGAGAGTATGTCATTTCCTCATATGTACAAACACAAAAGTGTTACAGCAAACATTGCTATTTTATGGGATTTTTCTCTTGTGCCACTTTCGACATTTGTGGCGAAGACAAACTTCATTGTGTTTTAATAAAGAGATATGGGGTTCATGAAATATTGGATGCTGTGTTTGATTTTTGAACTGCAGATGCAGTTCAGTAACTCTAATTTCATTGATATAATACTACAAATTAGGAGCAAAACAGTTTTTTTCTTTCTATTCTATTTACTCTTTTCCCAGACTTGTACAAACATGCTATATTGTTGCTGATATTATTTCCCAGAAGAGGAATGAAGACTGAACTTGTCTGCTTGCAGAAAATGTTCATTTTCAGTGATTATTAATTTGTTGGATTGTACTGCGGTGGTGGTGCTGCGGTAGCGTTGTCGCCTCACAGTTAGACGGTGCCCGTTCGATTCTCAGTTAGAGCGTCTTCTGTGTAGCGACATGCGTGAATGGGCGTTCCTTCGTTGAAGGTTGTGCGTTAGGCCCGGCAAGCCAGTATGTAAAAATCTACTACCAATCATTAGCGGACCGGAGTTCCGCTGTGGCGACCCCTAACCGGGAAAAGCCGAAAGACACAAATTAACTTGTTGGATTGATGTTGACTGTTTTATGTTGTGGGATTTGATTATTGTTTCTCTGATGTGCAGTCATGAATCCTCATTTATAAAATTGTTTTGTACCCACTTTTAACAAGGTTTGATTTGGTTTGTCTTGTATCAGACATGTCACAATTTTCACTCAAACTAATTTTCTCATGATTCATTTCTCCACACCAACTGTAAAAGAAAAGACGATAAAAGAAAGCTCCTTGGACTGTTTGCTTCATTTATAACTTGTTTCTCTGTTTTTCATTCTCTGTGCCCTTCCCTTCTGTCTGCTTTGCAAATGCTTTTGCATCTTTCCTTTGTTTTTCTACTCTGTGTAGGTTCTTCAGGTTTTACTACTCCAGAACCCACATTCCATTTCTACATTCAAATCATCCCATCCTCTCTTAGCCATTCTTTTAAATTCTGTGATATTCTTCAGTACCCCCCCCCCTCTCATTTTGGCATCCCTCTAGCCTGGTCCATCTGGTCCTTCAGTTTTTTTGGTCTTTTTTAAGGAGACTCACTCTTTTTTTCAATTGTATAGATGAGATTCTTGAGATATAAGTAACCTTGAGTGAACACTTATGACCATATGTGCTAGGAATGCATCTAGTAAGATCATAGTATTGGGGCAGGGAATACCAACACATTACTGACAACAGACATAGTGCTATGATAGATACCACACCCACAGAATGAACATCAAAGGACCAAGGGGTGGTATCAGATGAAGGAGTCATTGAACAACAGAGGAGTGCTTCAACCACAGCTGTGTTCTAAATGCCACTAGATATTTAAAACATGAAGTGAGGTGCAAACAACATAATGATGTAAAATTATACTCTGGGATATATGTTATTTAAATTACTGCAGGTCCAGTGATATTTAGTTCAAAATTCTGAATAAAAAATGTGGTTTGTGGAATCCAGTGTTTAATTTAGGATTTTATTGTACTGCATCTAGTGTTTCAAAAGCACTTATAAGCAACAAGGAATGCAAATCAGGTATTCACCACAGAAAGTAAACATACTAAGACAAGAGGATTAATTTTTGACATTTCTACAAAATGTTTGTGAATAGCAGATGTGGAAACAAAATCCCAAAAGAAATCAGTAACACAACTAAACTTCATTTTTGTCTGTAGTGTCATGAATAGGGAAATCAAAGAACAAGTATATAAAATTTGGCATGTATGAAAACTGTAAGCAGACTAGAAAAACATCAAATTAACCCTCTAATGAGATAAAAACCTATTAAAGACTAGCATGAAAAATTATATAACTTGATATAAAGGTATTCATTATAACCAAAAATATTCCAGACATTGTTTAAATACTGAAATCATATGGATTATAGAAGTTGCACACGTTCAGTTTCTGCTGCTGTTTTTCATTTATCGCATCATAGGCCCATATGAAAATGGTTAGTGCGGTATTTAATTTTGCTGTAGTATAAAGTCAACAAATACTATCTAGAAAGCTAGAAAGGCACCTAATAACCATGGTTTTGCTTAGTAGGCTGTACTCATATGGTGCTGCCTTCCTGTAGTCACTGTGTGTGGGGGGAGTAATGCAAACAATACATACAGCTGCAGTTTGCCTTATTATGGCATTTCTTGCTACCGGGGTTGGAAGGGTGGCCTAATGGTTAAGGTGTTTGCCTTACAAACACAAGGTGCAGGGTTTGAGTCTCACAAGGGATAATTAGCTAAGCTTAAAATGGCTCGCAAGGGCAGTTAGCTTAGTACTAGTCTATGAATAGCTGCCCACCTCTAAAGATAGCAGCTGTATGTAGCCTGGCAAGTGCTAAAATATGAACATTATTCCAACATATTGGTCTGAAAAGCACCAGATCCATTCAATTACCTTCCTTTAATAAACTCTTAAACTGTCCTAAAGGCAACTAATTAAAGTGTCAGCCTTTACCCTGATGTAAACCACCACAGGATAAGTCATGAGTGGCATAAACGTTATCTGGTGTAAGAGATAAAAGTATGAAATCTAAAAAACAGCCAATAAAAAACTGCAGTAGATTCTAAGGTAACACCAAATGATCACCAATTGAAAGGTTTCTTTGATCCACATTAATTAACATAAGTGCTTTTGTCAATTAACAGACTTCAAGTGCCATTTTTTGTGGAATATTCCATCAATCTAATGCTGTTTACTAGATGGTGCTTTTTGTGTTAGGTTGGAATGTTGAATGATGATGACATAAACTGTTGCATCTACTTAACTATAAATCTTGGATTTGCATGCTTAACGCAACACTAAACATTCTAGGTTTTCTTTCAGAACAAGACATCATGGCTATTGGTAGACTGGTTAAAACAGATGTAATTAGTTTTGCAGAGATGTTTTATTTCTTTATTTTGTTGAAAAGGAGGTTAGCAATCCAGCATGGCAGCATAACTATCAATGACTGGATATAACAGAGCAAACACCAGAATCTCATAATGTGGATAAATAACCTTTACCCTCTGTGTCCCACAGTGATCTGGAAAAGCTTGATCAAGCGATATGGTGGAGTCGTCACACCTGCACTGGACTTCAGCTCACTGGCAAAGATTTCTGATGGGTATACACAGGGTCGCATAGTTGATGTGGTGAAATCTGTCCTCACAGAACGACGTATCGAAATGCTGCCTAAGAAACCACTAAAGACGGTGGAATTTCTGGCCCCTCTTGCAAAAGTTGACCCTATCTTTAAAGAAGAGGAGGAGGAATTAAAAGTAAGTGAATTAATGTGATACATTTCTGAATAATATGCATATGAAAGTGAAATAATACATACCAGTATTTGTGAGACCCATAGGTTATATATTATTATAGCAATAACCCACGCCTGGGTGTGGGTAATGCTAAATTTACCCACGGTTGGCGTGGTTTGGTCCCGAGGCGCCCGAGGACCAAAAGCCAACCGTGGTAAATTTAGCATTACCCACACCCAGAAGTGGTTATTGCTATTATATGACATTATTTAAGAAAAGAAACTATTACTTTTCTTAAATAATGGCATAGTATAATGCCTGTTTACTGCCCTTCCGCAGATATCTTGGCATCCGCGGCAGTTCTGATGTACTGCGCGCCTGCGCAGCACATCAGAGCTGTGGCAAAAGCAACGGAGAAAGGAAGATTTCCGTTGCTTTTTAGTGTCTCGCTATGTTAAATGAGTTTAACATAGCGAGACAGTTTAAAATAAGCAACGGACATCTCCGTTGCTTATTTTACTGTCTCGCTATGTTAAACTCATTTAACATAGCGAGACTAAAAGCAACGGAGATCTTGCTTTCTCCGTTGCTTTTTAAACACTGCTCGCTATGTTAAATGGGTTTAACATGGCGAGACAGCTTTAAAATAAGCAACGGAGATCTCCGTTGCTTATTTTAAAGCTGTCTCGCTATGTTAAACCCATTTAACATAGCGAGACAGTGTTTAAAAAAAACGAGTTATACTAATGGAAAAAAGTCCGGGCAACCGGACCTTTTTCCATTAGTATAACTCGATTTACAACGGGCACGCTGGCCAATCAGCGTGCACGTTTTGGGGGGATCATGGTATAATATATTTTTTTTATTTATTTTGTTTTATTCCAAATGAGTTTGTGAAAGCTATCATACAAACAGTAAAGCTGCAAATGAGATAACAAAGTACAACCTCCCATTTATTCATAGGTTCATAGGTAGGTACTAGGCTATTGGCCCTAGAGCCTATACAAGCCCCGCCAAAAAGGTACCCTGGCTTTTGCCACCCAAGAAAATTATTTTCCTCTGCCACTGTTGGGCAGAGCCACAGAAGTTATCCCTGAGGTGAATTTCCTATTTCCCATCCAATCATCAAGATTTTTCTTGAAGAGTGCTAATGAGGACCTTTGTTTGATATAGACAGGTAGTTTATTCCAGAGTATGGGAAGTCTCTGGGACAGGAATCTATCCCTCTGGCATGTTCGTTTTATTGTGGTGACAAGGTTTAGGTCCCTAGAGTGTGTAGCTTGGAGGGATTGGGATTTCTTTAAGTGGAGCATGTCCAACAGCTCTGGGTTTGACATAGCTTTGTATGTTAGGCAGAGAGTACCTCTGAGTAGGCGATATGTGATGGAGTAAAGCTGGAGTTTTCTGAGACGGTCTGCATAGGGCATCTGTTTGAGGCCGGTAATCCTCTTTGTGAGGTATTTCTATGGCCTTTCCAGTTGTTGTAGATGTCTTGTGGGGTACATACCAAAAGGGGTATTGTACTCTATAATGGGTCTAATGAGTGATGAGTAGAGGGGAGGAATGACCTCTTTTTTTCTGGATGAGAAACTTTTTGTGATGAGGTGTGCCATGTAGAAGGATTTCCTGACTACTGTGGCGATGTGATTATCAAAAGAGAGACTACTGTCCACCTGTGTCCCAAGATCTCCTATCACACTTTCGGTGTTAAGTAGACTACCGCCTATGTTGTAGTTCATGGGTACAGAGTTTTTACCAAAGGGGATGACAATGCACTTTTTGGCATTAAGCTTGAGGCCATGGCTTTAACACCAGGCATTTGTCTCAGAGAGGCCCTTTTGTAGGATGCCCACATTGTTATGAGTTTCAATTATGGCTTCTAGTTTGCAGTCATCTGTGAACTTCATCAGCCAAAGACCTTCTGTGTTAGCCTGTACTTCAGAGAAGTAGATACCAAACAGGAGAGGACTCAGGACTGAACCCTGTGGTACTCCACTTGTCACTGGTCTGAAGTCAGATTTGGAGTCTGCTACTTTCACTAGTGGGTTCTGTCAGTGAGCCAGTTGGCAACCCATCTTGTGATATAAGGATTTATACCTAGTTTAGTGAGTTTATCTACAATTCCAGAGTGGGGGATGGTGTCAAAAGCCTTGGCAAGATCTAGATAGGCTGTATGAACCTCCTTACCCTCGTCTACGACTTTGGTGACTGCTTCAAAGAAGTTTAGTGAGTTTATCTACAATTCCAGAGTGGGGGATGGTGTCAAAAGCCTTGGCAAGATCTAGATAGGCTGTATGAACCACCTTACCCTCGTCTACGGCTTTGGTGACTGCTTCAAAGAAGTCTATCAGGTTTAGGAGACATGATCTACCTTTTACAAACCTGAACTGGGTGGGGTCCAGTGTTTGGAGATTACCAATGTCCTTGTTTCTAAGTTCCATGATGATACGTTCCATGGCCTTGCCTACCAGGCTCGTCAGGCAAATGGGGCGGTAGTTCCTGGGGTCTGTGCTGGCTCCGCCCTTGTGGAGTGGGATAACCATTGGTGTGCACCATTCAGCGGGCACAAAGCCAGAGGTGAGGCTATGACATGAACATGGTACTTAGGTGGGGTGCCAGTTTGTTCTGTAGTTCATGTAGAACGCAGCCTGGGATGTTGTCTGGTCCCATGGATGCTGTGTTCTTGGCTTTGGAGAGTGTGGTTTTTACCTGTGCAGTCATGATTACAGGAACTTTGCATTCTTCTGGTATAGAGATGGGCTCTTTAGGGGGTGAGAGGGGGGTAAAGTTAGCACTGAACCTATCTGCCAGGATGTTGGCAATATCAATTGGGTCTGTATATTTAGTGCCATTGTGCTGTAACTCAGAGCAGATCTGAGTGTTGCCATTGAGATTCTTGACATAGCTATAGAATGCTTTGTGGTTGTCTTTAGAATCAGTTGTGATTTTGTTTTCATAACTAGCTGTGGAGGATTTTATCTGGGATCGCAGCTTCTTACTGAGGCTGACCAGGGAGCTCTTCCACTCATGGGATTTTGCTCTCTTTTGCAACAGTTTCTTCCTTCTGTTGTACAGTTTGTTTATGGCAGGGGACCACCAGATTGGCTTACTTTTTTTGGAGGATAGCGTCTTGGTTCTGTTTGGGATAGCACGATCCATGCACTCGTGTAAGTGCTTATAAAGTACAATTGTGTAGGATTCAGTAGTCATAACTGTATTGTCCATCTGAATGGGTGTCATAAAGTTCACCACTTCTGTCTTAAGAAGCATGAAGTTGGCTTTGGAGAATTTTTTTACCGTGGTTTCCTTAATGGGGGGGGGGGCAGTATGTGGATATTTAGGGTAATTAGCTTATGGTCGGATCGGACCAATGAGGCATTGACTTCAGGTGTGGAACTCCGGTCACTCATGTTGGTAATGACTAGATCTAGGATATTGTTGCCCCTGGTGGGAGTGTGGATAAGTTGATCCAGGGTATTGGAGTTTATGAATTCCAGAAAGCATTGAGCGAAGAAGTTGGTACATGAGTAGTTTTCTCAGTTAATGGTGGGGTAGTTGAAATTACCCATTATTAGGGTGTTTGGTTGAACTGTAATATTTTTCAGTACATCAAGAAAAGAGGAGTAGGAATCCTGGGGCATGGTGGGGGATCTGTAGCAAGCTACAATTTGGATTGCAGTTTTGCCCAGAGTTAGTTGCACTTGGATAACCTCGGCTGCATTATTCTGAATGATTGCAAACTGGGAGCCATTATTGAATCCCCAAATGATGTGGATACTCTACAAAAGGGCCTTACAGAAACAGATGCTTGGTGCCAGAGCCATGGGCTCAAGCTCAATGCCAAGAAATGTATTGTTATCCCCTTTGGGAAAAAACATGTATCCATGAATTACCATATAGGTGGCAGTACACTAAACACAGAAAGTGTGATAAGAGACTTAGGGACACAGGTGGACAGTGGTCTCACCTTCGATAACCACATAGCCACAACAGTCAGGAAATCCTTCTATGTGGCACACCTCATCACGAAGGGCTTTTCATCCAGAAAAAGGAGGTCATCGTCCCACTGTACTCATCCCTCATTAGACCCATTATAGAATACAACGCCCCATTTGGTATGTACCTCTCAAGACATCTGCAACAACTGGAAAGGCCTCAGAAATACCTCACTAAAAGAATCACAGGCCTAAAGCAGATGCCCTACGCTGACCGCCTTAAAAACTCCAGCTATACTCTGTCACATATCGTCTACTCAGAGGCGATCTCTGCTTAACATACAAGGCCATGTCAAACCCAGAGCTGTTGGACATGCTACACTTAAAGAAATCCCAATCCCTCAGAGCTACACACTCCAGGGATCTAAACCTTGGCATCACAATAAACAAAACATGCTGGAGGGATAGGTTCCTGACCCAGAGACTCCCCAGACTCTGGAATAGATTGCCCATACATGTCAAGCAGAGTGCCTCTTTGGACCTCTTCAAGAGGAACCTTGACGATTGGATGGGAGAAAGGAAATTCACCCCAGGGATCACGTCAGTCGCCCTGCTAGACAGGGGTCCAGGAAAGTAAATAATGTGGGAAGAAATAGCCAGGGAATTGTTATGGCTAGGCTTGTATAGGCCCTAGGGCTGATAGCCTAGTACCAACCTATGAACCTATGAACCTATGAACAACTAGCGTGGAAGTGTGGATATCTTTAATGAATATGGACACACCTCCACCTTTGTTGTTCCGGTCTAGGTTACATGGCCGAAAAGTGTGGTATGAGTTATAGCCTGGTAGTGCAGGGGTGCTCTCTGGAGCCTTGAACCAGGTCTCAGTCACTGCACAGATATTGATGTTCTCCATTTTAAGGAGTGCCTCAAGTGAGTGCATTTTGAGATTTAGACTTCTAGCATTGAGTAGCATCACCCTCAGTTTTTGCTTGCCTGTTCCTGTTACAGTGGTGAATTTGTCATTTGAACCTTGCCTAAAAAAGGCACTATAGGAGCGGCAAGAACCTTAGCCAGTATCAGGAATCCCAGGGGTGACAGGTACAGACCATCTCTGGCAAAGCACCGTGGTCTGTCGACCATGTCATCCCAGGCAGACAGATACTGGATCCCTTTAGAATGATACCAGAAGCTTAGCCAATTGTTGAAGTCAATCATTTTGTCCTTGTACTGCGGTATCATTCTGGGTGATGGCAGAATGCTACTCAGGGCTAGCGTCATACCTGCCTGGGCTACAAGATTGGAGAGCTCTTCCATGTCTCTTTTCATATAGTCCAGGGAGGTATGTCTCAGGTCATTCACAACAGCAATGGCAATGACAGAGTCATATTTGTACTTGTTGTGGAGTGACCTGAGTGTGTGGGTTATGTGGCAGATCCTGGCACCTGACAGGCAACTGGCAGTAAACTTCTCCATGTTTAGCCTGGTGAGTGGGACATCAGTGTGCCTGACTATAGAGTCATCTATGGCTAGTGTGTTGGGTACATTGTTTTGCCTTATTGGCTGTGGTTGAGTGGCACACTGAGTCTGCGGGCTATGTGTCATTTGGATTGTGTTGGGGGGGTGGAGGTTGCTTGCATTTCTGCTTTGGAGGTCTCTGCTGCTTGAGCAGATTATTACTGAGAGCCTCCGTGAATGTTTTTGTGTTTCTATGTGTGGATTTTGGTGGTGTAGATTTAGTGAGACTATGTGATGAGTGTGGTGTGGTGCAAGTGTTTACCTTCTCCTCTTGACTGTCAAGTTCAGTCTTGGTTGGAGAGAGCTTTGCCTCCAGTTTGGCTAGATAAGTGCATCACTCACAGGTTGTAGTGTTGGGTGGTAGGAGGAGAGGGTTGTCTGTGTACATGAGGCAATTTCTACATTGCCCCAAGATGCCCAGATTCATCAGATAGACAGGAGAGAACACTGGGAGCTGACCCTTGGACATGCCTGAATAAAAAACTGTTTTCCTCTAGATAAGTGAGGAAAGTGAGTACAAGAGCTGTTTTTCTCTAAGCAAGTGAGGAAAGTAAGTACCAAAACTGTTTTTCTCTAGGTAATGTGGAAGATTGAGTGCTGTAGAAATTAGAAGGTTATTTAGTGCTTACAACAAGGTCTGAACAAGTGCTGATCACGAATAAGCAAATTCAAGTGCTAAAACTAAGAATCTGTATCTGGGCTAAACTAGTTACAGAAAAGGGGGGAAACAAGTGCAAATGCGGGCTTTTAAATCAGAAAGTTGAGAGAGATAGAAAAATTGCCCAAACAGCCAATAACTACAATTTCTGGGCCAGAATCACTCCTTATGTGGTAGATAGGTTACCTAGTGCTTACCACTCCCACTGATAAGCTAGAAGGCTTCCCTCCAACACAAAAAGCTTGGAGGGGGGGGGTTTAGAAGCTTAAATACAGTCCTAGATACAGCAAATCTGAATCTGGACTACACTAGTTACAGGAAAGTTAGGAAACAGGATTAGATATATATTGTTTATACAGAAAAGTAGCTAAAACAGCAGTAAAAACAATGCAAATGCAGTGCAAGCTAGCACACTTGAGTATGTAGCAATGTTAGACCAAACAGTTTAAAAAATGCAATTAAATTAAAAATGACTAAAACAAGTGCAGAAGGAGTGTATTAGGTAGAAGAGATGGGACTGGGGGAAGTGTCCTAGATCAAGTGGCAACTGCAAAAGCCTCCAAATTTAAATAACAAGACAGGAATAGGTAGGGGAAAAACAACACCGTCAGCAGAGATCTGAAAAACTATACAGTGAAACAAAAATAACAGTGCACAACTTTGAAGTCAGCCAGCAATGATATAAAATTAGTCAAGCAACAATTAGCAGTACACAACTCTGAAGTGCCAGAAAAATATACATAGCTCTGTATATCTCCAGATAGTTTGAAGAGAACTCTGTCATAGAAACAAAAGTGATATCCAACCCCTGTGCCTCATATATTTCATTGATATGACATAGTTTTCATTTTGGGAGTGTGATTTATGGTCTGCTAGGATAGATTCCAGTATCCCAGTGGTCTTGTGATATATGAAGTTAGATATTAGAAAATGGATGGTAGATGGCTGTGATTTTATTGTTCTGTTTAAATTTGTAGGAACATGATATATTTGGGAAAAAGCAGAATAATATGGCAGAACTAGTCTGGCTCCAGAAAGCAGGGGGATATAAACCTTAATGCAATCTATGACAAAGCGAAAGGCTGCCAGCCCAGCTAGCTAGAGTTTTGTAAATAATTATATGTCAACTGAAAATATTAATATGGTTTATATAGAAATGTGACACTGCCAGCCCAGCTATCTGGACTTTTGTAAATAATCATATGTCATTTTTGAATATTAATATGATCCATAGGCTTGTCTTACCAATGCAAGAGAACTGTATCTTATGTGCTGAGCTTCAAGAATATAACTACAGTGTACCCTGCTGGAAAAGAGCAGAAATGTGCATAAACTATATGCCTATGCAAATGAATGTTTTGATGGTAAAGGCTGGAACATACAGACTTAACTTGCAAGCCCTCAAGAAAAGCAAAGAGTTTTACAATGGTGTTTATCTCAGCTAGGAGACAGAATGTCTGCAGCTAGAAGTTCTTTTTATTGTCTGGAAACAGAAATAATTACAGGTTTCAAATGTAAAAGTGTTTAACTGTTTTACGACTTCCAGTTCCAGGCAAATTTCTGAGAGATAAGTATTACTGACACAGATGTGTTAAATTTTAAGTTTCTGTTAGCCTGGGAACTGAAGGCAGAGGTGACAAATAATGACGTAAACTGAGATAACCCAACAGAAATGTCTGAAAACTGTATCAGTGAGTGAATCTGTGCATTTTGTATTTGTCTTTGGATCTGACAACATCCTCTCATCAACACTTTTCTTGCTCTGTAAGTAAATCATTTATGGCATAGTATCTCTTAGATATAGATAGGAATTCAGTAAAGATTAGTTTGGATGTCTTCTGTATTTGTGTGAGACTAACCTGCTATGTTGTTTTAAAATATTTCCTGTGATTCTGAACTCTGTTGTCACTGTGTTGAGTTATTGAGTATTATTTTCTGTTGTTATTATTTATTATTAAATATATTTAAACTTTTTAATTGTGGCTGGTTTGTTTAGATATATTTAAGCTCTTAGAGTACTTGCATATGTATTTGGTGACACTGTACAGGCCACTCTTAAATAGCCTTGCTGTTGGTCACACTTACCAGTTGGATAATAGTAACATTACACAGTAGGATTGGGCACCCTTTGTAAGGGCCTTAGAGTAGCTGATAAGTAGTGATTGCTGGCAGTGATAACTACCTTATAGTCTGGGCAGAAGGGGACATAGCTAGTAAACCTGTACCAACCTTCCCTAGGAGTGTCTGTGTGTATATAAATCAAATCTCAAAATGTGTGTTTGTCAGCTACTTGGCTAGGGACACAAAGTACTGGTTGGACAGAGAGGGTGCTGGATGTTTTGGCTTGACCACTCGGCTGAGATCATAACTCTATAGCTGTGCCAATGGGCAGTCTTATTGGTGATCTGGAGAGAGAGGGAGAAACCTCACCCAGACTGACTGTGATCTCTGTCTGCTCTTAAGGGAAATTGTACTTTACTGTGTGTGTACTTGTCATCCTCCCAATGTGCACTTCCCTCACTGGTGCTAGTGGTGCAGATTGAGGCTCCTTGATTACTGGGCCAGTTCAGGGGTGTCACACAATCCATGTGATTATACCACTCAAATGTCCTGATTTTTGTAAAATGACCATATTTTTCCCTCACATTTTTGATCTTTTCCTCATAAAATCTGTGACTTTCTGGCAAATCATTGTGGACTGATGTCACCAAATAATGACAGCCATTTGCGTTTCAGACTTCATATCTTTCAAAAAAATCTTGTTAATGCAAAACCTGTTCTTTTAGTTACTTTCTAAGTGTATAAGAACAATAATTAAAATCTGTCCCTGATTTTGGAACTTTGTTCACCCATTATTTTTGGCTTTGTCCAGATGTTTTGCACTAAGAAATTGAGAGGTGTGCTGGTGATTGGTGTTTAAATATCAGTCCATGCGGTGCAGAAGGCAGGCAAGAATGGAGGGGGAGGAATGAAGAGGCATGACCTGCTCACCCCTTCTGAGTGGTGGTTGCAGATTCTCAGAGGACACATACAGGAGTCCAGTTTCTCTAAGTGAGACTGGAAAAAACAATTTCTGTGCATGAGGGAAGAGGACGGGAATGCTTGTTGGTAAAGTCCTTTGCAAAGAGAAATGTAAGTCCATTGCACATCCCTCTGCAAGTGAGCCAAGTGTCTGTAGGAAACATTAGGGCTTAAGTGAAAAACACTCAAATAATGCCTGAGGGCCATCTGAATGATGGCCTGCCTCAGCTGATCCTTATCCCAGTGATAGGCAACAAATGAGCTGATTGGCCATTAGGGGTGGTGGTAAATGGCAAATAGTGGGGTCGAAAATGGCAACAAAAAGAAAAAATATGACAGAACTGATTTCTTTACATTTGTGTCCATTTACAGAAAACTGTAAGGATTACAAGAAAAAACAGCACTCATTTTTTAGGAAACTGACAAAAGCACAACTACTTCAGCTAAATGTATCTACTGCTTGTTTTCTCTTCATATGAAAAGCTTGGTCATATTTTTTTTCCTTACAGCAGCCACTTTCATGCACAGCATTTCATTGTTACATGGTGAAGCATTCTCAGTTCTGGCATATTCTTTATACACTTCTGAAAGGCTTTCTGTGTCTTTTCACAAACTAGCAACTGTGGAATTATCCAATTTACTTCTGGTTCTTCCCTAAGTAAATCCTCTAGGTTTGTGCTAGATGCAAATGACTCACCATATTTGCTTTATTCATTTTATTGCCTAGTTTATTTCCTTGTCTTCTTTTAGTAGTTGACGTTTATTACTGGTGACCCAAGAGGCTTAACTGTTCATCAAAAGGCTTACAACCTTTGACTGCACTAATACTGAACAATGTAGTCTGGATGAGATGTATTAGTTAATGTAAGTAACCCATAAACTGTTCATTCGTAATTCCATATTTGATGTTCTGCTACTCTGGCTGTCAAACCCTGGCAGCAATGTCAGTGGTCTGCACTGTATTCTGTTTTGTCCCTTTTTAAACAGTTAATGTTGAATAGGTACCATACAAATAAGAAACATAAGTAGTGTGGTATTTCACCTTTCCCAAGAATATACAGAAAATGTTTGTTTATGTCCTCCAGATGAGATGTTAAACTGAAAACCCATCTACCTGAGATGGTGGTAGCTGAGATGGATGTAAAAGATCCCATGGCACCTATCAAAAAGAGTAAGGAAAGTTCCCAGATGCCCTGGCCAAATTTCCCCTAGTACTATAATTACAACCTTGTATATTCCTCGAAAAGAAACCACTAGCCTTGTGAGACTAACCTGGTCAATAAAGGATAAATAAATAAATGATCATCACCTTGCATTTGATTTTTCCAGATTGTGTTTTGAATAACATTGACAGTCTAGTCACCTTTGGATGTTGTTAAACAGGCTAAGATTTTTATTTTATTTATTTATTCATTCAGTAGTTACCCTGATTGTAATATTAAAGTGAAAAAACATGTTATTTGCATTGCTTGATGATATGAAAAAATATGTTTCCATTATAAATATCCCGCTCTGAATGATTGAAAGGTAATATGTTTTTCATCTGATATGAATGCATGGAGTAAAGTAGTGATACAGAATTAAAAACAATTATAGGCAAAGCTGAGAATATGATATATGTATATACATACACGTTCATGCCCACATACACTCTCTGTGAATGGCTATGCATGCATATGTATGCATTATGCATAAATACTTGTGTATATAAGCTTTGTGTGTATATGTATATTTGGGAAAGTACCAGTGGACCCTTTGCCCTGGACTCCATTTCATCTGAGGCCAGCCTTGCATTAGAGCTATTTGATGTACTCACTAATTGTTCATATCTCATTGCATCGAATACCCAGTTCTTGATCTGTGTTACATTTATTGCACTTGGTGGCCCTCATTTAAAGTTATGCTGCCTTGGATCTGTTGTTCCACTGGTTTCTAGACTGTCATTTTATTAGCAGTGATTCCATCATTCTACCTGAGGTTAGTTGTCACATTTGTGTTTACTCTAGTCTTACGAAGGGGAATCATGTCCAACCTTTTCCCATCTTTGGGAACTTGTTTCTTTCTTCTAGGATTTGTTAAAAGGTTTAGTTGCTTTTATTACTAGTTTTTCTTATTCATTCTTAAGACATTCTAACAACAATTCCAGCAGCCCCATTGACCTGTGCAGCTTCAGATTTTGAAGCCCTTTCATGAGCCTTCTTTCTCGAAATGGACTCAGATCATTCACTTATCCCATGCTTCCTTCTTGCCAGATTTGATAAATCTCAGTTCTCTTCCTTTTTGACTTCTTAGGTTCATAGGTTCAAAGGTTGGTACTAGGCTATCAGTCCTAGGGCCTATACAAGCCTAGCCATAACAATTCCTTGGATATTTTTTCCCACAGTATTTAATTCACTGGACCCCTGTCTAGCAGGGTGACTGACATGATCCCCGGGGTGAATTTACTATCTCCCATCCAATCATTAAGGTTCCTTTTGAAGAAGGCCAAAGAGGCACTCTGCTTGACATGTATGGGCAGTCTATTCCAGAGTCTGGGGAGTCTAGGTCAGGAATCTATCCCTCCAGCATGTTTTGTTCATTGTGATGATAAGGTTTAGATCCCTGGAGCATGTGTCTCTGAGGGATTGGGATTTCTTTAAGTGTAGCATGTCCAACAGCTCTGGGTTTGACATGGCCTTATATGTTAAGCAGAGATCGCCTCTGAGTAGACGATATGCGACAGAGTATAGGTGGAGTTTTTTAGATGGTCAGCATAGGACATCTGCTTTAGGCCTGTGATTCTTTTAGTGAGGTAGTGAGGTATTTCTGCTGCCTTTCCAGTTGTTGCTGATGTCTTGAGAGGTACATACCAAATGGGGCATTGTATTCTAAAATGGTTCTAATGAGGGATGATTACAGTGGGACAATGACCTCCTTTTTTCTGGATGAAAAACCCTTAGTAATGAGGTGTGCCACATAGAAGGATTTCCTGACTGTTCTGGTGATGTGGTTATCGAAGGTGAGACGACTGTCCACCTGTGTCCCTAAGTCTCTTATCACACTTTCGGTGTTTAATGTACTGCCACCTATGTGGTAATTCATGGGTACATGTTTTTTTCCCAAAGGGGATAACTATACATTTCTTGGCATTGAGCTTGAGCCCATGGCTCTGGCACCAAGCATCTGTTTCTGTAAGGGCCTTTTGTAGAATATCCACATCATTTGGGGATTCAATAATGACTCCCAGTTTGCAGTCATCTGCGAACTTTGTTAGCCAGAGTCCCTTAGTGTTGGCCTGTACTTCAGAGAAGTAGATGCCAAACAAATTGGTCCCAGGACTGAACTCTGAGGTACTCCACTTGTCACTTTTCTGGAGCTGGATTTGGAGTCGGCTACTTTTACAGTGTGAGTTCTGTCAGTAAGCCAGTTGGCAACCCATCGAGTGATGTAGGAATTAATGCCCAGCTTAGTAAGTTTATCTATGATTCCAGAGTAGGGGATGGTTTTGAAGGCCTTGGCGAGGTCCAGATAGGCTGTGTGGACCACTTTACCCTTGTCCACAGCTCTGGAGACTGATGTGAAGAAGTCAATCAGGTTCAGGAGACAAGATCTGCCCTTCACAAACCCAAACTGCGTGGGGTCCAGTGTTTGAAGGTTGCCAATGTCTTTGTTCATAAGTTCCATGATAATATATTCCATGGCCTTGCAGATCAGGCTCATCAGACTGATGGGGAAGTAGTTCCCAGGATCCAAGGTGGATCCCTCCTTGTGGAGTGGGAAACTGTAGCTGTGTGCCACTCAGTGGGCATGAAGCCTGAGGTGAGGCTATGATTAAACATGACACTTAGGTAAGGTGCCAGTTAATTTTGTAGTTCATATAGTACACAGCCTGGGATGTCATCTGGTCCCATGGATGCTGTATTCTTAGCTTTGGAGAGTGTGTTTTTTACCTGTGTGGCCATTATTACCAGAATTTGGCAATCTTTCGATATTGAGATGGGCCCTTTAGGGATGAGAGGGAGGTGAAGTTTGCACTGAATCGATCTGCCAGGATATTGGCAATATCCTTGGAATCAGTGTATTTAATGCTATTCTGTTATAGCTCAGAGCAAATCTGAGTATTGCCATTTAGATTCTTGACATAGCTATAGAATGCCTTGTGGATGTCTTTGGGATCTTTGGCAATTTTACTTTTGTAACTAGCTTTGGAGAATTTTATGAGGGATCTCAGCTTCTTACTGAGGCCGGTAAGGGAGTTTTTTGCTTCTGAGACAAAGTATCCATTTAGAAACTCTGTTTTTTCACAATCCTTTTGGGTCCACCATCTGTTCATGCTCTCCCTCTTTATGTATTCTGTATTAACACCTTCTTCCTCCAGTCCAGTTCCCATTTCCTTCAAGTGACCCATCTGTTCCCTTGCCCAACATTTCATAGTGCAATTCATAAGACTGTGGAGTCCAACTTTTTAATCACAATGTATTTTCAGGCAGTGATATTTGGTTGCAAACATACAATCATATAATGGTTTGCAATGAATTTGGGTTACAGCTACCCTTTTACTAAACACTCTGTTTTTCAAAATGCTTACTTTAGGTCATAGTTCAATTCCAAGTTAAACTCCCTCTCAGAAAACAGGCATACCTGCTCAGAATGAGTCAAGATGAATGTTTAGTCAGACCATGGTTCAAACCAGCAGTAAGGGAAATGGCCCTAAACAGGTTGGGACCAGCAATCTGGAATTATCATCCAATTGAAGCAAAGACAAAGTAAACGTTGACAGGCTTTAAACGTAAGAAGCATTTTATAATTAAAAAAAAGAAAAAAAAAACAGAATGTACCTACTTCCAGGTGTGTGCATGTGTGTGTATATGTATCTTGATTTATATAAGTGTGCATTAAAATATCTAAATGATGGAATGGCAATGTTCTTAACTTTGACACAAAAAGACTGAAAAAAATGACAATAAACAGTGCATGTTCCATGACATAACCTTAGAGCATGCAAATTAAAAATGTTTTTTTGCAGAGAGGCAAGCTGTCCTGAACTCCACAAACCCCTACTAAATATGTATTCCAACTCCGAGATCACACAACACCCAAGATGAGGTATATTCCCCATGCATGATATTTTAACTATCTCGCTTAACTGTCAATCTCACTCAGGTTTATGTTTTGTATCCCCCATGTGGGGGACTGCCCCTCTATACCACCTGCTGATTGTATATACTAACTATAAGATTGCGCAATAGCTGGGGAAAGAGCAAGTTCCTCACCTGAAGGACTGTGAGATCTTCACAGCTGTTGTCTATCTGTTTTTTTTGACCAAATTGTGTTGAGAAAATGGAGGTTGACTAAAACCTCAAAACAACAAATGGCAGTATATCTATAGATACATTTACATATACCTAGATAGATACAGATAATCACAGAAATATGGCTTATGCACATATGCCACTTTCCCCTGATGTCTGATGAAGCAATACAGCTTAAATATTCCCAGTTTTGTTGAAGCTCTTCAACAGTGAAGGAGATATTTGTTTTGTCAAAAATGAACTGTGTTATTGTGAAATAACAGTTAGTCAATTTTCTGACTTCCCCACAGTTCTGCATTTATGGATTGTTTAATGGGGGAAGTGAAGGCAAAGGCTCTTCTAGGTTGTTTTGTTTTTAAAGTTTTAATGCTGGTAGCACTTCCGTAATCATGTGGAAATGTTTCTATGATTTTTAGTGAAAGTGATTTACTGGGCTGTGTAAAATAGGTTTCAGTTAGCTTTTGTTTTGTGTGCCTGCCCCCCCCCCCCCATATGTTAGGTTTTGATGGTAGTACAGTCTCGGCTGCTGTTTCTGTTTATCATTGATCCTTTTCCAGTCTTGCTCTAGTTAGTATAGATGACATCACTAACTGTTATCCTGTTTTGAGTTTAGGATTGCCCTGATTTTTTTTGTGTGTTTTCATCTTGACTTGATTAAAACCATTTGTTATTAAAACACTTGAATGTGGCCAACAGGCCTTTGGTTCTCCTCTCAGGCATCATACCAATGTAAATCTGCATCACTTTAAGTTGATCCCATCCCTACTGATGCCAAAAACCTTTGTCTTATGCCATGGCAGTTTAGTAACATTTATGCAAAAATTCTGTTTTCATGTACTACATGTACAGGTAGCACCTAGTATGCCACTCTACATACTTGTCATCTTTCTATCATCCCCATTCTTCTTATCCCCTCTTCGATGCTGGGATTTCATTCCCATGTCATCTGTCCTTATATGGATAATGACATCAAGTTTGCTACCAGGGCAAGATGATCAACTGGTGGTAGCATAATCTCTTAGCTCTCTTACCTCAATACTATTTCTGACAGGAATTTAAAAAAATAACGAACACATTGAAGATTATTTTATCATCAACCATCTACTAATACCTTCGAGAATATAAAGAAGAACTTTTTACTACAAGAAATTGGAAAATCCCTGTCAAATTAAGCAGCATAAAATAGACAGCATCAGCACTTCAGAATGAGTCATTTAAAAAGCTCATCACAGGATTCTTCTCCTAAGAAAGAATTACAATCAGTCTTAACTAGCATCCAGGACTTGTCACTAAAAATTGATAAAATTGACAACAAAATGAACACTTTTAAAGATAAATGTTCTTAGCAAATAGAACAGCTTCAAGAAATACTTATGCAACAAAAAGGAGAGATAGCCATGGAGCAATCTTTAAATAACAAGGACTGTAGACTCATGGAAGAGGAACATCAAATAGAGTTCTTACTAAAACAAAATACACACCTGCTAGAAAAAAATGGATGATTTAGAAAACAGAACAAGGAGAAACAACATTCAAATATATGGGCTTTCTGAGAAATGTGAAGGAGACAACTTAATTAATTTTCTCACTACCTGGATACCTGACATACTTACTGCCTGAAGCACTTTCATATGGCATTGAATGTGCACATAGATCATTAGCAGCCCCTGGAAATACCACTACATCAAAAAATAAACCAAGATCCATAATTATGAGACTTTTCTCAACACAAGATAAAGAGCTTATACTGAGAAATGCCTGGGCTAATTCACCTATTAAATTTCAAGATACCTTAATCAGGTTTGACAACGACTATTCCACTACAGTGGTCTCTAAAAGAAGATAATTCCTTCCTTTAATAAAAGCACTAAAACAGAAGCAACTGAAAACACATTTATTACTTCCAGGAAGACTGATAATCTTTCTTCCAGAAGGAATAAAAATATTTGAAACTGTTGAATCAGCAACAAAATTATTTTCCAACAGCAAGATTTTAACCCAAGAGGACTGGGCAAACAGTACACCAAAGAGAAGTGCAGAAAAAATAACTGGAAGACTGTTAAACAAAATAAAAAAAAACTAAAGGACAAATAAATATACTAGATGCATGTATTTAACAATGTCAAAACAAATAACTCAAATGTGACAACAAAGCATATTTTTATGAAAATCATCTACTAAAACAGGTATCTATACATTTATTTACTTATTCATCTATAGTTAATGACTAAACATTCATAAACTAAACATTAATAGATTTCATAATACATAAATATCAAACAATTAAATTCTGGCACCTACATATGCGTATTCACTATATCAGTACTAATGGGTACTAACTGAATAGTTGGGCTTGAATGATTGATGCCTTATATCTAGCCATAAGATTGCATATCTTATCTGATGTGGCTATATAGTCATGGAGCATTCAAGGAGTTGTGCCTCAGATAACTGCATAGGTTCCTTATATATATTAAAACTGCATTTATATGTAATGTTGGCAGCTCTGTCTGCCAAGTAGTGAGAGCTCTTGTGTTATAAATGTATTGTGTTTTGTGAATGCTTTATTTTTTAACTCTGGGCACCGGGGAGTTTAGGTTTTGTAAGGGATCTGCTTTTTTCTTTTTCTTTTTTTTTTACTTGCTTTTTATGGCTTGTGCTCTCCATTGTGCATGAAATAGACCTGGGAACAATTTGTGTTGTCCATTAAGATAATCTTCACTCTTTTTGAAGTAATCAGCACGAGCCTTACCTGTTTTGGAGAATTCAAAAGTACTTCTTCCCGCTTAGTCCACAAGATGACAGGTTCATTGCTGAGGACACATATGCATAGGTATGCTCTAAGATGACACTATGAATGCATACAGTTCACTTCCGGTGCTTTATAACACCTTCAAGCCATAAAATAAAAGTGCAACACTATAAAGCAAAACATACCTAATATACCATTTGAATCCACTTAATTTCCTTGTCAAGTTCCATGACATCAACCCAGTTATGGAAATGTATTACATATAAATTGTAGATCAGAAATATCTGATCTAAACCCATAACACATACCATATTATTTTTCATAATAACTTAAATTGAATTGTAATTACAGACATTCAGTAATCAAAGCCCACTTTTAATTTGACAATTCCATTGGGTTTCTGGTGTTATGATGGGAACAAACTTCTTTTTTGGGACAATGAGTACAATTGAAGTTTGCAAAATGGTGTTGTTTCATTTTCTGGAGTCAGTCAGAGGTAGTCATTGTAGCATTTGCAGTGTGCCCAGTATGGATCTACATATATTCATAGCATGTCTAAATGTGATGTTAGTCTCTTTTTAGTCAGATATATTGCATCTACTGCTATCAGAACTGTCTGAGTGTCATGCCTTCACATTGTTCTTGTTTTATTTAGCAGAACCTGATGATTGTATGACTTTGTGCTTCCCTGTATACGGGATGCTGTAAGCAATGGTTGTGATGATCTTAACAATTAATGCTAAATACCCAAAATATAAGTGAAGTAAAAGAAAATAAAGGGGAAAAGAGAAGAAAGAGAGATTATATAACAGTATAAACATATACAAAGCATTACTATCATAGAAATGCACACTAGAGAAAGATTATTAAGAAATATAAAACTGCTGGGAAGCAAGACAATGTTAGGTAAGGAAAACTTATGGGAAACATTTCTTAAAATAACAGAATTATATTAACAGAAAATACTTTAAAACATAATAGAAAAACAATCTACCTAGTCAAGTGTTTTGACTATATAAAATAAAAACTAGCCTTTTTTATTTTAGTTTAGAATATTTTTATGTAAAAATTGTACAAAAGGTCATAACTTTTTCTACGGGATTACATATATCCAAGATATGATATTTGCACTTTGATCATTTATTGACACATTTTCCTTGATTTAATGTAGTTGCTTTAACACTATTTATACCCATACCAATTACAGTACTGGGCAAAATAAATTTCCCTGCACATTTATATGCTCATAACTGGGAGATACAAGAAAATATTTTTCTTCCTTAGTTAAACCTGTCTGAGAAAAATATATGCACGCTGTGATAAGATAAGCAAACTCATTTGATTCAATGTGTACTAAGATATTATTGGAGCATCTATAGATTCATAGTAATTTGTCACTGTGTAAAACTAAATATTTAAGTTTCTCTACTGCTGGACACTTGTAAGTTCATTCCCACAGTTTATTAAATAAAAAGCTTAAATCCATGCAGAATCATCCATGAGAAGCAATAGCAACAAGTAATAAAATGAGTGTCATATAACGAGATATGTCTGTGTAACTTGAACAGATGATTAAGACAAAGTATTTGCAAAACACATAAATAATTTAGCTTTTAATATATTGAACAACTCTCAAAACATTCCTTATAATAATAAATAATGATAAATCATTACTTGAAAGGAATTAAATGAGAGATGTTGTATCAATACAAAGGAATATATGTATTGAGACAAATAGATGCATTTATCCTACAAACTGTTATGGCTCTGTGTTCTGTTGCAAAGATTGTTTATTGAACAAGATATGTATTGTAATGTACTTGCTAAACTTTATTAAGTGCCTTAACTAATTGTAACTTTACCTAGTACACACCTAGTATACTCTATAATATTACTCTGTACTCTTGTAACAATTATACCTTCATGTTAAAGTAGAACAGAAAATGGATTCAATTCAAGGATTTCAACATAGATCTACAACTACTAGAAATATCTGGATTTTTTATTACTAATGATGTATTTACAATGACAAACTACAAAATATTAACACCTGAAATAGTATTATGAGATTAGATTAAAGTTATTTACACAAGACACTTACAGAGTATGAATATACTAATAATTAATTCATTAATTAATTGTATTAATTCATTTTAAGATGTCTTCAAAACAAAAGCTACCTACAAATTATTTCTAATTCAGAAGGTTAAATGAATGACTTATAGAATCAGGAATAAGTTATACAATTTAATATATGCTGAATGTATGACACTGTATTTATATATGTATAAGTTAATATAATGTATGAGGTAAAGAGCATCTGACCTACTCATACTAGGCAGAGTTAGAGGGTTTTCTTGGGTAGTTTCACTAGTCAGACAAAGAGGTTTATTATCTCATAGTATTAATTAATGTTTTTTCACATTATAATTTTCAAGTTTATAAGTTTTTTGTTATTAATAACTTGGTGTCTATCAGAAATGCACAGAAATTGTATATAAGAAAATATTTGAACCATTTTCTTAATTCACACACAATGGGCATTACTATATGTACATACTGTTATGCAAACTTAAAGATGAAAAGTATGAAATGTTTATCTATAAATGTTAATGGTCTGAATAATAGTAAGGAAAGGAGAAGTATATTCAAATACTTAATACATAAGCTTCAATTAGTCTTTCTACACGAAACACACCTCTTGGACAAGGATATAAATAGTTTAAATGGGTCTATATCACATCAGCAAATGGTAAAAATAGTGAACGTTGATATATCGAACTTCAAAGTCTGAAAGCTGAAAACAGCAAAATAATGGATCATCAAATTTTTTCCCAGGGAAAAGAATTTGCTAGGCCATTCTCAAGGCTTTGCTGTTTTCTCCACTGTGATGTGATCTTGCAGTTGGTATATTTAAGTGGGGATGTGGGGGCACAGCCCCCCACATGGAGGGGTGTGGTGGGCAAAGCCCTCCCACTTAATTTTGACTGTATACTCTTTTTTTTTTTTTTTTGGATCAGCAAATTTATTTCCCTGGTAAAAAATTCGCTGATCCATTCCTTTGCTTTTTTCAGCTTTCGGACTCTGAAGTTTGATATATCATCATTCACTATTTTTAGCATGCACTGATGTGATATAGACCCAGTTTAAACAACAATAAATACACAGTCTTAGTCAGTTTCCAATTTAAACAGAAGAGAAGAGGAGTAGCTATTTTAATTCAGAATACAACAATTTCACCTAAAATAATTAACACCTATCATGATACATCTAGTATGATCTACCTAGTAGTCATTGAAATGAATAAACAAATCTACACAAGTCAATTTATAGTGGATTCCAAGAGTTGGAGTTAAAACAGTTAATCATCACTTTGAAGAAATAATACATTTAACAAAAGGTAGTTTAATATTAGCAGGAGACATCAACTGTACAACAGATGATAAAGGTTCAGATTCAAAAACTAAAAGAAGAAAATATCCTTCATCTAAAGTACTTTTGAAATTTACAGATACAGCACGCATAAAGGATATTAGTGAATTTGCAGATCCAGATTCTCTGTTCTTTACGTTTTACTCACATAGGCATAAGTCTCATTTAAGAATAGACAGAACATATGTATCAAATGACTTGACAAAAAATAGAAACAGTCAAATTTATAAATTGTCCTCTATCAGACCACAATGCTCCAGTTTTTGAAATAGAACTTAAACCCGTCAATATGATCCTTATCAGCAGAATACCTTCATATATAACAAATTAACAGACTTTAAAGAGTTTTATGAAAAAGAAATAAAAACTTTTCTTGAAATAAACAATACAGAAGACATATCAGAAATATGTATTTGGGAGTCTCTAAAAGCTTATACTTATAGCAAAGTATTATGGTTTATTAATAAAAAGAAAACATGGAATAAAGATATGGTAGAATTACAAAGTAAAGCAGACAAGCTTAAATAAGAGATGCAAAGAGGTAATACAGACTTAGTTTCAGAACTTCTTCAAACTAATAATAAATATTCTGAAATACTATATTATAAGATTATGATTAACCTTGAGAAAATAAAATTAAATTCTTAGACTATAAACCGTGCTTACCAGAGACAATTGGCAAATAGAACAAAAACCATTATCAAATCTAAACAAATAAAACAGTTATACAATCCCCATACAAAGAAGAAAGTTACAGACTTAAAAAGCATTTTAGAGGCCTTTAGACATAATTTTAATATACATAATTCATCATATCTAAAAAAAAAATCTTCCAAGGATATTAAACTATATCTTAAGGAAAATATCCTTACCAGAGTAACACAAGAACAAACTGATATTATTAATAAACTAATTTCCATGAATGAACTAAAATCACAAATTAAAAAAGTCAAAATAAATAAAACCCCTGGTCCATATAGCGTATTTCCATAAATGTGCACATTACTATCAAACCAAGCCTTAACCTTATTGTTAAAAGTATACACTACATTCAAACTTGATATAAATATACCTCATTCAAAGAAATATTCATTAATATCACCAATATTAAAAGCAGACAAAAACAAAAAACTTTGCTCTCCATATAGGCCCATAACTCTGCTAAATATAGTTTATGCCAATTTATGCAGAAAGACTCTAACATTTTCTCCCCTTATTAATACATGAAGATCAGGCAGGCTTTATAAAAGGAAGAAACACCTATGACAATATTAAAAGAATCCTGACACTAATTGATTATAACAGACTTAAAGGTTCAGACTTAAACATAATTTCTTTAGATATCAGTAGTGCTTTCAACTCTGTTGATTAAAATTATCTTTTATTAGTCCTAAATGAATACAAATTTCCTACACCTTTTAATACATTAATCAAATCCTTGTATGAAAATTCTATAGCCTATGTCAAATTAGGATCACATAGATCAGGACCCATTTAAGTGATGAAAGGGACCAAACAAGGATGTCTTTTATTACCCTTACTATTTGCTTTGCTGATAGAACCTTTTGCAAATAATATCAGACAAAATAATAAAATTAAATGTGTGCAAGTTAATGAGGTATTACATTTAAAACTCCAACTATTTGTTGATGATATTTTTCTGACGTTATATGATACTAATCATTTCTTACAAGAATTATTTAAATCTATAACTAATTACCAAAATATTTCAGGCCTACAATTTAATGAAAACAAAACAAAAATCTTACTTTCCAACTGTAAAGGAAAACACATAAGTAAAAATTCTCTAAATATATAGTAACAGATGGCAAACTCCCTTATTTAGGTATTAACATATTGAATGACTTAAATGATTCAGTTATACTTAATTACAATACAATACTAGATAAACTAGAAATAATGATGTCTAATTGGAACAAATACCTATATACAATGGGAGATAGATTATTCCTAATAAAATCAATAATTTTTCCACAAAGTGTTATACCTTATACAACATTTTCTATCCCTCCTACTATATGTATTATTCAAAGATATAATAAATTGATACTAAACTTCTTATGGTTTCCAAATAAACCCTAAATTGCCTTAAATAAACATCTACCAGGCTGACAGGATGGAGGAATTAACTCACCATTCATTGAGACATGTATTTTATCATCTGATATTAAAGATACAATAATATGGATAAACACTTTTTACTCTCCCATATGGAAACAAATCCATGAACAGATCTATCTAGAAAATAAACACCCACATATTCAAGATAGATTGTCAATTTTATGAACCCTCTTTTGTTGGTTGCTTAAAGGCTATATCTTAGGAAATAAGTTATCAAGTTGTCATTACAATATATAAACTCTACATTATCTACCTTTAAGAAATTTATAAATAAAAATCCAAAAAAATGCATGGTTCTTTCTAATTTTCCCTATACACTTTACACCTAATAACTTTGAAACATTCCAAATACATAAAATGAATATACTTAAAGAGAGATCTTTAATCTTCTGGCATCAATTAATAGAATTGAGAGATGTTTTATCCAATGATCAAATAATTAACAAATATAACTTAAATAGGGACTTGTGGTTACTTTTACAAAGCCTGAGACAGTATCTTACAAATAAAATAGATTTAATGCAAGTTTCTGTCAGACAAGGCACTCCCAAATTTATTGAATACTTTATAATAATTACAAATCAACCACAAACCAAGAACCAGTACAAAGCTCAAAGATAAAACCAAATCCAGAAAGAACCACAGCCTCGCATACATTTCTCTCTTTATTTAGCGCTTTCGTCAGCATGTAACAAATTTATAACAAAAAGCACTCAATACTCCAACCACGTAGAATAAAATAGCAGGGGCCAGTCCACAGCTCGAGCAAGACGTTGATTCAATAAATGTGAAGTAAAATTGCCAGTAAAAACACAGGTTTATTTCCACGAATAAAATCCAGCCATACAACAATCCATTGGTTAAGCGCTTTCATCTGAATACCTCAGATTTCATCAGAACCAAGATCTACACATTCAATTGTCCTTTTAAAATAAATATGGCGCCAAAAAACTCAGAAAATGTAATTTCTTAAAGAAACATTACTCAAGAACTCATGAGGTTAAACTCTTAAACTATGATTGCAAAAGGCTGCCCTATAAATTACTATCTAAAAATTGCTATTGTACAAATTATGTTACTGAAATATAAATGTGCAAAAATACAAGAATATTAATATTTCATAATTTCAATACATTTATAACATGCAAAATACAATGTCAGAATCTGTGTTGTGAATTATATTAAATATTAAGGAAGTTAAATTTCATAAACTAAAAATGATTTACCTTACACAAAATATACACATACAAACACTTGTATAAACCAAAAGTGTAAACAAGTGTAATGGACTAATACTTATCCCTGGTCCAAAATTAAAAATGGCTTAATACTAATAAAATCATTAAGACCGGGGAAAGTTGTTGCATCACAATGTATTTACCATTCACTTTCTTTATATGCTAACCATGTCTTCCAGTTACCACCATATGCTGATTGTTCCACCTGGTCTATAATCATGAATTTAAAAGTGTGGTCCTCACCCTTATCCAGGACATGTCTACTTAAAGCATTTTTTGTGTCTTTTTTCTTTATTCTATAAAGGTGTTCATAAATTCTTGTTTTGAATTTTCTCTCTGTCTTGCCTATGTAATAGGCAGGACAGATGGAACAGGTGGCAAGATACACTACCCTCTGACTGTTACAGTTCCCTTTAATACTCCAACACTTAGTTTTCATCAAATTATCCAATCTAACCATACTCTCTTCATTAATATTCTTGCACTGATTGCAAGAACCACACTTTTTTGTTAAACTCCTTTTCTTCTTTGCCCTAGCATAAGAACTAACCTCCAAAAGTTTTTTCAAATTAAGGGCAGTCATATAGATACAAATGGGATTGTTCCCTATACTGGCCAAAATGTTGTCGGAAGTATTCAACAATTCCCAATGCCTTTTTACAATTTCCTTCACAAGGTTAGTATATGGACTGAACATAATAACACAAACTATTCTACTAATGTTAGAATTGTTCTTTTTATTTTCTCCTAATGGTTGTCCCAGCAGGGGTTTGTATCTCATACCCCAGTTGTTTTTAACAAATTTAGCCACATTCTCCACCATTCTTTTTGGGTATTTTCTATCCAAAAACATTTGTGAAATGATATCTATTTCTTTTTCCATACTCTCTTTAGAAGATGACATCCTCGCTGCCCGGATATATTGTCCCTTAAGAACATTCCTAAAAATGTGTTGGGGGTGGCAACTACCAAATTCAATGTAGTCGTTTGAGAAGGTGGATTTTCTATATATCTTTGAAGCAAATCCATCAGATGTGGCACTAATAAAGGTATCTAAATAAGCAAGCATGGGATGGGAAAATTTCTGTGTTGTTAAATGAAGTTGAAATTTTAAATGATGAGATTGTGCACAATGCCAAATTTGATGAATGGCAAGATTTGTATCACAAACAATTTACATTCACTGAGAATAAAGCAAAAAGTGTGTATAGCAGGAAACTTAAGAAAATAGATAGGGATTTGTGTTCATATAGAGAACACAAGGTCTACATATGGCCACGTCCCACTGAAGGTAGAAATGTTAAAAAAGGATATGAGGTTCCAGAAAGAAATTACTTCAATAGGGTAGACAGGACAGAGGAACATTTAAATTTTCAAGGGGGGAGACATCACCCCGCACCCAAGCAATACCAGAGAAAATATTGAATACCAAAAGTATTTTAATTAAGGATGGTTTGAGGCGCAATGATTCTCTATTGTTTAATAATCCCCCTATTATTTCCCCCTTGGTTAGCTTGAATTGCATTACAGAGGAAAGAGGGGTGGAAATGCATAATACTGACAAACTATCTAAGAATGAGGGTGTCATAAATAATAAAGGCCCTTTAATTTCATCCTTTGCTGGTTTTAAGGTTTATAATTATACTAATTTTTATATTTCAAATTAATTTTTTAATTTATTTAGCAAGGGAATGAAATATATTCCGACAGTAAAATTTAATTTTGTAGATGTCATCAAGGGGATAAAGCTATATTGTCGAAGACTTAATTTGGCCCTACAATTTAAAGATAAAAATGATACTGATGTTGGAAGATATCAAAGTGAAAATAGACTTTGTAAAAAGAGTGCATACATCCCAAATCCTCATCCCCAAGTGGGGTTTTTTGAAAAAATGGTTTGTAGGGATATTTACAGACTACATAAGAATATTTATAACAGAAACAACTTTAATGCTTCTTTTGAAGACAATTTAACAAAAGGGGAGAGAGAATGTCTGCAGAATGTGGTAAATAACAAAAATATTAGATTAATGAAACCAGATAAGGGAGGGGGTATCATTATTTTTGACACAGAAAATTACATCAAAGCAATACATGATATTTTGTTTACTTCAGGAAATTATGAAGAAGTTTTTCTGAATCAGATTAATATAGGTTACCATCGGATTGACTTAACAATAGAAGAATACTTGATGGATAACCATATTACTAATGAGATTTACAATTTTTTGAGAACCGAATTTCCAAGAGTTGCTTGTATCTTTGGAATTCCAAAAATACATAAATCTATTGAGACCCCACCCTTCAGACCTATTATTGCTGGTTCTCATTCTAAGACCTACAATATGGGTGTTACAATAGCTAAGTGGACCAAACATATTTATAACATGGTTCCTCATTTGGTTAAAGATTCCTGGGAATTTCTCAGTAGATTTACGTCTGATGTATGGTCTGAACATATGACTTTTCTTACAATAGATGTACAAGATTTATTTTCTTGTATTCCTTGTTCAACAGGTTTGGAATTTTTTGAAAATAGCTTGAAAAAATATTCAGGGCTGAGTTGGGACAGAATTAGCCTAATCTTGGATATGATGGGGCTAATCCTCGACCATAATTACATCCAACATGAAGGAGAGTATTTTAGGCAGACCAGGGGAGTGGCTATGGGGGCTTCTTGTGCCCCCATTTTCGCAAACCTGGTCATGCTCGAATGGGAAAATCAATTTCTCTTTTCTAGTGAATTTTTTAAAAATATTTCTCTTTATTCCAGATATTTGGATGATTTATTTATAATTTGGAAGGGCCCTACTGAAGATATTACGAGATTTATTGATTATATTAATTCAAGCACTAATTTTCTTAGATTTACATACAAGATGGATAAATTAGGTATTGCTTATTTAGATACCTTTATTAGTGCCACATCTGATGGATTTGCTTCAAAGATATATAGAAAATCCACCTTCTCAAACGACTACATTGAATTTGGTAGTTGCCACCCCCAACACATTTTTAGGAATGTTCTTAAGGGACAATATATCCGGGCAGCGAGGATGTCGTCTTCTAAAGAGAGTATGGAAAAAGAAATAGATACCATTTCACAGATGTTCTTGGATAGAAAATATCCAAAAAGAATGGTAGAAAATGTGGCCAAATTTGTTAAAAACAATTGGGGTACGAGATACAAACCCCTGTTGGGACAGCCATTAGGAGAAAATAAAAAGAAAAATTCTAACATTAGTAGAATAGTTTGCATTATTATGTTTAGTCCATACACCAACCTTGTGAAGGAAATTGTTAAAAGGCATTGGGAATTGTTGAATACATCTGACAATATTTTGGCCAGTATAGGGAACAACCCCATTTGTATCTATAAGACTGCCCTTAATTTGAAAAAACTTTTGGAGGTTAGTTCTTATGCTAGGGCAAAGAAGAAAAGGAGTTTAACAAAAAAGTGTGGTTCTTGCAATCAGTGCAAGAATATTAATGAAGAGAGTATGGTTAGATTGGATAATTTGATGAAAACTAAGTGTTGGAGTATTAAAGGGAACTGTAACAGTCAGAGGGTAGTGTATCTTGCCACCTGTTCCATCTGTCCTGCCTATTACATAGGCAAGACAGAGAGAAAATTCAAAACAAGAATTTATGAACACCTTTATAGAATAAAGAAAAAAGACACAAAAAATGCTTTAAGTAGACATGTCCTGGATAAGGGTGAGGACCACACTTTTAAATTCATGATTATAGACCAGGTGGAACAATCAGCATATGGTGGTAACTGGAAGACATGGTTAGCATATAAAGAAAGCGACTGGCAAATATATTGTGATGCAACAACTTTCCTCGGTCTTAATGATTTTATTAGTATTAAGCCATTTTTAATTTTGGACCGGGGATAAGTATTAGTCCATTACACTTGGTTTACACTTTTGGTTTATACAAGTGTTTGTATGTGTATATTTTGTGTAAGGTAAATCATTTTTAGTTTATGAAATTTAACTTCCTTAATATTTAATATAATTCACAACACAGATTCTGACATTGTATTTTGCATGTTATAAATGTATTGAAATTATGAAATATTAATATTCTTGTATTTTTGCACATTTATATTTCAGTAACATAATTTGTACAATAGCAATTTTTAGATAGTAATTTATAGGGCAGCCTTTTGCAATCATAGTTTAAGAGTTTAACCTCATGAGTTCTTGAATAATGTTTCTTTAAGAAATTACATTTTCTGAGGTTTTTGGCGCCAAATTTATTTTAAAAGGACAGTTGAATGTGTAGATCTTGGTTCTGATGAAATCTGAGGTATTCAGATGAAAGTGCTTAACCAATGGATTGTTGTATGGCTGGATTTTATTCGTGGAAATAAACCTGTGTTTTTACTGGCAATTTTACTTCACATTTATTGAATCAACGTCTTGCTCGAGCTGTGGACTGGCCCCTGCTATTTTATTCTAGCATGTAACAAATTACAAATCAACCCTATCAAGGTAACGGTTATTTATGTAACATTTACAAAATTGTTAAAAAAACAAAAATATACCATACCAAGACATATTGGAATTACTATATACTAATAAATGATCACCCCCCCCATCTGAAGATGAAAAAAATTATCCTTAAATCCTCAAAGCATTCGACACTATCAATTAAATACATTTTTGAGATAAAATTATTGCTTCACTTGAGTCATGCTGAATATGACTTGCTTATATCACTGACTTGAGAAAAAAAAACTATAGTTCTTCCACTTAAAACTTGCATACTGAAAAACTGACATGGTCCTTACAGATAGATAATCTGCCATATCTGTGTGATTCCCTAACTACTGAACTACTAGACATGCTGTGCAACCTGGTCACTAAAATAACAGATGCTTTATGCATTTCTAATGAATTTACTTAACATATTAGTACTTACCACTTTCTCAAAAAGATTATTTCATGCAGCCACAACCCTTGCTGTTGCAAACACTTTTTCATGATATGTTTTAGCCTTCCACACCTATTTTCATATTTGTTTCTTCTTCTGCTTCTTATGCATCATATTTTCTGAAATATGTTTCTGTTTTATTTTTATTTTTTTTTATTTTGACAAAATTCTTCCTGCCCTGCAAACTGTCTTTTATCAATTCCATACTTCTCTTATGAGTGAACCATATTGTACATTTCTGAATAATCTGAAGAAATACTTTCTTTTCTTTTCACACCATCAGTAAAATCACTTAAGAGCACTAAAAGACTAGAGAAAGCATGTTCTAAGATGTCCACAGATTGAACAGTAAGAGCAGGTACTAGTGACAACTTCAGCTCCTACTATATCTATTTTTGGTTGTTTTGTTCCTAGGACTTGGAAATTTAAAAATACATGTTTTCTGGTTCCCCAATTGATTATAGTTTCAACTTTACTATGGGCTGGCAGTCCTGAGTAAACATACTGCTCCTCAAAGGTAACTGATTTAGACTTTCCGTGAAGAAAAATATACACCAAGTCATTTATGTATCTTTGAGAACTAACCTGTAATACTGAAGAACTGCAAAACAACATAAACGGTATATAAAAATATTTTACACAGCAAATAGTACTTCCAAGAAACCCCACAAACAGCATGACTAGAAAATAAAAGCTATAGAAACATCATTAACTGATGTGGGTGAAAGACTCCAGGAAGAAGAAATGTAATACAGCATGTGTCAGGAAACAAAATATTAAATTATTAGTCAACTTTGAAGACTTAGACCTGGAAAATAGGAAAATAGATATTTCATGCTGATTCAGAGGTGTATTCATGCATCCACATAGTTTTGCATTTGAAGTTTAACATTTGAAAGTTTACATGTTTATTTACACCTTGAAATGAAAACTATTTGCTATCATTCATTTTGTCATAGGCAACTATTTATTATCATAAATTTATATTTGGTTCAATAGAAATACAGTAGTTCTTAGATTAGAATAATAGTAGTAGTAGTATAATTTCTCATGTGATACTGTGGGACATAGTGAATGCATATTTATAATGCAAAGCTTTCCATGGAATTACAAGAAAAGGCTATGTAATAAAGACTTATTGAAACTGCAAGAAAAGATAAATAAAACAAAGTTAAAATACAAGAAGAAGAAAAAGGCTTATACCAAAAATTAAAAAAAATGAATGCATGTTTTCAAGCAATTTTGCATTATAATGTTTCCACAAGTCTGGAAAAAGGCAAATTAAATTCTTATTCCCTACATTTACATAAAATGTCTCCCATATCCAAAATGATAACAAGAATGTATAACATCAACAGAGTAATGGAAAATATACATAAACAGTAAAAAGTCTAGCCTATTTTTAAAAATGCTATAAAAATTAATGTACAGAGCAGTAGTGTAGAAAATGAGAAAGAAATGGATACTATATTAAATAGGAATATAAATATTATTATCAGAGCCAATTAAAATAGATAAACATGTTTTTATATTAAAAATAGAAGTGAAAGTTAAATTTTAAGGCTACAATAGGTCTAAGTATCCATCCTCATCCCCTTTTCCCATTTTTTGCACATGAGGTTGGGGTGTTACTTTAACAGTAGCAATCATTTTGAGCCAAGAGTTACACCACTGAATGGCCAGCCCTGCCTCAGTAGTTCATCCATACCACACACTCACACCTAAGGCCAATTTAGAGTGCTTAAGCCACCTGCTGCATGTCTTTGGAATGTGGGAGGAAACCAGAGCAAACCCAAGCAAACACAGGAAGAACATGCAGTCTCCACACAGAAGGCAATCCAGACATGAATTGAATTAGAGAATCACTTAGTGTGAGGTGACAACACTGATCTTTGCACCACTGTGCCACCCATACAAAAGGTCTAGGTAATGACAGTATTATTCCTAAACTATATAAATTATTTCTTCAAAATGTCATTTGACTTTTACAGAAAGTGTCCACAGAAATTCAAATTACATTTAACATACTTATCATGGGAATATACAATTATTTCTTCTTTATTAAAGTAGGATAGTGATCCCTCAACATGCTTTGTTCTTCTTATAGCACTATACTATTTTTTTTTAAAGTTGATTACAATTTTTATATCAATACTCACCATTTTTTAAAATTATTATGCCTTCATTAATAGATGAAGACTAGACTGGCATTATATTAAATAGGGAAACACAAGACAGCATAAAATAATAATTACTTCAATTGAATTTCTAGTAATAATAATAATAATAATAATAATAATAATAATAATGAATGAAAACTGACTATAATTAGTCTGGCTCCAGACAAAGCATTTGATTATGTACATTTGTTTTACTTAACAACATTTTTTAGAAATATAGAAATTCTCAAGTAGTTTTGTATATTTTATCAATAACCTTTATTAAAATGCATTCTCATCTGTTAAATTAGAATGTTTTCTTTTTTTAATAAATCAATAAAGATAAACAAGGACATGAAGAAAGGTTGTCCAATGTCTCCCTTTATATAAACCTATCTATGATATAGAATAATTAAAAATAAATGGGCAATATACATCCAAAACTCAACTATTTCTTGTTAATATAGTAATAGAAAATATTGATTCAGTAGTCATTCTTCAATAAAACATATAACAAATTAATTAAAATATTTTGAATTGATATGAGGTCTAAAGTTCAATCAAAATGAAATAACAGCCTGTTAGCAAAGTGTTGAATGAAATACATGTGATAGTAAAGACACTAAATATTTACTAGTTACTGTTACAGTTTTAAAGAAAGATCCATTAATTATAAAAATATTTTAACAATATTAAAACGACAAATAAATTAAATAAGTTATTTTCTCTATAGAAAACAGATTAATGCAAATCACATTATTTATTTTATTAAAAATTACCTATATAATGCATATATCTTCTGTAATTCCTTCTAAAGAGGATGAGGCAGTGGTGCAGTGATAGCATTATCACCTCCCAGCAATAGGTTTTCTTGTTCAATTCTCAGCTGAAGTGCCTTCTGTGCAGAGTCGGCATGTCGTCCCTGTGTTTGTGTGGGTTTTATCTGGGGGCTGTTGTTTCCTCCCATATTACAAAGACATGCATCTGGATCATTTCTCCCCAGGCCTTCACTGAAAATTGGCCTCATTCCAAGTTGGACTTTCCTGGTAAACAAATGTTAAATAAAATAAATAAAGATAATATTAAATAATGCAATGGCATTTACCTGAAATATTTATGATACCCCAAGAAACTAAGGATAGCACTGGACATCATGTAAGGAAATGGAAAATAGTAGAATAGGATTTCCTGTCTTAGAATTAAATACTATGGCCTCTATGATTAAAAAATAACAATGATATGGTTAAATTCAGAATATTCAGCCTGTATGGGGAAAATTTATGAAACTATTTACTTAAGTAAAAAGAAAACATCACAATAAAACACACAAAAATCTTAAATATCAATATGAAGTGTAATAATTAAATTTGTTTTTGATTTGATATCTAGGAATCAAATGTTAATAGATTTTAAAGTGTTTAACACAGACTTTTTATTATGTAAATATGATTTAGATACAGAAAACTGCCTTATAATCGAAAGCAGTAGGCAGTTTTTAATCTTTAAAGTTAATTTAATTTCAGATAAAATCAGAAAAGAATGTCCACCCTTTCTTGATTGTCTAAACACATTTAAAACAAACAGTGAGATAGGTAAATAATATGCCCCAAAGTATATAACATTATTAACAATTATAAATGTTATATCAAAGATTACTGAGTTATGCTCATCTGTTGAGCTGCTCATCTTTAACATTATTAAATAAAATTGTGTTTTATTCTTGCTATGTTCCAAAAATAGTAAAAACTCTATATGGTATTGGTTGTAACCATTGCTCTCAATACTTTGCACACATTATATTCTGTATGCTGCTGATTCTAACCACAGTCTTTATAACATTGTGCATGTATTGCTGTGTATCCACAACTTGGGCTGGGCCTGAAATGTGTCACTGTTGATCAGTGACCTACCCCAAAAAGCAAAATTAAATAAAAAAAATCTTAAAAAATACAACATTATTATTGTAGAAATTACTCTGTTGGAAATTCCTACATAGATAATTCATTTATTGTTCCACAGAGAATCAAATTTATATACAAGAAGGAAGTATTGGTTGTTGGAGGTGTAAATCCTTAGTCAAAGCTGATTGACAGCAAATGGTTATGATTATAAAGTTTTACAAACTTTTGGGGAAAATTCTCAATCTTTTTTGCAAGCACTGTAGTGTGATAAATTTACATAACTCAACTTTTGATGTTGTCTAATACTCCAATTCCTTCATATGTACTGTGGCCTTAATATCCACTTCTCTTGCGTATATTCCAAATATACAGGAAAATTACTAAAAAAATATTAGAGGAAAATGGTTACACTCATTTATTTTCAGAATATATTAACTCTGTCACTATTGTGTGTAAAAAAGAAATGTCAGCTATAGATTAAAATTGATCATGGTTTTATGATCATTTTATATTGTTTGGCTATTTACTGGATTGTAGTGATGTATATAGAAAGAAATGCTGTAGAAACATGTCTAAGTATTTGTCTTACTTTATTAGTGTGTTACTTCTTGTATATATATAATTTCAATATAAAATCCACAAGTTTTATTAAAAGTTAGCACATTCGCAGTGTTCATCCCTGCTTCATCAGACTCTGATGAAGCTGTTGTGGACACTGAGAAAGCACTAACTTTTAATAAAACTTGTGGATTTTACAACTGTTGAGCCTTGCCTTTCTGCCTGTTACCAGCTGTGGTTTTGCTTGGAATTCTGCTTGGGTTTGCTGATGAAACAGATTCACTGCTTTTGGGCTTTCTTGCTAATTTCAATATAAATATTAAAAGAAATCATAGTCGACTCCTTTTTCAACCATTGTGGGCATGTCGTAACTAATACCATAAATTACCAGTTATTTACTTGTTAACACAATTACTGTTTTCATGAATATTCATCAATATGTAAATAGCCTTATGAATATTCAACAGGGTATCACTTTAATACTTTTTATTTATTTTTCGTAATGGCCATGGAACATTCAGTTTATCTAAATATTAGTTAAGAGAAGTAAATGCTCAAACCTTCCAGCTTTTAGCCTATTTTCTCTATCACTGTCAATTTAAGCACTTGATTCATTTGATTGCTACATGTACTGTGCTACCATTGTTCCAAGTTTAAATTTCAATATAATTGTTTCTGTACACTTTTATATTTCACTTATTAATTGAACTGTAAAGGATACAGCTTTTCATGCCCTGTAATGATATCAAACTTTGGGATGAATGAAAGCTAGAAGAGGGATCTATTGTTTTTTGGGTCATCTTACTTTAATTTTGCCTTGCTTTATTTGACTGTCTTCCAAAATATTCAGAATCAGAACTTCAGCTGTCTCATTTAACACCCAGTCCCAGTCCCTTAATCTGGGGAAGCCAAAAAAAGGTCCACTCCCCTAGTCTGGTGCTCCATCCTAGGATCTATTCCCCACCTCCACCCCCTCAGCTCTTCAAGTGAAGATCACAAAAATATATATTCTGGTTCTCTAAAACAGGTCTTTGGACTTGTACTACAGAAAAAAGAATGCAGGAACTAAACTCTTCCTGATTGCACCCCTAATAACTTTGTCCAGCCGTGCTACCCTTCTGTTCAAAATTGGACATTTTTAGCTCTGGAAATACATGTATTTGGTTATTGTGGGCTGTACAATGGCACAGAGTACTTTATTAGACTATTTATGTGGTTTGCACAAGAAACCAGCTTTGAGAAACTGTACTTGTCTCAAGGTAAGGTATCTTGTTTTCATCTTAGTACACTCAGGTCTTAAAAAAACAAAGTAATACCTATATAACATTTGACTTCAAAACCAGTCTAAGGCTATAGGAGCTTTTATAGAAAGAAGATGAATTGTCACATATACCTGAAATGTAACTGTCAACATCTATGCATGTATATTAATCTTGGGAAAGCCTCTGCTGTAACTTACAAATTCTGTAGCTGATTCAGTAGAAGCAGGGATGCCAATATCTTTTACCTTTTTACCTTTACATGTGATTGAATGCTACAAGCAAGACAATATATTTGCTGTCAAAGTAAAAGTCTGCTTTACCAAATCAGCAGTGTTCTGGTGGAAATGTACAACAAATTAAGTGCAAACACATCCCATTTTTATTGGTTGACATATTGATTAACACTTGATGACTGGAAAACTCCAACTGGACATAACTCCTTTTCAACAGAGGGCAAAACAAATCATTTGTACTGAGTAATATATCATAATGAAAATACCAATGTGAAAAAATGCTTTTTTTATTTACTATAAGAGTAAGTGTTATCACGGGCCAAATGCTCCTGTTACTAATAAAACAAATAAATGATCCAAAAGAGAAGCACAGGAGCAAACCAAGGCTGACAACAAAAATCAGCATAAATCCAGCAGTCACTGAGGCTTATTCAAGCAGCAGAAATAAATGCTAGTTCAAACAATGACTGAATCCGTGCCAAAGACAAGTAAAATCCAAGCTGTTTTATTGGTAAACGCTTTCACCCTGTAAGGGCTTTGTCAAACCATAAGAAACAAACACTGAATAAAATCAAGTCACATTTTACAAGGAAATAGGGCTGACATCACTTTCTGTTCCTGATTAAAACTTTCCAGTATGCAAAAATAATACGTCTATAAAAAATGTATACAGAAAACTATATATATATATATATATATATATATATATATATATATATATATATATATATATATATTTAAATATATACATCTGTATATAAAGGCAAATATAAAACATTTATTAACATTCTAAAATATATATGTTTATCTCACAGTGAGTCTCCTATTCTTAAGAACAGGTTTCAATGGAATTTTGTCATTCAGACCTGGTCTCCAATCTGCTCCAAATCTATTTGATAATCCATTTCAATTCCAGTGTTTCAGTGTAATTGCATATATCCCCTCCCCTAACACTGGGTTCATTGATCTGTATAACTAAGAATACAAATGAATGTGTATTGTCACTGTCTATAATGTGTTTAGAAAGTGCACTGCGTGGAGACAGTGTCCGAATGTGATAAAGGTGTTCCCTTACTCTATCTCGTAGGCGTCTGTCTGTCTTACCTATGTAGAATGCTTGACAAGCAGTGCACTTAGCTAAATAAATGACATGGGATGTATTGCAATTAGCACTGAGTTGAAACCTGAAACAACAGGAAGTAACTGGGTGAATAAACTGGGAACTGGTATCTACAAATTTGTAAAAATTACAACAATTACATGGAACAGTACCTACAATATTGTTCAAACACTCATTAGGCTGTGTAGATAGGCGAGGGTAACAAAGTAATCTATGTAGGTTGGACTTGTTCCTATATCTAAAATAAGGCTCCTTACCAACAAAGTCTTTAAGTTGTGAATCAAGTAAAAGTAGATTCCAATTCTTGTTCAAAACCTCTCTTATACTGTTTATGTCTTGCGTATAACTAACAAAAAATCTAACTGGTGGATTCCTAACTTCAGGACATATATCAGGGACATTCTCTACTGGATATGGTTATGAGAAATATGGTCTAGCAATACCATTCCTCAGCTCAAAAACCTTCAAAGTGGGAGGTGATCTCATCTGGCCTATATGCCCTTTGTAAAAACCTGTTGTTTAAGTTTGACAACGCTTGTAAGAAGCTATCATAATTTGGATTCATCCTGGATGCTCTTATCACCTGTCCCCTTATCAAGTTCTTATATATGTAATTGGGGTGCATACTTTCCCGATGTAATAGGGAATTTCTATAGCATGTTTTTCTAAAGACTCCAGGATTGAGCATCCCATTTGGCAGTCTATCAACAAAAACATCCAAAAAAGTAATGCAATTAATTGAACTTTCAATAGAAAAGTTCAAAAAAATGGTTAGACTATTAATCTCTTTAGGGAAGTCATCCAGGGCTTTATCTGTACCAGTCCACAGGAGGAAAAGATCATCAACAAAATGTGCATAAAAAAGAACATATTTCTTAAAACGATCTAGGACAAACAGCTTATTACGTTCCCAGTCCAGCATGACAAGATCGGCGTAGCTATTGGCACATGAAGTGCCCATAGCCATGCCATCCTTCTGAATATAGGCTACCTCATTAAAAAGAAAGATGTTATTTTCCAGGACAATTTCCAACAAGGCACCAAATAAATCTTTCATAGCTGGACTATAGGCTTCGCAACTCTGTAAACATCTCATAACACTCTCAACACCTTCAGTGTTAGGTATCATAGTAAAAAGGGACTGTACATCCAGGGTAACCATTTTATAATACATATCTAACGGTAGATCTACAACCTTGGAGCATACATCCAGTAAAAAATGTTTTGTGTCTTTAAGAATATGTGTAGATTCATTCACCAAGGGTCCTAGGTGTTTCTCAAGGTAGATGGATAGGGGCTCCATTGCCCAACCTCTCTACCAACTGGTCTCATAGGTGGGTCTAGGGGATTTTTATGTACCTTGGGGAGGCCTTGGATGACTGGAATCAAGGGATCTATCACATGTAAAAAATTAAACAACTCTTCATCTATAACCTCATTGAGTAATAAATCTTGCAACATATATGATATGTTATGCACCTTACTCCAGACTTCATTTAAACTAATTGTTTCATAAAAATCACTGTCACTTAACATGAGAGCCATTTTATGTAAATAATCAACACTATTAAACACCACTATGGGTCCACCTTTATCAGCTGGTCTGATAATAAGGTTTTTATCATCCCTTAGATTATTCAAAACTGTTCTCAATTTGGGGGTTAAATTCCCATACCACTTCTTCTTCCTGTTATTCTGATCTAGGGTGTGCAAATCATCCTCTTCCATTTTCGTAAAAGCATCTAGTAGGGGATGTAATACTGGTACATAAGTACTAGTTTTTTTAAAAATCTTATTATGCGGTGTGTCCCTAGAAGAAATACCATAGTCCAGTTTAAGTTGGACATTCTGACTAAACAACCTCACATCTACAATAGTGTCTGTGATTTGACTCCTAACTGAAGGTATAAAAGATAGACCCCTGTTAAGGATTTCTATTTCGTCCTCGGATAACACCCTGTCTGAAAGATTCCAAACTAATGTCTCGGGACTTTGTCCCACATCTTCTTCAGTGTTTGTCCTGTGAATTCTCCTCCTGAAGATTTCCTTTTCTACCTGCCCCGACTCATAGATCTGTTCCTCCCTCCTCTGTGTTGTTCATCTATGGGGAAAGGGCTAAACCCATGTACACCCAACAAAGAAGGCTCCTTCCTTCTGACCGAAGGAACTGGGAGTTGTTGTGGGGTGGCATTGGGTTGAAGGGTGGGTATAGTCTGTACTGAAATAGTTGGTTGTGTATTTCCATGTATATCATTAGTACAGTCAGTGTGTTCTTGTAAATCATTACCTATATTCACACTACCCACTATCTGTGTGCCCTGGTTAACATCCACATCATGAGTAACATCCACGGTTTCAGTTAAATGAACATTGGGACTAAGTCTTCGATTTAAACTAGAAGTCACAACACTTACAACTCCATTATTCTCTGTAGACAAAATAGAAGAGCCATTAACATTGGTGTAACTGGCAGTATTAACATTGTTATTTCTGTTAAAATTAACACTGTCATTTCTGTTAAATTCTGTCCTCGGCCAAGAGAAGACTTGGCCGTTTTTAAAATCCACTGTGTTCGTCCATATTTTAGAGCGTTTTTGCTCAAGAAGCTTCATCTCATACAAAAACATTGTCTAACAGTCGCTCTGTTAATCTACCTACAGTAACTGCAGGAAAATTAGTAGAAATAAAGTTTTGTGAGTTCTTGATCTTCTCCCTCAACAGCAGTTCTTCAGGAAAAAAGAACTCATTAAGTAAAGTGATGTACTTAATACTGACCTCCAGACTGAGCTGTTGCCACTTGTACAACAACTCTGGATAGGTAGAACCTGTCGTCGGCATCTTAAGTACACGTAGGTCTCTTGGAATAATCCTACATTGAATACAGACTTCAAAGTGTTGTCTTTGGGTCTGTAAACATTTTAGTTTTAAAAAATCAGCTTCAAGTTGTTCAAAACGCTCAGTAAGGTTGTTTAACACTTCCGGTGATCCAAAACAAAACTGAAAAGTTTTAATCAGGAACAGGAAGTGATGTCAGCCCTATTTCCTTATAAAATGTGACTTGATTTTATTCAGTGTTTGTTTCTTATGGTTTGACAAAGCCCTTACAGGGTGAAAGCGCTTACCAATAAAACAGCTTGGATTTTACTTGTCTTTAGCACAGATTCAGTCATTGCTTGAACTAGCATTTATTTCTGCTGCTTGAATAAGCCTCAGTGACTGCTGGATTTATGCTGATTTTTGTTGTCAGCCTTGGTTTGCTCCTGTGCTTCTCTTTTCATAGGTTCATAGGTAAGTACTAGGCTATCTGCCCAGGGGCATTTATAAGCCTAGCCACAGAGTGATGGCTTTCACCTCCCCATTATATTAGTAGCCTGGGCCTTTGTCTAACAGGGCTCCTGAAGTGATCCCAGGGTAGAACTTACGATTACCCATCCAGTCATCAAGATTTCTCTTGAAGAGGGTCAGAGAGGAGCTCTGTCAAATATGGATTGGGATTCTATTCCAGAGTGAGGGGAGTCACTGGGACAGGAATCTGTCCCTCCAGTATGTCCTGTTTATTGTTGTGCATAGGTTCAAGTCACAAGAATGAGTGGTTCTGAGGGATCTCATTTTTTTGAAGTGAAGCATGTCCATTAGTTCAGGGTTCGACATGGCCCTATAGGTCAGGCATAGGTCACCTTTGAGCAGACGGCAAGCGACTGAGAAGTGCTGGAGCTTTTTTAGTCATGCTTCATAGGGTAATTGTTTAAGGCCCTTAATCCTCTTAGTGAGGTACTTCTGTGGTCTTTCTAGTTGTTGCATGTGTCTAGTGAGGTACATCCCAAATGGGGCATTGTACTCTATTATGTGCCTAATGAGTGAGGAGTAAATTGGATCATTTATTTGTTTTATTAGTAACAGGAGCATTTGGACCATGATAACACTTACTCTTATAGTATATTTTATTTATTTTATTTGTTATCACAGTGACATGGCTGAATAGGTTGACATAGAACTGCCTTTTAACTTGGAAATTGCATCGCAAACATCCAAGAGCCTGAATAGGTTTCTGCGATGCGTGTGTGAGGAGAATAATCCGTTGATGATGTTTGAGGTATCTGAGGTCGAGACTGAGGCTGGGACATCACCGGAAGTGTTAAACAACCTTACAGAGCATTTCAAACAACTTGAAGCTGATTTTTTAAAAGTAAAACATTTACAGACTCAAAGACAACACTTTGAAGTCTGTAGGAAGGAGACCTCTTTGGTGGGTGTACATGGGTTTACTCCTTTCCCCATAGACGAACAACACAGAGGAGGGAAGAACAGATCTATGAGTCAGGGCAGGCAGAAAAGGAAAGCCTCAGGAGGAGAATTTACAGGATAAACACTGAAGATGTGGGACAAAGTCCCAAGACATTAGTTGTGAATCTTTCAGACAGGGTGTTATCAGAGGACGAAATAGAAATCCTTACCAGGGGTCTATCTTTTATACCTTCAGTTAGGAGTCAAATCACAGACACTATTGTAGATGTGAGGTTGTTTAGTCAGAATGTCCAGCTTAAACTGGACTATGGTATTTCTTCTAAGGACACACCACATAATAAGATTTTTAAAAAACCTAGTACTTATGTACCAGTATTACATCCCCTACTAGATGCTTTTACGAAAATGGAAGAGGATGATTTGCACACCATAGATCAGAATAACAGGAAGAAGAAGTGGTATGGGAATTTAACCCCCAGATTGAGAACAGTTTTGAATAATCTAAGGGATGATAAAAACTTTATTATCAGACCAGCTGATAAAGGTGGACCCATAGTGGTGTTTAATAGTGTTGATTATTTACAAAAAAATGACTCTCATGTTAAGTGACAGTGATTTTTATGAAATAATTAGTTTGAATGAAGTCTGGAGTAAGGTGCATAACATATCATATATGTTGCAAGATTTATTACTCAATGAGGTTATAGATGAAGACCTGTTTAATTTTTTACATGTGATAGATCCCTTGATTTCAGTCATCCAAGGCCTCCCCAAGGTACATAAAAATCCCCGAGACCCACCTATGAGACCTATAGTGGCAGGGAGAGGTTGGGCAATGGAGCCCCTATCCATCTACCTTGAGAAACACCTAAGACCCTTGGTGAATTAATCTACACATATTCTTAAAGACACAAAACATTTTTTACTGGATGTATACTCCAAGGTTGTAGATCTACCGTTAGATATGTATTATATAATGGTTACCCTGGATGTACAGTCCCTTTTTACTATGATACCTAACACTGAAGGTGTTGAGAGTGTTAGGAGATGTTTACAGAGTTGCGAAGCCTATAGTCCAGCTATGAAAGATTTATTTGGTGCCTTGTTGGAAATTGTCCTGGAAAATAACATCTTTCTTTTTAATGAGGTAGCCTATATTCAGAAGGATTGCGTGGCTATGGGCACTTCATGTGCCAATAGCTACGCCAATCTTGTCATGCTGGACTGGGAACGTAATAAGCTGTTTGTCCTAGATAGTTTTAAGAAACATGTTATTTTCTATGCACATTTAGTTGATGATCTTTTCCTCCTGTGGACTGGTACAGATAAAGCCCTGGATGACTTCCCTAAAGAGATTAATAGTCTAACCATTTTTTTGAACTTTTCTATTGAAAGTTTGATTAATTGCATTACTTTTTTGGATGTTTTTGTTGCTAGACTACCAAATGGGATGCTCAATACTGGAGTCTTTAGAAAAACGTGCTATAGGAATTCCCTATTACATCGGGAAAGTATGCACCCGAATTACATATATAAGAACTTGATAAGGGGACAGGCGATAAGAGCATCCAGGATGAATCCAAATTATGATAGCTTCTTACAAGAGTTGTCAAACTTAAACAACAGGCTTTTATGAAAAGCATATAGGCCAGATGAGATCACCTCCCACTTTGAAGGTGTTTTGGAACTGAGGAATGGTATTGCTAGACCATATTTCTCACAACCATAGCCAGTAGACAATGTCCCTGATATATGTCTTGAAGTTAGGAATCCACCAGTTAGATTTTCTGTTAGTTATACGCAAGACATAAACAGTATAAGAGAGGTTTTGAACAAGAATTGGAATCTACTTTTACTTGATTCACATCTTAAAGACATTACTGGTGAGGAGCCTTATTTTAGATATAGGAACAAGTCCAACCTACATAGATTACTTTGTTACCCTCGCCTATCTACACAGCCTAATGAGTGTTTGAACAATATTGTGGGTACTGTTCCGTGTAATTGTTGTAATTTTTGCAAATTTGTAGATACCAGTTCCCAGTTTATTCACCCAGTTACTTCCTATTGTTTCCGGTTTCAACTCAGTGCTAATTGCAATACATCGTATGTCATTTATTTAGCTAAGTGCACTGCTTGTCAAGCATTCCACGTAGGCAAGACAGACAGACGCCTACGAGACAGAGTAAGGGAACACCTTTATCACATTTGTACACTGTCTCCACGCAGTGCACTTTCTAAACACATTATAGACAATGACAATACACATTCATTGTATTCTTAGTTATACAGATCAATGAACCCAGTGTTAGGGGAGGGGATATATGCAATTACACTGAAACACTGGAATTAAAATGGATTATCAGACTTGGAGCAGACCGGAGACCAGGTCTGAATGACAAAATTCCGTTGAAACCTGTTCTTAAGAATAGGAGACTCAATGTGAGATACACATATATATTTTAGAATGTTAATAAATGTTTTATATTTTCCTTTATATACAGATGTATATTTTTTATATATATATTGTTTATATATATAGTTTTCTGTATACATTTTTTATAGACATGTATTATTTTTACATCCTGAAAAGTTTTAATCAGGAACAGGAAGTGATGTCAGTCCTATTTCCTTATAAAATGTGACTTGATTTTATTCAGTGTTTGTTTCTTATGGTTTGACAAAGCCCTTACAGGTTGAAAACGCTTACCAATAAAACAGCTTGGATTTTACTTGTCTTTGGCACGGATTCAGTCATTGTTTGAACTAGCATTTATTTCTGCTGCTTGAATAAGCCTTAGTGACTGCTGGATTTATGCTGATTTTTGTTGTCAGCCTTGGTTTGCTCCTGTGCTTCCGTTTTGGATCATTTATTTGCTTTTTTTTATTTGCTTTTTTCTGTCGGGTTTCATTCTTTCTTTTTTAATATCTTTATTAAATTATCATTTAAGACAAAGGCAAACCATATTAATATAAAAGAAAACAAGTCACATTCTTTCCATTTAATATATTGCACATTACATACATTCTTTTTTCTAACTATCATCACTCGCACATTCAATAAATTGCTGAATCCCTGCCTTACCTTAATAAACCTCACGCCTCCTGAATGTTATTCCTCTTCCAGATCTCTCTTATAATATTCAATACTTCAAATACAGTAAAATGCTATATTGTTAAAGAAGACATTGAAGTAAGAGGGCAAGTCACACAATCAACAGGTAATGATCAACGCATAAAACATTTCCGTGTATATCACTAATACTCAGATAATAGCTTGTGCATTTTTATATATGTCAGGCAATAATAACAGATTATGACTTCCTGTGTATATGACATGCAAAAGTATCTTATGTATATTTGCAAGAACCTTAGAAAAAGTATTAGGGATGAGTATCTTAAATTGGGGGAAAAGATGGTTGCAGACAGAACTGTAACAAGAGAAATGAAGGGCAAAGACTGGGGAAAATGATATATAATTATGATTACAAAATAAACTGACATAAAACACTAATATAGTTATTAAAGCTGTAAGGACAATGATAAACAGCTATTTAAGCTCTGACTCATGTACCTATCAAAGCAAAAAAATAAAACCTTTGCAGCCCCTCTCATTTAAGTCACTCCAGGGGGATCACTCTACCACTTTATACTTCACTAATCCAACCTTTTATTGACTACAATACAGTGTTTTGTAGACTTCAAACAAGCAGCCTGAAAGAAGCTGAAAATATGCAATGAGTCCTTACTAGAAAAATCATAAGGCTGCAAAATCTGAGCCATCCAAGAGGAGTTCAGGAACTGTCATTATATTCTGTATCCTAGAGGTTATATGGCAGGGACCTTTGTCTGGTTTGCTTGCTTTTTAAGACAATATCTAATACAGTTCTAGTTGTAAGTATATTCCTGGAATGTAACAACCCTAGTATGGGGAACTTAGTACAAAAAATAAATATTAATACTTGAAAAAATGCCCACTGCATTACACAGTGTCTCCAATATTATGAAATAAGCTTCCTTTTATATTCAGAAGCCATATATTAACTTCCTTTAGAAAAAATATTTTCTATTTTTATGTACAGTAGAAAATATCAACATTGGATTAAAAAATCAAACTTCTTGAATGCCTGTGGGTTTTAAGCTTAATATCAAACATATGAACCTATGAACCTTAGAAAGGCTGAGTGGGGGGGACAAAGGTAAAGGGGTGAGTAATTATTTGTATTTATTTATTTATTTATTTATGTACAGTATGTATGTATACATGCATGTATCTATTTATTCATTTATTTATTTATTCATAGGTTCATAGGATGATACTAGGCTATTGGCCTGGAGGCCCTTATAAGCCTATCCAAGAATTTTACCCATGTTTCCACAAAGTCAGCACCTATCTCCCCTGTCCAGCAGTTTTCCATCAAGTTGTCCAGGTTCCTCTTAAAGAGGGCTAGTGAGGTACTCCGCTTGACATGGAGAAGGAATCTATTCCACAGATGGGGGAGTCTTTGGACACAAATGTATCCCACCAACAAGTTCTATTAATGTCACAGACCAAGTTGAGGCCTTGCGGTTGAGTGAGTGGAGTTTGACTTATGGATATGCAGCAACTCCATCAAGGCCGAGTCTGAGATGGCCTTGTATGCCAGACACAGGTCACCTCTGATCAGTCTGTACAAGACTGAGTAGAGGGACAGGGCTTTTAGCCTATCTGTATAGGATAGGTGTTTGAGACCATGGATTTTCCTGGTCAGGAACCTCTGTAGTCTCTCCAGCTGCTGCACGTGCCTGGTAAGGTACATGCCAAAGGGGGCATTGTACTCGATAATGTGTCTGATATGGGAGGAGAACAGGAATGTTATGACCTCCTTGTTCCTGGATGAAATGGCCTTACTTATGAGGTGGGCCACATAGAAAACCTTCCATACAACAGAGGCAACGTGGTGGTCAAAAGTCAGGTTGCTATCAACCTGGGTGCCCAAGTGCCTCACAAAAGACTGCATGCTTAGTAAATTGTTATTAATGTGCTAATTAGTGGGGACACCATTTTCCCTAAAGGGAATAATGATGCATTTCTTGGCATGCATTCAGTTTGAGGCCATGTTTCTGGCACCAGTCATTAGTTTGGGTAATGCCCACTTGGAGGATGTTCACATCACTAGGGGAATTTAAAACAGCGCCCTGCTTAAAGTCATCTGCAAACTTAAAAAACAATTCTCCACCTTGGGCAGAACCCAGCTAACCACTCTGTAAAAATAATAATGTGTGAATGAAGTAAAAGTTTATTCCAGCAGAACAGACCAACAGTTCAATCCAAAAAATGGTAAGCACTTTCATCCACGTAAATCCCAGACTTTATCAAACCCTACATCTGCAAACTTGGTAAACCACAGACCAATGGTTTTGACTTGCACCTCAGAAAAGTATATCCCAAACAGTAGAGGCCCCAAGACTGATCCTTTGGGTACACTGCTCATTACAGGTGTACTACTAGAGGTGGCCTCCCCTATTTTGACTGAGTGGGTTCTGTCAGTGAGCCAGTTAGCTACCTACCCATCTGTCAACATATGGGTTGATGCCTAGCTGGGAGAGTTTATCTATTATGCCCAAGTGGAAAATGGTGGTGAGGCTTTGTCTAGGTCAAGGTAGGTGGTGTGCACTGTCTTCACCTAGTACATGGCTTTGGTGACTGTTTTGAAGACGTTGACCAGGTTTAACAGGCATAATCTCCCTTTGACAAAACCAAACTGTGTGGGGTCAAGCATTTGGAGGTTGCCAGTGTCCTTGTTTTTAAGGTCCATGGCCTTGCAGATCAGGCTAGTTAGCCTGATGGGCCTAAATTGCCTGGGTCAGTGGACACTGCACCTTTGTGTAGAGGGATAACAGTGGCTGTCCTCCATTTGACTGTGACAAAGCCAGTACTCAGGCTTTAGTTGAATATGGTTCCTAATGGAGCTAAGAGCTCATGCTCATGTTCATGTAGGGCACAGCCAGGGATGTTGTTGGGTCCCCTAGAGACTGTATTTTTTGCCTTTGACAGGGTATTAAAGACCTGCTCCCTGGTGATGAGGGGAGGGGGCAGGTGCTGGGGATGTCCTGGTTTACTGATGGGTGAGACAGCGGGCTGAAGTTTTCACTGAACCTGTCTGCCAGCAGGTTAGCTATACCTATGGCTTTTATGTGTGTGGTGTTCTTGAACACCAGTTCAGAGCAAATTTGGGTGTTACCTTTGAGATTGCAGATGTATGTGAAGAAGGTCTTGTGATTGTCCTTAGTGGATGTGGTCAATTTGGACTCAAAGTTAACCTTAGAGGATTTCACCGGTGACTTTATTTGCTTGTTCAGACAAAGAAGAGAGTGCTTCCCAACTTGGCACCTGCTCCTTCTTGGTCCTGGACAGCAATTATTTCCTTTTATTATAGAGTTTGTTTATTGCTGCTGTCCACCAGACAGGTCTACTCTTTCTTGAGGAAGACGATTTGGACCTGTCAGGTATTGGTACTCATATAGTTTTTTGGTGTAGGCTTGAACATTAGTGCTAGTTCCAGATGAATGGGTCATAGATGTGAAACTGCTTATACCTGCTCTCAGGAGACTGTAGTCAGCTTTGGAAAAGTTTTTTTGTTTGACTCTGACAAAAGGGGTTGGGGGAGATGGTGACTTTGAAAGTGATCACTTTTTGGTCAAATCTAACCAAGAGACTTAAGTGCATGTATGATGTGGCAGATTCAAGCACCTGACAAGCAACTTACAGTGACTTTCTCCTTTTCTAGCCTGGTGAGAGGCACATATGTGTGTCTCACGATAGTGTCTCCTATGACTAGAATGTTGGTTTGTGGCTGGGCCTCAGATGCTGTGAGACACAGGTATGTGTACTATGTGTGGTACCTGGTCCTGTGGGTCATGATGTGCATGTGTGCTTTTGTTTTGGAAGTCTCTTTTGTTCAAATATGTTTTTGTTGAGAACCTCTGTGTATATAACAGTGTGTTGTACAGGTGTGGGTAGTGTTAGAGGTGTGGTGTTTGTAGTGTTTGAGCAGACAACCTTCTCAGTGCCAGATGTACTGGCTTGTGGCTGAGACAGTAAGGGTTCTAGGTTCTTAATGTAATTGCGTATCTCACATATTGTATTCCTAGGTGGTAGTATATGGTTGTCCATGTACATGAGGCAGTTGCTACACTGTATCAGGATGCCAATATCAACCAGACTAGCAGGAGAAACCATAATAAATTCTCCATCCATGGTTGTCAGAATCTGTGGAAGAGAGGTCAGAAATAGTAGAGTGCTATCTGAGTAAAATACCTACTGGTGTGAGTAGGGTTGGATAAAATCAATACGGAAGCTGCAAGGGAGGGCTTCATTTACACAGGAGTGCTGGTAAGGGAAAAATGCAGCTGAGATACCTTGCACAGGGTTAAAATAGCGCAGCAGTGGTGCACAAAGTGCAAACAAGCACAAACCTGCGTAAACATGGGGTTTAATGCCACAAAAATGAAAGTAAAATAGAAACACTGGAATTGTCCAATCAACCCTTGTCCCTGAGCTCTTAACTAAATACCCTATGCCAGACCACTTCCAACCAGTTCACTTACTCCCACTAAGTGCAGGCAGGCCCCAGCCAATACAAGATATTGTAACAGGAAACCCAGGAATGACACATACAGATCTGGATACAGCAAAACCTCTAACCAGACTATGCTAAAATATTTAAACTCTGTTTAGGTTGATTTACACAGAACAGATACACATTTAAATAAAAATAGTAGCAAACAAGAGCAAACTGATTTAAACAAATTAACCAATTAACCACTAAAAAGCTCAAAACTTAGCCCTGGTCCAGCAACCTTCAATCAGACAAGTTCTAACTGCACACTCCTGCCACTAGGGTGCAGGGGAACCCTCTCCAACAAAAGATGGCCTGGTGTAGTGCTCAAGTTATATAAACAGAGCTAGAATCAGCAGGTCTGAATCTAGTCTATGCAAACAAGTTGCACCAGTTTCAGAAAGAAACAGTTCAAATAAGCAGGCACAATAAGTCTTCAACCAGCACTTCTCAGCTCAGATGGGCAGAATCTATTCACTCCTCCCACAACAGGGTAGACCACAAACCTTCTTAATGTAAAATAACTGGCCTGAAGTCCAAGTGCTTAAACCAGAACTAAGACACATTTAGAATAACAGACACACCAAGCCTTCAGCTAACAATTCCCAACTTAGAAGGATGTCAGCTATCTCTCCAGCCACAAGAGTGTAGACCACAAACCTTCCTAATGTAAAACAACTGGACTGAAGCCCAAGTGCTTAAACCAAAAGGCTTAGAATAACAGTTATAATTTAATCAGGCTGCTAACAAGCAGTAATAAATGTACCAGAATAAATGCAATTGAATATTTTTAAGAACAAGCAGCAAAAGCAAAATAAGGTAATAAAGTAGGAAAAAAAACAAATACAGTAAAAAGCAGATGAATACAGTGCATTTTTTTTAAGTTAAGTGGTAAGGGATGAAACAAGATGCTTCAAGGTTGAGAAACCAAGGGGTTTGGCCTTCCCAAATGATCTCTCTCTACTCAGTAGAATGAGCTGATGAGATGATGACATAGGACCGGGAAGAGTGTCCAAAATGAGATTTATAGTAGGGGCATGCAACTCAAAAGCCAAAAAGTAGGCCAAACAACCTTTGGCTAAATAGAGATATTTAAGAGCAATGCTGTTTCTCAGCACCCCACTAATTAACTAGTGTTATTCACAGTTTGCAAAGGAATTCTTTAGTAACTTATTTAACTGACCCTAGAAAGGAACTCTCAAATTCTTAAAACTCCAACAAAACTGAAAACGTAAAACAAAACAAATGTAATACTAGAATAAGATACAAAATAGAAGTGATCAAACCTTAAATGAAGATTTCAGTTCAAAATAAAATGCAGGCAGAGATCAGCAATATTCAGAGCAAGCAGGCCAACAAACATTGCCAATTGTTAACAAAGAAAGTCCAACTGGGCCTATAAGACCCATTTTTCAGCAAAGGCCGAGGGGCAAAAAGCTCCACATAAATAAATATACAATTATCTGAGACACTAAAAACATTTACAGTTCACAATCAAAGACACAACAGTAATTAGAACAGTGAGTTGGGAGTATATGGAGATGGAGTCTTAAAGTAAGGAAGGTCGTACTGAATGACCAGACAAACAGCCTTCAAGGCAGAAGAGAATTAACCTAACCGAATCCACATAAAACTAGTAATATCTTTACAGACTGAGATGAAATAAAGGCAAGATTTTTGACTTTTCTGAATATGTTAATCTAAAATTATCCTTCTAATTTTAGTTGTGAGGTTGGCCCTTAAATTGACACTAACTTGTTTTATAGTAAATAAAAAAACTTGTCTTGCCCACCTAAAAGTATACTAAGGGTTTCAGTATGGTTTAGCTGATGAAAGCACATATTTTCTCTCTCAAATACCATTATAAATTTGTTTAGAAAATGAGAACATGTCCACACCTACATTTCTCTCATTGCTGCATTTGAAAGTGTGCTGGCCTTGTGATATGAAGGTAAACCAAGGCCTCCTTCTCTTCCTCTTGGAGCTAGTGCCATATCCAAAGTCACTATTCATGAAGGCAGTAGTATACATGTACCAGTACCCGGGTAGTATTTTAAATCCAATTAAACTTCTTTGTGCAGTTATCCAATGCTTCATGCATTATGCACTGGCTGCTGTCACATTCAGAATAAAGTATTAGTTCTAGTAATGATTTTAATGTGTTTTACAATGTAGCTTATATGTAGCAATGATAGGTAAATGTCAAGTTTCCTTTACCTGCAATATTGATTTTGCCTCAAGTGTAAAAATGGGCAGGAATTGAATAATTTGTGCAATGTTGCTTAAGTTATATGATATATAGCAATACATGTGAAGTATGTTTGTAAACATGAACTTGTTAATGCAGTTTGACTACTTTTATATAAATATAAATTTGCCTATGTCACAAGTGATAATTCAATAAAGGTGTTTAAAAAAACAAAGGTGTCAGTGGTAGCAGCCTGCTTTTCTGCTGAGGACAAAAGCATCCTGTTTAGAATAACACATCTTATTTTATTTGCAGAACTGGTACAGCAAAACACCTCTGGGTAAGAAGCGAGCCAGGGCAGCTCTAGGAAAAGAAGGTGAAGAAGAAGAACAGAAAAAAGGAGCGGGAAAAGATGGAAAAAAGAATAAGAAGTAAATTGACATAATTCTTTGTGATGTCTGTGCACATACATGTACATACCTTGTTTGTAAAGCAGAAAAATAAAGATGCTTGTATACATATCTGTGCCACTCTGCCTGTTTATTGCAACAGCTAGAAGAATATGTGCAATGTAATGCATGTACCGTTCTTTATTTGGTAGATAATGTATGCTGAGAATAAGTTTGTCATATTTTAGGAAGCAGGCAAAGCTTTCTACTTGTAACGTTTCAAAACAAGTGTCAAAGATCCACACCTTTATTTCATGCTGTGCTATGCCAGTAAGACCCATCTGCTCTGTATTTTGGCAAAGAATATGACAGACATCCTTGAAACTTGTTTGTTTGCTTCTTTGTTTGCCTGGTAGCCATATAGGAAGGCTTATCCCACATCAGCCTTTTCAGCCATGACCTGAGGTTATGAAAAAGTAAAGTTATTGGTTATAGGTTGTTGCATATTAATCAGTTCCATTTGCAGCATACATCAAAGAGATGTGTAGAACGGGTTTCAAACCACTGGTTGCATGCCGCATTTCTTCATATAGCACAACCTCTGTGTAATGTCCAGTTTTTATACAAGCTTATTAAGAACTAAATTGGATAAATGGAATTTAGTATTATGCTTTGGTTACCATATAGGAACAATAGGACATGACATACTGAATGGTGACAGATATCCATTACTAGGAAAACTGTTGCTATGAAGGCTTTATGCTGTTTTAAAAAGGCTTAAGAAACTCAACCCATTTAAGATATGTTGTAATAAACAAACCACCAGTCCAGGAACACAGCATAAAAACTGTGCAATCAACAAGTAAACAAAATATTGTTGTGCTAAGGATACTGTCCTACATTCATGCATATACATACTTTGTTCCACCTTCTGCCGCAGCACTTTAGCCCATTCTATTTCTGTTTACTGTCCCATCCATGTTTCTGCTTTATTTCAGGTATAGCCGGAGAATGTAACGATCAACTAGCAAAGGACAGTGGTTTCTGTTATGGTCCTAAGCCTGTCTGTGCTCATGCATAGTACCAGTATTGACCTCACATATATTAACTGGGACTTGGCAGCATACATCTCAACTGTCCAGATTTTTGCAGAATACCCAGATTTTTGCCTGATATTTTTTCTCTGTTCCTCATCAGATTTGTGGTTTTCTGGCAAATCATTGAAGATGGACATCACTTAATGACAGACATTTGAGTTTCAGACTTCGTATCCTTCAGAAATGACATTCAAATGCAAAACCTTTTATTCTAACAAAGTTCTAAGTTTAGAAGAGTAATAATTAAAATTTGTCCCTATTTTTGGGCCTTCCCTTGCCCCACCTCCATATTATTTGTGGCTTTGTTCGGATTTCTTGGGCTAAGAGGTTGAGAGGTATGATTGGTAGCAAAAGCTGTTCTCCACCTGTATGAGACTTTTTCATTTTTGGGATAGTCTTACTGCTACTAAGTGTAAGACAGTAATAGCTTTGTTAAAGAACATCTGCTGCTTTTTTGCATGTTTTATGTCATGACTGTAAATGGCGATGCAGTTTGATGGGCTTCATTAACTCATTTGCCAGTGTCTGACAATAAATCAAGCACTATGACTTTGGACTGTCCTATTTGCCTGTACACTCAAAACCAAACTTTAAATAGTGTCGACCATACATTTTGACTAAGACTCCAATTTAATGCCTTTTAGCATATGAGCTAGTCTCCCCTAAAACTCATTTGCCCCCCGAAGATACTTTTACTTTTCTTACATACAAAAAAAAAAAATCATAGTTTGTTACATTTCAAACTATTTCTGTACTACTGTCAAGGAACCCAGCTGCTTCAGAAACTTCTTTTTCTTCTCATGATTTTCTGCTTTCCTGGCTAAATGTACTTCATCAGCCCTGCCCTCACTCTTGTCATCTTTCCATCTTGAGTGCATATAATAAACTCCAAGATTACTAAACTGTGCAACTGACTTTACAATGTGGCCGCTGCCAGAGTGAAAACTACTGCTAATTCCAGTATGTCTATCACCCTCGGAAAAACTTTGCAACAAGAAAGTATCTCAGTCCATACAGTAAGGTAAGTCTATTAAGTGGCTGTGTAGTTCTTAGAACAAGTACAGAAATCATTAAAGGAGTAACAGTGCCCCTACTGCAAATACTACACAGATCTTGTCCCTACTGCACACACTACACTCATGTGCATGCTTGCACCCACCACACACACGCACACACACACACACACACACACACACACACACACACACACACCATACAGATACTGTTAGAGTGTGTGACAACTGGCAATTAAAACAACATTTGTCAGCACAATGCACATTGGTTTCCAATAATAAAGAAAGACACCAGTATCCAGACCACCTTGAAATCGGTTCCTGTGAGCTTTCTATCTCCCAGTCACTTTTTCTGTAAGGGGCAGTTTATCTCTGCTCCTAAACTGAATCAGCCACAGTATAATAGTCTGGTCTAGTCCTCATTAATATAAGTACCTTAACATTGCAGTGACCAGTTCAGTACTACAAAGGTGAGCTCTGCTCTTATCCCCTTTCTGCCTTTTCAACATGTACCAGAGTTCTGGTGATAATAACATTTGTAATGAAATGTAGTTTGAGAGCATGATTGCAGTTTTGCTTTAACACATTGTATAGCTGTGACTAACAAAGTGCATTTTAGTATGGATTTATATATATATATATATATATATATATATATATATATATATATATATATATATATTTTTTTTTTGCTGTGACACACTGGCAGTAAGAATGCAACCCACCAGTGGTCACGACTCACCATTTGAGAAAAGCAGACTTAATATGATGCTTTGCACACTTGAACTAACCCATTAAGTGACAGAAGCCATCCATACTAAACTTGAGATTTTAAATCAAGCCCTCGTGGGCTGGACGGTCATCATCTGTAAGGCAATATTGGGTACCTCCATCAATTACCCATCTCAACTTGCCATTATCTGATGAGAAAAAAGGAAGTGCAGAAAGACAGGCCATGGCTTTGGAACTACCTTGAACCATTCTCTCATAGAAGATTCTGAGGTGGTAGGCCTCACATGCTAAATTTGCTTATAAGTAACCCAGAACTAGACCTCACAACACTTCAAGACAAAAATACACAGCCCTTGTGGTATCAGTGGCAGTAGCCACAAATTAATCTGTAGAAAAACACCAGATATAGTAAAAGTAAAAGATTGTGTTTAAAAGGAATGAAAGATAAAACATATTTCACCATCAAGCAGAAAGTGTTTTGACAAATCAACTTTTTAGAAATAAACAGCACAAGAGATTTCATGTGCCAGGCCCTTACAAATTAGAAATCTTTCCAGCCCTAACCTGTTCTGGAAGACTGCTTATCACCTCATGAACCAAGGGTAAGCAATGGTGACCTGTATCTCAAGACTGATCCATGCACATGACTGACCCAGTTACAATAGTTGAGGTATTTACCACCTAATGCACTCCAAAGGTATTAGGATCTAGCTCCTCACATTCTATCTTCTTCCAGACTCCCCACATTCCATTCTCTTAACCTTTCTAGTCTGAAATTTCTTTCTGAAACTGTAGGTTTACAGTGACCAGGAAGAAATGGTTAAGGAGAACTTGAGGGTGGTAGGACACAGAACAAAGTGGCTCATTTTAGGTTTTTGAAAGAATGCAAATAACTGAAGGTGCACAGATCAAAGTGCCTGGTGTGAGTCACTCAAGAATTCAATAAGACCTCTGAAGAGATACTATTGTTAACTAATGTTTTAATTTAATACATTTTAGTAGGTAGATTGTTTACTTAATTTTATAACTGGATAGCACAATGATACAGCAATAAGACTTGTTGCATCATATTACTTGGTTTTCCACCATGATTCTCAGCTGCAGTGCTTTGTGTTTGCACATCCTCATGTTTTTTTTCTTTTTCCTCAGTTGCTCTGGTTTCCACAACATTCAGAAGAATGTAAACTGATGATACTTTAACTGCCAGTAGGTAAGTGTGTGTGTGCATGTGTGTGTATGTGTGCGTGTGTGTGCGTGTGTGTGTGCGCGTGTGTGTGTGTGTGTGTGTGTGCGTGTGTGTGTGTGTGTGTGTGTGTGTGTGTGTGTGTGTGTGTGTGTGTGTGTGTGTGTGTGCGTGTGTGTGTGTGTGTGTGTGAGCATGTGTGTGCGTGTGTGTGTGTGTGTGTGTGTGTGTGTGTGTGTGTGTGTGTGTGTGTGTGTGTGTGTGTGTATATGCATGTGTGCAAAAGTGTATGCTGTGATGGGCTGGTACCCGACTTTAGGAACATATTCTCTGTCTTGTGTCGAATGGATGCTAGGAAGGGCTCTTGCCCCAATTGACCTCATGTTGGATTATGTAGTCAATCAAACCATAAATAAATGAATTAATTTCATAAATGGATTGTCTACTTCTGCGTCTATTTCAGTGGATGCTTGTAGAGAATCATTCCAGTAATTATATAGATGCATAGGTGTGTACTAGGCTAGTGGCCCGAGAGCATTTACAAGCCTAGCCCATAGGATTACCCTGGCATCATGCTATCTGACCTTAGTTCCAAGTTCCTCTGTTGAGTAGAACCACTAGAGTAATCCCTGGGGTGAACTTTCTATTTCTTATCCACTCATCAAGATTTCTCTTGAAGTGGGCCAGTGAGGTGCTCTGTTTCACATGTATGGGAAGTCTATTCCATAGCATATGCAGTCTCTCAGTTATGAACCTGTCCCTCCAGCATGTTCTGTTGATTGTGGTAATGAGGTTGAGGTCTCTGGAGGGTGTGGTGCAGAGGGATTTAGATTTATTTAGATGTAGCATTTCTAACAGAGCTGGGTCAGACATGGCTTTGTAAGTCAAGCAGAGACTGCCTCTGAGTAGGCAATATGAAACAGAGAATAGCTGGAGTTTTTTGAGTCTGTCCATATAGGACAAGTATTTAAGGCCTAAGATCCTCTTTGTGAGGTACTTTTGTGGCCTCTCCAGTTGTTGCAGGTGTCTAGTGAGGTATACGCCAAATGGGGCATTGTACTTGATGACTGGCCTAATGAGGGAAGAGTTGAGGGAGTCAATGACCTCTTCATTTCTGGATGCAAAACACTTGGTAATGAGATGTACCACATAGAAGGACTTTCTGACCACAGTGGCAATGTGATGGTCAAAAGAGAGGTTGCTATCAACCTGTATTCACAGATCTTTTATAACGCCCTCTGTGTTCAGTGGACTACCAGCAATGTGGTAATTCATGGGAACTGTTTTTTCCCCAAATGGGGATGATGACACTTTTGTTGGCATTGAGCTAAAGGCCATGGTTCTGACACCAGTCATTGGTCTCAGTGAGGCCTTTCTGTAGGATGTCAACATCACTTGGGGGAGTTAATGATAGCTCCCAACTTGCAATCGTCTGTGAACTTTGTCAGCCAGAGTCCTTTCATGTTGGCCTGGACTTCAGAGAAGTAGATACCAAACAGGAGAGGACTCAGGACTGAACCCTGTGGGACTCCACTCGTGACTGGTCAGCAGTCTGACTTGGAGTCAGCTACTTTCACACTGTGGGTTCTATCTGTGAGCCAGTTTGCAACCCAACTCGTGATATAGGGGTTGATGCCTAGCTTAGTGAGTTTTTCTATGATTCCTGAGTGGGGAATAGTATCAAAGGCCTTGGCCAGATCAAGGTAGGCTGTATGAACCACCTTGCCTTCATCCACAGCTCTGGTGACTGACTCAAAGAAGTCGACCAGGTTGAGCAGGCATGATCTACCCTTCGCAGAACCAAACTGTGTGGGATCCAGAATTTGGAGATTCTCTATATCCTCGTTTATTAGGTCCAGGATGATACATTCCATAGCTTTGCATATCAGACTTGTCAGGCTAATGGAGCAATAGTTCCCAGGGTCTGTAATTGCTCCTCCTTTGTGCAGGTAGCAAGAAGTAAAAACGTGTACATAATTGTGCGTCTAGAGTTATAAACTTCTTAAAACATTACAGAAGGCATGATTTTTCACAGAAATATCATAGTTTCTATAAGGCATTTAAATATTTAGCACTAGGCACAATATTTTGTGCTATAACTTTTACAAGGATGAACACAGTCAACAGTATACATTAATAAAGGCAAATAAAACAGATATAGAATGTAAGGGAATGCAGAAAAAGTTCATAAGAGAAAGCAGTTACATTAGTTAGTCAAGCAGATAAGATAGTTAATTAAGCCAGAGCTAAGGAAAGGGCAGCAATGGTACTTTAAGAAAGGAATAAATATTGGTGAAATATAAGTAAAAAAAGAAAAAAAAACTATGGGAGAGAGAAATGGAATTAAAACAGACATAAGGAAAGGGAGGGAAAAAGGCAGAAAGTTTGTAGTTTTAATAAAAAATGAAGAGGTGTGAACAGCAAAAGTATATAAGCAAGAAGAAAAGAGAAGAAGAAAGATTTGCAGGTAGAAGCTATAAAAGGTGAACAGAAATTAATTACACTGTGTTATATGTAAGGATCCTGATGACTAGAAGAGAGCAACTCTGATTTCCCTCCTCAAGAACAGGAGCATAGAGGAAAGAAACCACCCACTTAGACAAGAAAGCAATAGTGGGTGTAGCCTCCTTAGGCTTTTGTAAGTCATTTAATATAGTAAAACATAAAGGTTAGTGTACAAATTAGTAAGGCTTGGTGTGGGTTCATGCATGGCAGCATAGGAAGAACATTGGCAGATCTATAGTACATGCTTAAAGCATATAAAACTGAAAAATAATGAAACAAAGTCAACAACGCAAAATGTTATCTATAATAAAATCAAAAAGAAGGGGGCTTCTGCCATTCTTCCATGTGGGGGGGGCGCTTCCCCCACATTCCTAACTATACTAACTCTGAGACTGGAAACCCTGAGGATAAGGAGAAGCTTCTTTAGCTCCATATTTCCATATTCTCACTAGCTACATTCCTGTTCAGTCTGAATGGGAATTGATTTAATTAAACTTTAATAATTCTAGTTTCTGTGTAATCTAGTACAGCCAAACCCTCCAGTTGCAGCACTGTATGGATAATAATATATGCAGTATATAATATATATATATATATATATATATATATATATATATATATATATATATATATATATATATATATATAGTTTCACTTCATAATCTCGAAATACTGAAATCCCAGATTTCAGTATCTCGAGACCATGAAGCCGAAAATCCATAAACTTGAAACCCCAGAAGCATGAAATTTAAAATCACGACTTCCACACTAAACATACCACAGACGCAAACACAAACATACACATCCCTACACATACGCAAACACCTACCCTACATACAAGCAGGGGGACAAGCCCCCCTGCACCCCTCATGTGGGGGGCTGTGCCCCCACACCCCCTACTTAAATATACTAACTCCGAGGTTGTACTACACAAGAAACACACAAAAACACCACCACACAATCTACATTCCCCTCGCACACATCACACTAACAAAACACACAGACACACACTAAAGCCCCTACCCAAAATCTGTAAAACACAAACACTTACCTACATCTCCAACCACCCACTCACACACTGCAACACCAGAACCGCTAATTCAAAATGTCCAAACTTTGGGATTTTGAATTTTGCGCTTCTGGGGTTTGGGTATTCTGTACTTTCACCTTTCTGGTTTCAGGCTACTGAAATTCGGGATTTCAGTAGTTCGAGTTTCTGAAGTGAAACCATATATATGTATATATATATATATATATATATATATATATATATATATATATATGTGTGTGTGTGTGTGTGTGTGTGTGTGTGTGTGTGTGTGTGTACATGTGTGTGTGTGTGTGTGTGTGTGTGTGTGTACTTTAGGTAATAGAATTCACTCAGATTTAATTTTATTCATTTATTTAGTTAGTTAATTGGGTGGACTGAATTACTATAGTCCTTCAGTCATTATGACTTTCTGCAAAATATATAGAAAACTAAGAGCTTAACAATTTAGTTGCAAAACAATGAATAGCATCAAAGCGGATATCAAAGAAAGATAGCATACATAATATATATGTGAAAAAGGGAAGATTTCTGAAGAGTTTCCATTAGTTTACAGAGAAATGAGATTATAATATTTAAAAATGTTGTTGATTTGGTTATTCTGATATTAACGGTAATCTAAAATGTGGAGTCTGTGGCAATGCATAGTAACAAATGGTAGAGTGATTGAAGTATGTCAGTGAAGGTTGAATTGAGCTTGTTAATTTTTAGACCTAAGGTGGATAAAAGTATGGCAATTAGTGGGGTAACACAGTAAATGCAATTATTTTAAGTGTATTATAAGTAGATTGGAAGAAAATGTTCAAGGAAAACTGATGTTGGTGCTGATGATAAATGTTATAACAGATTATAGAAAAGATAAGAAGAGACTTGCCAAATGTGAAAGAATTGTCTAAACATTCAAACTTCAATTCAGGAGTAAAAATGCAGATGTAAACATTCTGGAAGCAATAACATTGTAAAAGAGTTCACAGCTGGAGGGATAACTCACAAGAGATTATCAAAAGATAAAATGCAATTTGAAAAGGCAAGAAAGAATACAGGTGGAATAATCCTTAATGCCATGCATTAACATATGCTAGCACACTGTCTGACTTAAGGGACAATTCATCATACAGGTGAGGATATAAAACAAGCAGTATTCAATAGTGGCAAATTCCAATTATTGCACCTCAAAATATAGAGGGAAAGCTAGATGTCATCTGTGTAACATAATGGACATCTGTCACTGGAAGCATATACAATGTGAATAACAAGGGACCCAAAACTGAACCCTTTGTTAACCCAGTAGACCAGCAGGATGTTTGTTGAAGACATCAAACTTTAAAAGTCTGCTAAGTGTGTCTTAACGTGAAAGAAGCAATCCAAATGAAGATGGTAGGTGCACATCTACAGAGGGTTAATAAACATGACCAGTATCTCATGATCCACATTATCAGATGCTGTCAGGTGACAGGGAATGATCAGAAAGGAATATAATTATAGATCCCTTAACACTAAGTAGTGCTGAGGGATCCATGATGCCATGAGAGTTTGAATAGGAATTCAACAGTACATGACCATCTTCCCAATAACTTTATTTGATAAAAACAATGTTAGAGATAGAAATGCAGTTTTTGTATGACAAACATCAAAATATGGCTGGTTAATTAAAAATGAATGTCTATTTAATAGCATACACAAATGCACTCATCCTTGCTGATGACAGCATAGTCTGAAGAATAACTAGAACACAAGGTTAAAAGCAAAATTTAATAAGCTTAGTAGACCTGGGATCCATCCCACAGAATTATGGACATGATCACCTTCATAGTCCTCATGAAGTCATCATTACCGGTATAATAATCTGTCCAGTAAAAATCAGGAGGTTCCTTGCCATGAATACAATCATACAGAGGAGAAGAAGCCATCTCTGAAAAGGTGTGCTTAACTGAGGCAACCTTATCAGCATAAAATCATGCAGCCACTTCCCATTCAAAAGGAAACAGAGTTGCTAAGCTATTTTGTAGTGAAAACAAGAGATGCATTATCCCTGTGTTTTCTTATTTGTTTCAATATTCATTATTCACAAGCTTAAGGGGTTAGTGATGCTTCTCCAGAAAGGTGATGATCATAATACATTATCAACCAGAAAGTCCTACAAGCATAATATGTAAATGCTCTGAATGTGTTTTGCTAAAGTTAATGCCATCTTACTTGATAGAACTGCCTGATGCAGGACAACATAGGTTTATAAAATGGTGCTCCAGTTTAACAACCTTGATCAGATTTTATAGTGCACTAACTGATACCCTAGATGTTGGTATTGTCAACAGTGTGGTTTATAGTGATTTGGCCAAGGCATTTAACATGGTCCTACACATTAAGATCTTACAATCTTCAATAAACAATAATATTGATGGATTCATTATAAATTGTGTTCAAAACTGGATTGGTGAACATTCCACTGCAGTAAAAATAAGAAATCAATTATCTTGCTTAATTATGTTTATAATAGGGTGTCACAAGGTTCTGTCCTGGGACCTGTTTTGTTTAAGATCTTTAGGTTTTCATTTCCCGATATGAATTGAACCTGATGCACTAAATTTGTTGATGATGGCTAGTGGCAAGCATAAATTACTCTGACAACCTCCAATATATTTTAGGTGCACTGTAATGCACTTTGGGAAGGGTAATAACTGTTATCCTTATGTTACTGATAGTATTGTTTTGGCTGAGGTGGAATATTTATCATGACCTTTGTGTTTACATGTGTAATTATATGAATTTTCAAACAAATGCACAAATGATCATAAACTATTATGTAATGAACACAAGTTTGTGTACACTTAATAGCAGGACCTCTAATGTTATATCACCATTTGTAAAACTTTAGTAAGGCAATGCACCGAACAGTCTGCTCCCTTACCCACATGTTCTAGAGACAACACACAAAGGATGGAATAGATGCAATGATTTTATAGAAGGAAAATAAACCATGGTAACTGGTTTCAGTTACACATAATGCCTGTCTACACTCCATTAGTATTCTGATTACTACAGACTGATAAATGTGGGACTTACTTTAATTTAACATTATTTGAGCAGTGAAAAGGTAAGAGCTTTGCTGCATCTATCATTTAAAACACATCTGCACCCTTGTAGCAGATATGTGTAGCTCAGGACCCATTTGAGTTGGGGATTGCTGGATAAAGGCTCAGTTTGGGGCTTTCCCATTGGTAGTTGTATTAAAAACTGTTTAAATGTGCCTGTATATGTATATGCCTCGTGTTTGGGCAAGTTTGTGCTCAGTTTACCGGAGCTGCTCAACGTTTGGCAACTTTAGCCATAGGCTGGAGTGCATCTACACTGAAATCGAAGGCATCCACTGAAAAAAAATTGAAAAATATATTTAAGCCAGCACTGCACTTTAACAGTATTTAATTGAATTGCTGCTTCACTTTTGCTGTTTGTATCTGCTCTTTACTCTGCAATTTGAAATTGTGTTTCATTGCTTTGTATAACATAAGCTAGATTCAGACCTGCTGAATCTAAACTGTTTGGTATCACTGCACTCATAAACCAGCCATCTTACATTAAGAGGCCTTCCCTGCACCCTTGTGGCAGAAGTGCATATCTCAGGACCCATCTGAGTATCTGAGTTGGGGATTGCTGGAGAAAGGCTCAGTTTGGGGCTTTCCCATTGGTAGCTGTGTTAAAAACTTTTTAAATTAGTCTGTATATAAGCCTTGTATTTGCTTGTTGCTTTGCATCATGCAACAGGGTTTAGGAGTGCACTGTATCGATGCAAATGCCTGGGAACAGTATCTTTCCCCAGAGACCTTCCAGTAGAACCCCCAAGCTTCCCTGCTGAGCAAGGGGCAACTCAGTGGTGCTCTAAGTAACGTTCTGACACTTATCATCCACAACCTACTATACACTCACTACCTTTGCTACTGCAAGTCAAACTAGCCCACTAGTCAAGCCAAAGTCCTATGTACAACTAGCCCAGTTCCTTCCAAAATACCACATTCAGAAAAATTCTGCCACAATGGATGGGCAATTTTCCATCATTTCTCCTGCCAGCTTGATTGATATGGGCATCTTGAGACAATGTAGCAATTGCTTCATGTATACTGACAACCATTTACTCCGAAGGCAAACTAACATCCTATGTGAGGGATGCAAATACACTGTGGAATTGGAGTCAATTCTCACGTAAAAACTAACTAGACATCAAACAGGTTGTAAGCAAACACGCTTCAGCTCTCATGCAAACTTCACCTCTCACACAAAATAAGGTCATGACACATAAACCCACATATGTGGAGGTATGCACTAAAAGCCTTCCAAAAGAACAGAGACCTTCTAAACACACACTACCCACACTCAACACCAAACAAAAAGAAGGCATTACACATATCGACACACACACCTGTTTCTCAAGAAATAAGCCCCTAAGGCAAAACACATCAAATGTCTTGGTCATAGGCGACTCCATAGTGAGACACACAGATGTCTCCCTTTCTAGACTAGACATGGAGAAGGTCACGGTCAGGTGCGTATCAGGTGCCAGGATCAGACAAATCATGCATGCACTCAAGTTGCTCAAGTACAATTATGACTCTGTCATAGTCCATTTTGGAGTGAATGACTTTAGATGTACCTCTCTGAACTATATGAAGAGAGACATTACAGAACTCTCTGATTATGTGTCTCAGACAGCTATGTCCCTAGCCCTAAGCAGTATCCTACTCTCACTGAGGATGATGCCACAATATATACAAAAAAATGATTGACTTCAACAATTGGCTTAACTTCTGGTGTCAGTCCAGGGGGATGCAATATCTGTCAATCTGGGAGGATATGGTAGATATATTTTGCTGTTTTGCTACAGATGGTCTGCTCCTGTCCCCCCTAGGCTTTCAGATACTGGCAAAGGCCCTTGCCTCCCCTTTAGTGCCTTTTGTAGGCAATCTGAAAACAACACATTTTCCAGTGTAACAATCTAATCAAGACAAACTCAGGGTCATGCTGCTTAATGGTAGCAACTTAAACATGAAACTGCACTCCCTGGAAATGCTCCTCACCTTGGAGCATGCTGACATCTGTACAGTTTCTGATCCATGGCTCAAGGCTGCTGAGAGCACCCCAGCTGTGGAAGGCTAAATACCTTCCACACCTTCAGACCTCAAAATGAGCATGAGGAAACCAAAGGTGATGGTGTATCCATCTTCATTAAAACCAAATACACTTCAAGACTGATCAAACAGCATGTGTCAAAGTACTCCATGTCCAATTAACTATCAGGAAAGTACCACACCACATCATTGCTAGCTATAGATCCCACAACATGAACTAGGATAAGCACACCACCTACCGTGATTTACTGGAATCCCTCACCATGCAGCCCTACACCTTAGTCATGGGAGATTTTAACTATCCTTCCATAGACTGGGGACATACACAAGCAAAAACAGGCTCACCCAGAGGTTCCTGGACTTTGTTAACACAAATGCTCTAGAAAAGATAGTTTGCACCCCCACTAGGGGCTCTAATGTTCTGGACATAGTGCTCACCAACATGGGTGGTCACTGTGCTTCCCCATGCATGATGCCTTCCCTGGTTAGGTCAGACCATAAATCAGTCTCATTTGAAGTAACTACTGGAACTAACACCCTCACAGGAACAAAAATTATAAAAAAAATTTACCAAAGTTAACTACAGCCTACTAAGTGGTGGTATAAAAAGTTTCATATGATCCACATTCGCAAACAACAATGATCAATTATCCTGGTTCTCATCTTACCTAGACAACCAAAAAAACAAGCAGTATTATGGGACCAACTCTCTCTCCTTCTCCCCACCACCTATAGGTCCTCAGGGGGCTCTATCTTTTTTCCTCTTCCTCTCTTTTTTTTTTTTTTCATCCTTGCTACTCCACAAACAACATGCAAACAATATGCAGGCAATATGCAGATCATCCAACCCAGCCACTCCTCAGTCAGCAACAACAGTCATCACTCACTCACTCTCTCAACCAAACAAACAAACTGGTTCTAATTCATTGTCTTCTGATTCTCACCTTAAACTTAAAACCTTCTTCTTTGTCACTTCTACCCACCTTCCTTGTCCATATCCATTTTACACTTACATCCGATAATGGGACCAATGGGATGATAACACAACAAACAAAAAAAATCAATTAAATTACTGACAATTAAAAATCTCAATTATTTAATAATAATAATATTACTACTCTAAAAACAAAATCTACTCTATGGAATCAAATCTCTACCCTGAAGCCAACCTGAAAACTTAGTTACAAAAGCTAGAACCCAAACTCACTCTTCTTCCTTATATTATTCCTCCATATACAATAATCTTAAAATCAAACTAAACATAAAACTACTACATCATAAACTAATAATATAAGATTTGCAACTGCTCACTCATCATCCTCCATCATTTGTTCAAATCTCTCAGGATCTCAGATGGCTTGAATGGCTTGCATCATGCAATACTATCAACTCACACCTGCACTCACTACCCCACCCCACCCCCAACACCCCATACTATACTCCCCCTCATTCTCTATAATAATCATCCACCAACAACAACACCTCCAAAAATAAAATACCAAACATCACATCCGATCAAAAATTCAGCGCAAAATATTCAGTATTCTCCAACTCAATTGGCAAAATATGGAACAACTACATTCAGACTCTACATCTCTAACTTCACTCTTCTTTTTAAAAAAAAACTTCTGTCTTTTTCTATATAACCATTGGCTTTGTTCTTGTCTTCCCCCTTCTTTTTTCTTCCTTCTCTTTCTTCTTCTCTTTACTCTTAACTCTCTCTCTCTTTTTCTTCTTTCTTTTTTTTTTTATTTTTTTTTTTTTTTTTTTTTTTTTTTTTTATTTTCCTTTTTTTTAATACTTACTTTTAGACTTTTTGTTTTTATTTATTGTTTTTGTTATAATATTTGTGAACTTTTTTTTGTAATGTTTGGTATAGTAGTCATATATAACACTGGTTCTCCTGATCTATCCAGTGTAACTAGCCTAACAAAATGCAAAAAAAATCAAAAAAAAATAAATAAAAAATAAATAAAAAAATAAAATCACTATGCAGAAGTGTACGCAAATGACCTGTACAAACACTTAAGCAACTCCATAAACTCTGCTGTACATGAATGATCTGATAAAAAGCAAGTCTTTCTGTAAAAACAAGCCACCACCACAGTGGACTTAAAGTATAAACAGATTATATAACAAGAGGAAGAAACTGTTGTCCAGAAGAAAGAGGGATATCACTCTGTAGAGGAAGAGTTCCCTCCTAATCCTAAACAAGAAAATAAGAAATCTTGTAAAGTCTTCTAAAGCAAACTGCAGAACTAAAATCCCATCCCTAGCCAGTGATAATCATAAGGCATTCTTTAACTACGTCTGAAGTCTAAAAGGGAATACCCAGCTACGTGCTGAACTGATTGTAGATGGGATCACTCATACTACACATGAAGATATCACCAGCCTGCTAGCTGACAGATTCAGTGCAAACTTCACCCCTCCCCACCTACCCTATTCCAAAGCATACCTGACACCAGTCCTGTGCCTAGTATCTCTAGCGAACAGGTCACCTCTGCACTTGCCAGAGCCAAAAACACAGCCTCAGTGGGACCAGATAATATCCCAGGCTGTTTACTAAACAATCTAAAACAAGACAGAGCAGGCCCACTTGGTATTTTCTTTAATCATAGCTTGAGAGCTGGCTATGTTTCTTCAGAATGCTGAACAGCAACAGTAATCCACCTGCACAAAGGTGGGCCATCAACTGACCCTGGGCAATGTAGACTTATAAGTCCAATCAGCCTAATCTGCAAGGCCATAAAATAATTATCGAGGACCTTATCAACAAGGGCATAGGTGACCTCCAAACTCTGGACCCAACTCAGTTTGGCTTCATTAATGATAGCTCATGCTGATTAAACCTGGTAGACTTCTTTGAGAATGTCATCAAAGTCATGGATGAAGGTAAGACAGTGCACACAGCCTATCTCAACCTTGTCAAAGCTTTCAACACAATCCTTCACTCTGACATCATTGAGAACCTCTCCCAGCTGGAGATTAGCTCCTACATTAATAGATGAGTAACCATTTGGCTCACCGACAGAACACACTCTGTCAAAATTGGTGACTTCACCTCAAACAATAGATCCTTCATCAGTGGAGTACCACAGAGGTCTGTGCTGGGTCCCTTACTGTTTGGCATCTATTTCTCAGAAGTCCAGGCCAAAGTAGATACCCTCTGCCTAACCAAGTTCGCTGATGATTGCAAACTGGAAGCAATCATTGAGCCCCCTAATGATGTCAACATATAACAAGGAGGGCTAACACAAATGAATCATTGGTGCCAAAGCCATGGTCTACAACTAAATGCCAAAATATGTATTATTATTATTCCCTTTGGCAAAATAGAATTCCCTACAAATTACAATACTGACAATACCCACCCCCCCCCAAGTTCCAACCCAGTGGTGCAAGACTTGAGAACACAGGTTGATAGAAATCTGAACTTTGACCACCAAGTTTCCACAGTAGTAAGGAAAGCCTTCTACGTAGCGGTCCTTATAAGCAAGGGCATAGCATCCAGGTCAAGGGATTTTATAACTCCACTGATCTCGACCCTCATCAGATCACTAATAGAGTATAATGTACCCTTCTGCATGTACCTCACAAGACACCTGCAGCAGCTGGAGAGGCCTCAGAGGTTTCTCACTGAGAAAATACAGGAACTCCAAACCATGACCTGCATGGACAGGCTGAAAGCCCGGTCACTTTACTCTGTATCTGATAGGCTGCTGAGCAGTGACTTGTGCCTGGCCTGTAGGGCAATCTCCAACCCTGCGCTAATGGAAATGCTGCACATCCATAAGTCAAATGGGACAAGAGTCACTCACTCTAGGGATCTTAACCTACGCAGTGTCATTAACAGAACATGCTTGAACCGCTTCTCTGGAATAGACTTCCTATTCAGATAAAACAGAGCTCCTCACTGACTCTATTCAAATGCAACCTAGATAATTGGATGGGAAGCCCACAAATTCACCCCTGGGGTGGCACCCATGTCCCTCATGAACAGTGGTAGCTGGTGTTAATCACAGACCCCACTCTGTTTATAAATTAATTTTGCAAACTACCCAAAAAGAACAAATGGGGATACTTGGGATTAACATGGCTAGGCTTGCAAAGAATCTAGGGTCACTAGCCTAGTAACCTCCTATGAACCTATAAACATACTCAAAAATGCAAGCAATAATGGTCAGTTCCTTGCACTTTAAAATATCTCATGTAGTTTAAATAACAGACTTTTACTGTATAGAGTTGGTGTACTGTAGAACAATATTGCTATGGGTGTGAGGACACCAAACACAATTTTAGACATGAAGAGTAAACCTGATTCTCTGTTTTCAAATGGAATATAAACCAGGTCACCAAGATGTAGACTCCATGATAATCTGTCATGAGTTTTTTTGTCTATTGATCTAGAAGACTGAAACTCTGAATTATTTCCAGGTAACACAGATGAACTGTGTGGTCACTAGCGAATAAAAAATGTCTAGAAAGGTCAATGTAACATGATAATGCCTTTTTTTGCCTCATAAATAAGTTTGCCCTAAAGGAGCTGTATCTTCCATTTGGTCTCCATCTGATGTCTCTGAGTCAGAAAAGGCATAGGGTATAAACAGACTTAAATAACCTGATTGATGACATGAGTTGTGTTCTAATTATGAACTATCATTAGTGTCTTTGAATAATTAGCACTGCATTCCAATAAGAACTACTGTAATATGGAAATCAGGTCACAGCTCATAGCAATTTTAAGCACTTATACTGATTCAGATCCATATTAGCAGGCCCAGTCAGGAAAGTCATACGTTGAAATGTATCAGACAGTGGTCAGACTAACAGAAAGGTTACACCAGCAGATCTGATATGTTCATACCTAGGGAGAATATAACCTCCAAGAAACTCTCTGAAAATTCTCTTTCTGCAGGCTGCAGAAGAAACCTCCTGAACAAAGCCAAAGCCCTACATACGTTGGAGGAACTATAGGGAAACCAGTGAACTTATTCCTGATCCAAATGTTAAAATCGGTCCTGATTAACAATCTAGGAAAAAGAGACACGATGTCAACATGAACATTTCAAGAAAAATTTTCAGTTTGGCTGGTATATAGGTGAGTAGTAGGCTAGCTGCCCTTGTGGACTATTTTAAGCCTAGCCAATTTCCCTTATTTTTTTTATTTTTATTTATTTAACATTTGTTGACCGGGAATGTCCGACTAGGTTCCACAGAGCCTGTTTTCAGCGGAGGCCCAGGGAGAAATGCTCCAGATGCATGTCTTTGGAATGTGGGAGGAAACTGGAGTACCCGGAGGAAACCCACGCGAACACAGGGAGAACATGCAAACTCATTACTTATTAAGTACCAAAACCCTGTACCTTTCACAAGTGAGGTAAACACCTTAACTATTATGCCAACATCCCCTTCCTTTGGTGTTTCATGTTTGGAAAGAGGTATTAGTGATGCTTCTCCAACAAAAGGTGGTGATTGTAATCTAGCCTGCATTTTCAACCTGAAAACCTTACAAGTATAATACATAAATACTTTGGATGTGTTTTGCTAGACCCGCGGTGGTGGTGCTGCAGTAGCATTGTCGCCTCACAATAAGACTCTGTCTGGTTCGATTCTCAGCTAGAGCTTCTTCTGAGTGGAGACATGTGTAAATGGGCGTACCTTCGTTGAAGGTTGTGCATCAGGGCTGGTAACTCGGCCCGTAAAAATCAACTACCAATCTTTAGCAGATGGGAGTTCCGCTGTGGCGACCCCTAACCGGGAAAAAGCCGAAAGACACAACAACTTTGGATGTGTTTTGCTAAAGGTAATGCCATTTTACCTTATAGAATTGTATCATACAAGACAACATAGGTTTATAAAAGAGTGCTCCAGTTTAACTAATTTGACCAACCTTTATAGTCCAGTAATTAATACCCTAGATGCTGGTATTGTCGTCAATGTGGTTTAGAACAATTTGGCCAATTTATTTGATATGATCCTAAACATTAAGATCTTGCAATCTTCACTAGATAATAATGTCAATAGATTCATTATAAACTGGGTTCAAAGCTGGATTAGTGAACATGCTGCAGTGTTATATATGAAAAAGCTGGTAGAACAAATTATCTATGCGGGTCATCTCAAACACAAATTTAAAATAGACGGCTTCCTTGCCACTGAGTATCACCATCCTGTGAGGCACTATGCAAATGGAAGGTATGGTGAAATTGCTACCATGAGGTGAGGAAGAAGGTTCTCATCTAACAAGGTCTCCATAGTAAATGCCAGATCATCCTTTTACAAGTCTGAAATAATGCTTGGCTTGTGACTTATCAGCCTAGTGTTAAACGGTGCACCAGCACACCAAATCTTTCAAATGTGACATATCATGATGTATATCACATAATTTAACTTCTAAAACATCATTTCTACAGGAGAAAAAGACAATCTGATGCACCAACAATTTGTATCTGAGTGTATACATTTGTAGTTTTTAGTGATGGTATTTAGTACATAAATAATACAAACATTTCTCTACTTGGTTCCATGTGTCTTGCTCTTCCAATTTCCAATCTTAGCCCTTGCTATCTGTTCTATACAGTTTTCACATGTTGTATTAAGACATTCTGCAACAAAAATTAGTGTCCCATTTCTGATACAAGGGGTGTGTTTGGCATAATGGATAAAGTCTTCACCTCAGAGACATAAGATACAGGATTTGATTCTGACTCCTGGTTTTTGGCTATGCTTAAAATGGTCCCTCAGGACAATTAACCTAGTATGCACCTATGAACCTAAAGGTATGGTAGTTGGTGCTACAGTACTGCAAATTTTATACACTAGCCAGTGATCAGATTTATCTCCCTAGCTATCCTGCAAAGACAGGGAAAAAAGTATGCTTCACATGTTTTTCCATAGGCAAACAATGGGTTACCTTAACATGAGTGCACCTAAATCAGACTGAGTCAAACCTATAATTCTGCTGCCCTCGTACCATTGATATTTAACCATACCCAGATACTGACTGTATAACATAACTAGCAGTGACAGATAGAAGATATAAAATAGGCAGACATAATCAAAAGGTCCCTGATGCAGATGTAGCCCATCAGCAGAGGAAATGAGAACTGTGATTTTGTAGTGAAAAATGATTTGAATGCAAAATAAACACAGATTAGTAAACAATTAAGGAGAAAATATATTACAGTTCTGCAACTGCAATAGGGTAAAAATAATAAAATAATTAAAAAAACATCAAGAATGGCAACTAACAGTTAAATGACCAAGTATCTGAACACTATTCGGGTATGTCGCTTGGTGTAGTAGCTAATACCCTAGCTAGACCCAGTACTGAGTATGCTGATGAACATGCATTTCTGTTTAGGTTACTTTAAGAAGGGGTGACAACAATGCATTACAAAGTGATGCAGCAGAATATCATTGGTGACAACAATGTGTTACAAAGTGATGCAGCAGAATATCATTGGTGACAACTATGTGTTACAAAGTGATGCAGCAGAATATCATTGGTGACAACTATGTGTTATAAAGTGATGCAGCAGAATATCATTGGTGACAATGTGTTACAAAGTGATGCAGCATAATATCATTGGTGACAATGTGTTACAAAGTGATGCAGCAGAATATCATTGGTGACAATGTGTTACAAAGTGATGCAGCAGAATATCACTGGTGACAATGTGTTACAAAGTGATGCAGCAGAATATCATTGGTGACAACAATGTGTTACAAAGTGATGCAGCACAATATCATTGGTGACAACAATGTGTTACAAAGTGATGCAGCAGAATATCATTGGTGACAACAATGTGTGTTACAAAGTGATGCAGCAGAATAGCATTGGTGACAACAATGTGTTACAAAGTGATACAGCAGAATATCACTGGTGATAACAATGTGTTTTACAAAGTGATGCAGCAGAATATCATTGATGACAACAATGTGTTACAAAGTGATGCAGCAGAATATTATTGATGATAACAATGTGTTTGTCAGAAAAATATGTATTAGTATATGCATTAGTAATATGCTTAGTGCATTTAGAGCTTGAAAAGAGTTAACACATTCATTTTATTTTACACTGCATAAATCTGTACAAATTGCAGAAGCTTTTTGACCTTGTATTGTCATGAAATATGCGCAGCTAAAATCTTTGCTTATGCTTTGGAAATTTACTGAGAAGCAGATGATTTCTGCTTGTGTCAGGAAAATAATGACTAGAACAATACCACTTGTATAAATGTTATGAAACTTAGACAAGGGGTTCCGCTAGTGCTGTGAGAAAATACACAGCTGCAGAAGCTATAGATAATTAGAACAAAGACTGCTTGAAAATATGAACTGCCATCAGCATTTGCTTGTGTCTGAGCTAGAAAGGTACCTTGAAATGTAACACATGCATTAGAACTATACAATAGAAGCTTGTAACAGGCTAGTTCCGATTCTAAAGGTTGGGTAAAAAAGCAACGTCAATTATGAATTCCTCAGGCGCACAGGTGGATTGAGGAAGTAAACCGTAGGGAACAAAAGAATAATAATTCAAAAGCAATGTTTTTATATAAGGAGGACAATAACTTAGTAATAGCATCGGCCCCTCCGCCTCCCTTACCAGAATATGAAGCAACAAGTTAGTCCACCCCCGCGGTATCCTGCTGTCACTGTAAATAGAGATACTACAAAAGCGAAACCGTTTATTAGAGATCCCGTCGAGATCAGGTCTAGAACACGGGCAGGTAATTCAAAAGGGGACATTGAGCTATATCGAATGGGTAGGAATTCACGATTTATGAGTGAAGAAGAAATATGTCCGCTTATAGAAGTGCCTAATCCTCAGGCAGAACAAGAAGGTCAGGACCCAACTATTCTAGTGTATAGACCCTGGACTCCGGAGGACATCCGGAAAGCCACTGAGGGAATTCCCCATCCAAAAGTTAATTTTAGAAAGTTCTTAGAAGATTTGCAAGGAATGAGGCTAAGTTATAATTTAAACAGAGAAGAGGTAGATAAAGTAGTCAGACAAATTGTGGGACCAGATTGGCACATGATTAGTGCCGACTGGAATCCCCGTGACACTGCGCTCAGGCCCCTCCCACATAGCAGCACAGAACTAGACAACAGAGTGAAAGGTCTTACAGACCGCATCTCTGAGAAATGGAAACCTAGGCCAGACTGGATTTGCATTAATCAATGCATCCAACAAGAAGGCGGAACTGTTGACAGATATTATGCCAGACTGTTAGAATGTTTTAATAACCATTGTGGAATGCAGGTTCCTGAAGATCAGACACAAGATTCCCCATATGAGCAGCAGTTAAAAAATGCATTTTTGAAAGGCAGTATTGCACCCATAAGCAGTTTTATTACAAAGCACATGGTAGATCATCGTACAAGCAGGTTACAGTCATTACTTGAATATGCTAGGCATGCCCAAAGGCATTTTAATAACAAAAAGAAAAAGAAAACCCAAGTATTTTCTGTAGAAGATGGAGCAGAAGTTTATGTATTACAGTCCCGGAAAAAGGGCAAAAAAAATGCCCAGGGAAACAAACAATCTGATCAGCGATCAGAGGACTTTGAAGGGTGAAAGACAAGGGGTGAATGTTTTAAATGCGGTAAAAAGGGACACTTTGTAAGGGATTGCAAGAAAAACAAGAAGGCAACCACGGAAGACAAGGAGGGTGAAGACTGACTATATGATAGTCAGGAATCACTAGAAGGGGATAGCAGAGATATGACAAATGAGAATGTGATAGAGGGAGTAGAGAATGTGACAAAAGAAATAGAGGAAGTGCAGGAAGTCACGGATAGTGAAGAAAATAAAATATTGGATTTAGCTTTATTGAGCTTAGAGCTCTATTTAGCAGACATGAAACCAGAAGTTACACTCCTGGTAGAAGGGAGGAAAGTCAGATTCTTGTGTGACTCAGGGGCATCACAGACCCTGATACATCCCTCCAAACTGCCAGAGAATTCAGAGTCACCTGATTACATACTAGTGAAAGCAGCTAATGGACAACTGTATCGAGAACCCCTCTCCCATAATATTGCAATAACTGATTCTGTTTCAGGATTGACCCAAAAAAGCAAAACTGTTGTTTCTCCAAAGTGCCCAGTGAATCTCTTGGGCTGAGACCTTATGCAGCTATTTAGTATAGCGGTAGTTCCGACTATGCAGGGTATGAAAGCACAGCAACAAATTGATACCTTTGCAGTGCAATCGGAGGCTGAAATGTTTTATTGGTACAGCCAGGACTTGGTTACGACTGGTCCAGGGGCAGTAACCAAAGAGTTAATGAACGTAGCCTTCAGCAAGTTCCCCTCCCTTGACATTGATAAACAGCATTTGTTGCACTGTACTCTGTATTATTGTAACACACCAGGACCAGATAAGGAATATGAGCAAAAGTTGTTTAGAAATTGTGCAAACAGATTGATATTACATAATCTGTACTGGGACATGGAAGGGAACAGTGTAGCCAGCAGTTCATTTCCCCAGGAGTTCTTTGCACTCTATAAATCTAATTGATTACCACATGTTAGCCTAACTAAGGACAAGAATGTAAAATGGGTAGACCTAGGAGAAAAGGTTATGAGGTGGAAAAAGCAGACAGAGTTAAAACTGTCAAAACAGGAAATACAAATGCAGAAGTTGAATTGGATAACTCAGACTCACCCAGCTGTACACTTGCAGTCTAGCAAGGACAGCTGATTAGCACTCCTATTGAAGGAGGAAGAGAATGCCTTACAGAATATACCAGAAACTCTCTGGTCAACAGAAAAATCAAATGTAAAACTTATTCGTACAGCGGGACCAGTTACTATTACGCCAAAGTCAGCATTTAGACCACAGAAAAGACAGTATACCTTAAGAAAAGATGCAGAGGTATGAATCAAACCTATTATAGCAGCTTTACTTAAGGAAGGGGTGCTGGTGGAATCTCCTGATTCACCATGTAACACGCCCTTGTTTCATGTTAAGAAAGCAAATGGAAAATGGCATATGGTCCAAGATTTACAAGCCGTAAATGATGCAGTAATACCAAGGGCACCTGTGGTGCCAGACCCACACACCCTGTTGAATGATTTAAAACCTCAACAGAAATATTTTTCTGTGGTAGATATCAGCAATGCGTTCTTCTCGATACCGATACACCCTGACAGCCAGTATTGGTTTGCATTCACATTTCAGGGGAGAAGGTATACATATACGTGACTACCACAGGGATATTGTGAAAGTCCGACAATATTCTCACATAAAATGGCAAGCAACATGGCGGGATTTACCCTACTGAGAGGTAGTCAGATTTTACTTTATGTTGATGACATCCTGCTGGTGGCCCTCACCCAGCAAGATTGTAAAAAAGATACCATAGCGCTATTACAATTTTTAGCCACTGAAGGACATAAAGTAAACAAAAATAAACTGCAGCTTTGGAAAAAACAAGTTAAATACCTAGTACATGTAATATCCAAGGAGAGTAGGACATTAGATGAGGACAGAAAAATAGCGATTTTACAAGCACCAAAACTCACTACCAAGAAGGAAATGATCTCCTTCCTGGGTACGACTAAATTTTGTCGGAGCTGGATTCCAAACTATGCCTTGGAATCTGCACAGCTGACTAACCTGATTTATAAAAAGCCTATGGCAGCACAGGATTTGTTACAATGGACACCAGAAGCAGAATCTGCTTTCTGCAAAATGAAACAGTTAATAGCGTCCTCGTTAGTTTTGGGATTACCAAACTATCATAAACGTTTTTTCCAAACTGTAGATTATTAGCAAGGTTATATGACATCAGTGTTAACACAGCAGCATGGGGACAAGCAATGCCCTATTGCTTATTATTCATCACAACTAGACCCAGTGGCATGGTCTTTACCTCACTGTGTACAAGCAGTAGTTGCAGCTGCAATGGCAGTACAGGCTTCAGCCTCAGTAGTTTTGTTCCACCCTCTCACATTGAGAGTGCCTCATGCAGTCGCAATTATTTTACTGCAAGAGAAGGTAGCATATCTTTCCCCTGCTAGACATCTTTCCTGTATGACTATATTGTTGAGCCAACCTCATATGACAATTGAAAGATGTACAACTTTGAACCCTTCTACCTTGCTCCCAACCCCTGCAAATGGCACACCACACAGCTGCCTGCAGGTGATTGAGCAAAAGACACTGCCTAGAAAAGATCTCATGGATGTCCCCTTGGATGACATACTACATGGATGGCTCGTGCAAAAGGGGTCCTGCAGGATAGAACCTAGTAAGATATGCAGTAGTCTCTGATACTGACATTATAGAAGCGAAATCTTTACCACACAATTTATCTGCACAGGCAGCAGAATTGATTGCCTTAACACGGGCATGTACCTTAGCAAAGGGTAAATGTGTAAACATTTTTACTGACAGCCAGTACGCTTTTTCTACTGTACATGTTTTTGCGCAACAGTGAAAAAATCGAGAAATGATAACATCTACTGGCAAACCAATCAATCATGCACAGTTTATTTTAGATCTTTTAGAATCTATTCAGTTACCTCAGAAAGTAGCTATTTGTAAATGCACAGCTCATACCAAGCAACAGGACAGGATTTCAAAAGGTAATGCAAGAGTTGATACAGCTGCAAAGCAGGCAGCTTCAAAAGTATTTCTTTTGAATGAGGAATTGCAACCCTCTGAGATTTTAGACTTAGAAATGTTAAAGACAATGCAGACACTTACTACGCAAGCTGAAAAACAAAGATGGGTAAAATGAGGAGCAATTCTCAAAAAGGGGCTGTACATCTCTAAAGAAGGGAAACCGATATTGCCGTCTAATTTGTTTAGATATGCAGCTTTGTTGAGCCATGGGCAGTGCCATGTCTCAACAGGGGGGATGGTACAGCTGGTGAACTAAGTGTTCACGACATATGGATTCTTGAACTACTCTAAAAAATTTTGTTCGATGTGCCACGTTTGTAATAAACATCATGCACAAGGGGCATTAAAGCCCAAGCAAGGCAGTTTCCCTACACCACCGTATCCGTTTCATACTATCTGTATGGATTTTATAGAATTAAACAAATGTGAAAATAAGAAGTATTGTCTTGTCATTGTAGATATGTTTTCCAGATGGGTGGAAGCCTTTCCAACTAAAAATCCAGATGCGGCAACGGTGGCAAAAGTTCTTGTTAAAGAAATCATCCCTAGATTCAGCATTCCGGAAAGGATCTACAGTGACAATGGCACACACTTTGTAAACCAGATCATACAACAGCTAAGTAAACATTTTGGTATTTCTTTAAAAAATCATTGTGCATACCACTCACAATCTGCAGGGCTAGTAGAGAGGCATAATGGGATTTTAAAGAGTAAGCTAAGGAAGTTAATGGTAGAAACACAGAGGAATTGGGTGTACTGTCTGTCCCTTGCACTGTTGAGCATGAGAACTGTTCTGAATGCAAAGGGATTGACTCCTTTTGAGAAACTATTTAAAAGGGCTTATTATATACCTCAGTGGAAACCTCCCATGCCCGCAGACCAGGAAGCCGACTGTACACTCGCAGAGTACATGAAAAACCTGTTGAATTCTAAATATCTGCTGCAGTCAAATTCTGTTTTAAATAAAGAACGAACCAGACCGTCAGAAGTGGCAGTGCCCCCGGGTACCTGGATCTGGGTGAAGACAGTAAAGAAGAATTGGGCGTCACCAAAGTGGGAAGGTCCATATGAAGTGCTTCTGTCGACACCCACTGCAGTCAAGATAGCGGAGCGTGCCTCCTGGATTCACCTGACGCATTGCAAACTAGTCAAAAACTTTGAACTGGACAAAAATCTTGTCACATGCCAAGAGTAAAAATGATAGAGTCCAAAAGAAACAGGAATGCAGAACAACCCTTTCCTCAGAAGTATTGCATAATCATCCTGTTAACTGTACTAGTGACAATAATCTTTTTGTTGTGGCCTTTCCTTTTCCCAGCCACACAGACTGAACTGAATAAACGTAAAGCGTTACTCATAGACTGGCATCCAAACTTTAACATTTACCAGGCAATTAAATATGTGTATGCTGAGACTTTCAATGTTTCGAATTGCTGGATTTGCACAGCTTTGCTGACAACATACGGGGGGTTATTAATGACTACGGTCCCCCTAGGGGTCAATGAGACCTGGGAAAACTTGATTTATGATACCTCAACCATTACATCACAAGATAAAATAGCATTGCACTTGTCTGTTCCACAAAAGGGAACTGTGTGTTTTTATAAAAATGATACTGTTCAGGTGGGTTGGAGCAATTGCAATGTGACTGTTCCTTATAAATGTTACACTAAAGGTAACAATGCAGATTTTTATTGTAATACAAACTATGATTCATCTCTTGGATTGATGCACAAAACAATTGATGAAGTAAAACATAATTCTGTTCTTTATAAACAACTGTCTATAATTGATAGAAAAATGTTTCATGCAGGGCAAGTGTATATTCATAGCAATGTTACTACTAAAGTAGAGGACTGTTATTTTGTGTGTGGCAGAAAGGCATACAAATGGTTACCTGAGAATTGGTCTGGCAGTTGTTTTTTGGGTTACCTGGTTTCGGCCATATGACACACTGCAGTTTTGCCTCGAAGAAAAATTTGAAATGTCCTGGGTAGGAAGAGGTTAGGAAAAGAAAAAAAACTGTTTATGCTTATTTTGAAAGTAGAATAAAAGTATTAAAAGGGGGGAAATGTCAGAAAAATATGCATTAGTAATATGCTTAGTGCATTTAGAGCTTGAAAAGGGTTAACACATTTATTCTATTTTACACTGCATAAATCTGTACAAATTGCAGAAGCTTTCTGACCTTGTATTGTCATGAAATATGCACAGCTAAAATCTTTGCTTATGCCTTGGATATTTACTGAGAAGCAGATGATTTCTGCTTGTGTCAGGAAAATAATGAATAGAACAATACCACTTGTATAAATGTTATGAAACTTAGACAAGGAGTTCCGCTTCTGCTGTGAGAAAATACACAGCTGCAGAAGCTATAGATAATTAGAACAAAGACTGCTTGAAAATATGAACTGCAATCAGCATTTGCTTGTGTCTGAGCTAGAAAAGTACCTTGAAATGTAGCACATGCATTAGAACTATACAATAGAAGCTTGTAACAGGCTAGTTCCCACCAAGGCCAGGTTGTTTTTACTCAAAAGTTTCTCACAAATCTAGTCATGTCAGCAGAAAATCTGAGTAACATCTGCTGTAGAACAATACTGAAAGTTGTGTTTGATTACGTCAGCTATAGAAGGCCATGTCTTGTAAAACAGTATAAGAATAGCATACTTCCTGTTAGTTGTTAGGCAAAATCGTGTATTTCCATGTTTTTGTCTCCTTGCTGCAAGTTATTAAATGTGCCTTAACTGAACCTTACGTATATTGGTCTTTGAAGTTTTTTCCTTTGACAGTGTTACAAAGTGATGTATCAGAATATCATTGGTGGCAACAATGTGTGTTACAAAGTGATGCAGCAGAATATCATTGCTGAAAACAATGTGTTACAAAGTGATGCAGCAGAATATCATTGGTGACAGCAATGTGTGTTACAAAGTGATGCAACAGAATATCATTGGTGACAACAAGGTGTGTTACAAAGCGAAGCAGCAGAATACCATTGGTGACAACAATGTGTTACAAAGTGATGTAGCAGAATATCATTGGTGACAACAGTGTGTTGCAAAGTGATGCAGCAGAATATCATTGGTGACAATGTGTACAAAGTGATGTAGCAGAATATCATTTGTGACAACGTGTTACAAAGTGATGCAGCAGAATATCACTGGTGACAACAATGTGTTACAAAGTGATGCAGCAGAATATCATTGGTGACACCAATGTCTTACAAAGTGATGCAGCAAAATATCATTGGTGACAATAATTTGTTACAAAGTGATGCAGCAGAATATCATTGGTGATAACAAAGTGATGCAGCAGAATATCATTTAGTTTTACGTCAGCGAACTAACAGTGTCTGGAGCTAGTTGATTGTCCAGTTTTTTTTTTTAATATCTTTTCAGAATTCCATTTGTGTGATGGATAATCATTATGCATAAATCGAGGAGGACACCATCTTCAGAATGGGATGACAAGGACAGTTTAGATGGCCTGAAGTATACTCGGAAGCGAAAGAGATGATCCCACAGTAGCAGGAGGGAGAATAAGTGCAGAATATATTGTGACAATGTTTCTGATAGAGCGCACTCAAGCAAATCTGCAGTCTGTGGCTACCACTCCACCCATACAGTATAAGAAGGAATCAGTACTGTACACTAAACAAGGATATACATTTTGAGCCTCAAGAGCAGGGTCAGTCCACCCAGGCATTCTACTTGTATGTTTTATGAGATTGAAGCTATTACATTAGCAGTATTTCTTAGTAGTTATCAGTGTGCTAATAAAACTTAACTGTTGTAGCCTTGTGTCCTCCCCCCACTAGCTAGTACAGTAATCCTAATTGTCCAATAGACAATATACATATAATTCAGATCCCTGTGACTAAATTAACCATCAAGCAGCCCTCTTAGTGCTTTCTGCCTTAGTTTGTATCGCTTGGAGGCCCACCTGTTTATTTGCATCTCTATACATTCCCCTTCATTGCTAATGTATCTCCCTACTCTAATCCGTTCACAAACTGGTTACTAATCAGCAAGTCAATGTGAAGACACACTCCCAACCTTAATAAAGTTTGCTGTCTCTTCTCTCCTTCACTTTACAGGTAGCTTGAATTATTACTTACCCCCTCTGAGGCCTTCACTGATTTCCACTAATTGCCTCTCTGGTTACTTTGCATTCCACCTGGTTTACATCCCTTGTGCTATCTCCCTCTCCCAATACTAAGTCTGTATTAGAATCCTGCTGAGCATGGAGCCATCTTTAAATTTCTAGTCTCCCACCAGGACACAAGTGCTCTTCAGCAATTACAGTCTGCTTGCTGGTAAGCCATTAAACCTCAGGAATTTGTTTAAAGTGTTCAGATTTGTAAAGTAATACTTTTTTCTCTTGTCTTGGTGGGCTCTTCCCCGCTCCGTTCGCCCTCGCTAATGCTTGGGCTCTCTCCACTCCCCTGCCCTGCCCCGTATTCCCTCCTGCTCCCACTACCTCTACATTTGTAGTAATCACAGCCACACCCACAGCTCACCTCACATCACCCCCACCAATCACAGCTCCACAAGTCATATCACATTATACCACACCAACTTGCTCCACACAAAATACTCCCAATCACTCTCATTCCCACTAGGCATTTTTATATCACCCACACTACTTCCCCATCCACATATAGTGCAACCCTATAATTCCTATTCAGACCCCCCACCTAGAACCAACTTAAACTTTATAACATGACTATCACACAACTAAGGCTAGTCTGTTTTCTCATAATTCTTTACAACACCACAAGTTATCACTCTGGCGATATCCCTAAACTTAGTAGCACAATACTATGTTATGCACTCTCATATACAGACACCACGCATTATAATAATATCTGCCCACAATTGTTCAAGAACTACATAATGGACCAATTCAGAACTAAACACATATGCTCTCATTCCTACTCCAAAAAACACAATACTTTTTTACACTCCTCACCAAACTCCAACATCTGTATCACCATTTTAACACCAGACTCACCATAAGTGGGGATATCTACCCCAACCCAGGCCCAAATCCATCCTGTCCAACACAAACTGCTCCAACACAAATGTCAGAACATAACACCCCCTCTATCTTCATCCCTAGGCAAATCAACAACAGCAGTAAAACCAACCATCTTTTAATACTAAATATTAATATTAGAAGTATCAAAAATAAAATTCCTGAACTCCAGGCCACAATAGCATACTACTCTCCAGACATAGTTGCTTTAACAGAAACCTGGCTAAATAAAAACATAGCTAACTCAGAAGTTCGCCCTACTGGCTGCAATATCATTAGACAAGACAGACCACTTCATAAAGGGGGTGGAACTGCCTTACTGTACAAGTCCAACTTAACTGTATGTCTATTACCAAACTCCTACCCCTCTCCCAATAGTTAGGACATACCTATCTCACAACTTCAACTTCACCCTAAAAAGGTCATCACCACAATTGTGTTCTATATTCCACCTGGTAATACACCTGCTAGCCTTGAAGACTTCTTATCCTGGTGTTCTTCCAGATACTCACAAGAATCCCTTATTCTGGGGGACTTCAACCTAGATTGGTTCACCTGTATATCAGAACCACCAAGTAGTCTATTAAATCTCAATGGCTACCAGCAGCTAGTCCAAATTCCAACTAGATGTGATAAAAAAAAATCTAAAAGGGAATTCATCCTTGACTGGGTCCTAACTAACAACCCCACATTGTACCCTCACACAGGCAGTCTCCCAGACACCTTAAGTGACCACAACATTATATACTTTATACGTAGTAGAACAAGCATATGCAAAACCACTAACTATATATCCACTAGAAACACAAAAAAATTCTCTCCTGAGGTCCTCAACACTTTACTCTGTAACTGTGACTGGACCCCCCTAAAAATACTCCCACTTGATCAGGCTGTAGCATATTTCAACAAAACATTTCTACAACACCTAGACACTGTCGCGCCATTGCGCAAAATCAAGGTTAGAACCTCTACAAACCCCTGGCTCAGTAAAGAAACCAAACAAATCCTCAAGTCCAGAGACACTGCCTGGCTTTACTATCAAAAAAACAAAGCAACACAAAGCCTAAGTACCAAGAACTGCACAACCGTGAAAAAAATGCATTAGGCTGTGCAAAAAAATTCCTACTACACAACATTACAAACTAAATACCAACACAACCCCCAAAATTTTGGAAAAATGTAAACCAGCTACTAAAATCCACCCAAAAGGCTACCCCCAAACCAACCACCCCTGACACTAAAGTTCCTATCGAAACACAATTCATCTCCCACTTTGTAAACTCAATTCTATCCTTAGTATCACAGGACAGTTCCTTCATCACTATCCCCCCCCCAACACAAATAACACTAACACAAGCTTTACCCTCAAAACAGTTTCCACCACTTCAATCAAAAGCATGCTCTCCAAACTAAAAACCTCATCAACAGCAGCCTACCTACTCCCCAGCTATTTCTTGAAACTTACAGTCTCCACTCTCATAAACAGATCAATTGTTGAAAACGATGTCCCCAATCTCTGGAAAATATCCTATGTTACACCCATACATAAAGGCGGGGCGTCCATTGAACTTAATAACTACAGACCCGTTGCTTTACTCTCCCCCCTGGCCAAAATCCTAAAAAAATGTATCCATACCCAGATGCTAAACTATCTCCTAGACAGCAACATCCTGTCACCTACTCAGCATGGTTTCAGACCTGCCCATAGTACCACTACAGCCCTCTTCTGCTTCATAGACACAGTAAAGCGTCTCAAAAATGAAGGCCTACAGGTGTCAACTCTTTTTCTGAATATGTCCAAAGCATTTGACACAGTCTCACACCAAATCCTGCTAAATAAACTAAACCAATATCACCTATCAAATTCCACTCTTACCTGGTTCTAAAGCTACTTAACTGGCAGGTTCCAAGCTGTGAAATGGGAAAATTCTCTGCTGCCCATAACTATCAGAGTCCCACAGGGTTCTGTCTTAGGACCACTACTATTCACAGTCTTCACAAATGACCTCCATACCTCCACACAGCATGCATCTATCATTCAGTATGCAGATGACACTACCTTAATCTGTGCTGCATAAAACATTCCCACCCTCCTGCAAACAACTCAACTAGCATTCTCCGACGCTGAAAACTACCTTACCAAAGCCCAACGTATCCTCAGTCCAAAGAAAACTCAGCTTATGATTATAACCAGTTCTAACAAAATCACTGATAAGTCAATTCACTATCTACTCCACAAATGCTACTCCAATTGCTCCAGTGGCACAGACTAAGCTATTGGGAATAACCATAGACTCCCACCTAAAATTTAATAGTCATCTCAACTCAACTATTAAAAAAGTACATGCCAAACCGGGATCACTCTACCGTATCAAATGATTTCTTAACAAATAACACAAGATCAGCCATTGCTCGCTCCTAACTTCTATCCACCCTACTCTATGCATCTGTCATTCTGACTAATCTCAACAAAACTGAACTAAGCAAAATGGAAGCCTGCTATAACATAATTGCCTGCTTTGCTGCAAATTGTTCATATAGAACTCATCACTGTACTGCTTTGAGATAGCTCCACTGGCTTGAACTGCCTAACCTCCTAACCTACAATCAGCTCTGCCTCTGTCATTCAATCTATTACCTCTCCAATAAGTGTCCTGCCCTCAAAAACCTAGTACAACATCAAGCAAACTACTACTAGAAGTCATCATCACAGATTAAGGTATTGGTTAGCATATTATTGCTGGAGCCTTCCTGTGTCCTCACAGAGTGCTCTTCAAACTATCTGGAGATATACAGAGCTGAGTATATTTTTCTGGCACTTGAGTTGTGTACTGGTAATTGTTGTTTGATTAATTTTATATCATTGCTGGCTGACTTCAGAGTTGTGCACTGTTATTTTTGCTTCACTGTATAGTTTTTTGTATCTCTGCTAAAGGTGTTTTCCCCCCTCCCCCTATTTCTCTGTGTCTTAAGTTGGTATAACTGGTTTTACATCCTGTGTGTTATCTGACCATCTCAATGATTACTTGCATAAAATTAGACCCTCTTAGTAAAAAAGTCTGCATATCATTGCTGGAGCCTTCCTGTGTCCTGACAGAGTGCTCTTCAAACTATTTGGAGATATACAGAGCTGAGTATATTTTTGTGGCACTTCAGAGTAGTGTACTGGTAATTGTTGTTTGACTAATTTTATATCATTGCTGGCTGACTTCAGAGTTGTGCACTGTTATTTTTGCTTCACTGTATAGTTTTCCAGATCTCTGCTGAATGTGTTTTCCCCCTCCCCCTATTTCTCTGTGTCTTAAGTTGGTATAACTGGTTTTACATCCTGTGTGTTATCTGACCATCTCAAGCATTACTTGCATAAAATTAGACCCTCTTAGTAAAAAAGTCTGCATATCATTGCTGGAGCCTTCCTGTGTCCTGACAGAGTGCTCTTCAAACTATCTGGAGATATACAGAGATGAGTATATTTTTCTGGCACTTCAGAGCTGTGTACTGGTAATTGTTGTTTGACTAATTTTATATCATTGCTGGCTGGTTTCAGAGTTATGCACTGTTATTTTTGCTTCACTGTATAGTTTTTCAGATCTCTGCTGAAGGTGGTGGTTTTCCCATACCCACCCTGCCTATTCCTGTGTAATTTAAATTTGGAGGCTTTTGCAGTTGCCCGCTCCCACTGTAGATTTGACCTGGGACACTCCCCCAGTCCCATCTCTTTACTTCATTCTACCTAATAGACTCCTTCTGCACTTGTTTTTAGTCATTTTTAATTTGACTGCATTTTTTAAACTGCTTGGTCTAACATTGTTACATACTCAAGTGTGCTTGCTTGCACTGCATTTGGATTGTTTTGACTGCTGTTTTAGCCTCCCCCCCCCAAGCTTTCTGTGTTGGAGGGAAGCCTTCTAGCTTATCAGTGGGAGTGGTAAGCGCTAGGTAACCTATTTACCACATAAGGAGTGGTTCTGGCCCAGAAATTGTAGTTATTGGCTGTTTGGGCAGTTTTTCCATCTCTCTCAACTTTCTGATTTAAAATCCCACATTTGCACTTGTTTCCCCCCTTTCCTGTAACTAGTTTAGTCCAGATACAGATTCTTCGTTTTAGCACTTGAATTTGCTTATTCACGATCAGCACTTGTTCAGAACTTGTAAGCACTAAATAACCTACTAATTACTACAGCACTCAACCTTCCTCATTACCTAGAGGAAAACAGCTTTGGTACTTACTTTCCTCACTTGCTTAGAGAAAAACAGCTCTTGTACTCACTTTCCTCACTTATCTAGAGGAAAATAGCTTTTCATTCAGGCATGTCCAAGGGTCAGCTCCCAGTGTTCTCTCCTGTCTGTCTGATGAATCTGGGCATCTTGGGGCAATGTAGAAATTGCCTCATGTACACAGACAATCCTCTCCTCCTACCACCCAACACTACAACCTGTGAGAGATGTACTTATCTAGCCAAACTGGAGGTAAAGCTCTCGCAAATCAAGACTGAACTTGACAGTCAAGAGGAGAAGGTAAACACTTGCACCACACCACACTCATCACATAGTCTCACTAAATCTACACCATCAAAATCCACACATAGAAGCACAAAATCATTAGTGGAGGCTCTCAATAATAATCTGCTCAAGCAACAGAGACCTCCAAAGCAGAAATGCAAGCAACCTCCACCTCTCAACACAACCCAAATTACACAGACTCAGTGTGCCATTCAACCATAGCCAATAAGGCAAAACAACGTACCCAACACACTAGTCATAGGTGACTCTATAGTCAGGCACACTGATGTCCTACTCACCAGGCTAAACAAGGAGAAGGTAACTGTCAGCTGCCTGTCGGGTGCCAGGATCTGCCACAAAACCCATGCACTCAGGTCACTCCACAACAAGTACAAATATGACTCTGTCATTGTCCATGTTGGTGTGAATGACCTGAGATGTACCACCCTGGACTACATGAAAAGAGACATGGAAGAGCTCTCCAATCTTGTAGCCCAGGCAGGTATGACCCTAGCCCTGAGGAGCATTCTGCCATCACCCAAAATGATGCCGCAGTACAAGGACAAAATGATTGACTTCAACAATTGGCTAAGCTTCTGGTGCCATTCTAAAGGGATCCAGTATCTGTCTGCTGGGATGACATGGTCGATAGACCATGATGCTTTGCCATAGATGGCCTGCACCTGTCACCCCTGGGATTCTGGATACTGGCTAAGGTTCTTGCCACCCCTATAGTGCCTTTTTTAGGCAAGGTTCAAATGACAAATTCACCACTGTAACAGAAACAGGCAAGCAAAAACTGAGGGTGATGCTACTCAATGCTAGAAGTCTAAATCTCAAAATCCACTCACTCGAGGCACTCCTTAAAATGGAGAACATTCATATCTGTGCAGTGACTGAGACCTGGTTCAAGGCTCCAGAGAGCACCCCTGCAGTACCAGGCTATAACTCATACCACACTTTTCAGCCATGTAACCTGGACCAGAACACCAAAGGTGGAGGTGTGTCCATATTCATTAAGGATATCCACACCTCCAGGCTAGTTGCTCAGCATAATTCAGCTGAGGTTATCCAAGTGCAACTAACTCTGGGCAACACTGCAATCCAAATTGTAGCTTGCTACAGATCACCCACCATGTCCCAGGATTCTCACTCTTCTTTTCTTGATGTACTGAAAAATATTAGGGTTCAACCAAACACCCTAATAATGGGCAAATTCAACTACCCCACCATTAACTGGGAAAACTACTCATGTACCAACTCCTTCACTCAACACTTTCTGGAATTCATAAACTCCAATGCCCTGGATCAACTTATCCACACCCCCATCAGGGGCAACAATATCCTAGATCTAGTCATTACCAACATGAGTGACCGGTGTTCCACACCTGAAGTCAATGTCTCATTGGTCCGATCCGACCATAAGCTAATTACCCTAGATATCCACATCCTGCCCCCACCCCCATTAAGGAAACCATGGTAAAAAATTTCTCCAAAGCCAAATCCATGCTTCTTAAGACAGAAGTGGTGAACTTCATGACAGCCATGCAGATGGACAATACAGTTATGACTACTGAATCCTATTGCACTTTATAAGCACTTACATGAGTGCATGGATCATGCTATCCCAAACAGAACCAAGACGCTATCCTCCAAAAAAAAAAGCCAATCTGGTGGTTCCCCTGTCATAAACAAACTGTACAACAGAAGGAAGAAACTGTTGCAAAAGAGAGTAAAATCCCACGAGTGGAGGAGCTCCCTGGTCAGCCTCAGTAAGAAGCTGCAATCCCTGATAAAATCCTCCAAAGCTAGTTACGAAAAGAAAATTGCCACTGATTCTAAAGACAACCACAAAGCATTCTATAGCTATGTCAAGAATCTCAATGGCAACACTCAGATCTGCTCTGAGTTACAACACAATGGCACTAAATATACAGACCCAACTGATATTGCCAACATCCTGGCAGGTAGGTTCAGTGCTAACTTTACCCCCCCCTCTCACCCCATAAAGAGCCCATCTCTATACTGGAAGAATACAAAGTTCCTGTAATCACGACTGCACAGGTAAAAACCACACTCTCGAAAGCCAATAACACAGCATCCATGGGACCAGACATCATCCCAGGCTGCGTTCTACATGAACTACAGAATGAAGTGGCACCCCACCTAAGTACCATGTTCAATCAATGCCTCACCACAGACTTTGTGCCTGATGAATGGTGCACAGCAATGGTTATCCCACTCCACAAGGGGGGAGCCACCACGGACCCCAGGAACTAATGCCCCATTAGCCTGATGAGCCTGGTCTGCAAGGCCATGGAACATATTATCATGGAACTTATAAACAAAGACATTGGTAATCTCCAGACTCTGGACCCCACCCAGTTTGTAAAAGGCAGATCATGTCTCCTAAACCTGACAGACTTCTTTGAAGCAGTCTCCAAAGCCATAGACAAGGGTAAGGTGGTTCACACAGCCTATCTAGATCTTGCCAAGGCTTTTGACACCATCCCCCACTCTGGAATTATAGATAATCTCACTAAACTAGGTATAAATCCCTATGTCACAAGATGGGATGCCAAATTGCTCATTGACAGAACCCGCACTGTGAAAGTAGCAGACTCCAAATCCGACTTTAGACCTGTTATAAGTGGAGTACCACAGGGTTCACTCTTGTTTGGTATCTACTTCTCTGAAGTACAGGCTAACACAGAAGGTCTTTGGCTAATGAAATTCACAGATGACTGCAAACTAGGAGCCATAATCAAAACTCCTAATGTACCCATGAACTACAACATAGGCAGTAGTATACTTAACACCGAAAGTGTGATAAGAGACCTTGGGACACAGGTGGACAGTAGTCTCTCCTTTGATAATCACATTGCCACAGTAGTCAGGAAATCCTTCTACGTGGCACACCTCATCACAAAAGGTTTCTCATCCAGAAAAAAAGAGGTCATTGTTCCCCTCTACTCATCACTCATTAGACCCATTATAGAGTACAACACCCCTTTTGGTATGTACCTCAAGACATCTACAACAACTGGAAAGGCTGCAGAAATACTTCACAAAGAGGATTTCCAGCCTCAAACAGATGCCCTATGCAGACCATCTAAAAAAACTCCAGCTTTACTCCATCGCATATCGCCTACTCAGAGGTGATCTCTGCCCAACATACAAAGCTATGTCAAACCCAGAGCTGTTGGACATGCTGCACTTAAAGAAATCCCAATCGTTCTGAGCTACATGCTCTAGGGACCTAAACCTTGTCACTACAATAAACAGAACATGCCGGAGGGATAGATTCCTGTCCCAGAGACTTCCCATACTCTGGAGTAAACTACCTATCTGTAACAAACAAAGCTCCTCATTAGCACTCTTCAAGAAAAATCTTGATGATTGGATGGGAAATAAGAAATTCACCCTGGGGATCACCTCTGTGGTTCTGCTCGACAGTGGCATAGGAATATAATTTTCTTGGGTGGCAAAAGCCAGGGTACCTTTTTGGCTGGGCTTGTATAGGCCCCAGGGCTGATAGCCTCGTACCTACCTATGAACCTATGAACCAACAGCTACAATAGCTTTGGAGATGCGCTATATAGTAGTTCAGGGGCTAAAAAATGGAACTCTCGCCCCACTAGCATACAAAGCACATCGTCCAAAGCCTCCTTTAAAGACCTCATCAGGCAACATCTCAAGCAAAGTTGGCAGTGCCATGATTGCTCCCCAGGCTAGTGAAAGAGAATAAGGAATACATACTAGATCTACAGTACTTGATAAAAGTTTTCAATCTTACTCACAAACACTGGCTAATCTACAATGTATGTGCTGTACCTGTGTACTATGTGTCTATTCTACCTATGTTCCAAATTTCAGCTGTACACCACAAATCTATTAACTACCTTTATTTTTAAATTAATATTTGTTGTTTGTTCTCTCCACTGTAACTGTTGATGTGCCACATACCCCTCCAAAAACATGTATTTTATAATTTATGTGTATACTGATCATGTCTAAATAACTAAATGTATCTATAATTTTTCTTTGTGGAGCTTTTTCTCCCCAGGCCTCTACTGAAAAGGGGCCTTTTCGGCTCAGTCAGACACCCCCGGATAACAAATGTAAAATAAAATCATTGGCTATAACAATGTGTTATAAAGTGATGCAGCAGAATATCATTGGTGACAGTGCATTACAAAGTGATGCAGGAGATAATCATTGGTGACAACAATGTGTGTTATGAAGTGATGCAGCAGAATATCATTGGTGACAATGTGTGTTACAAAGTGATGCAGCAGAATATCATTGGTGACAGTGCGTTACAAAGTGGTGCAGCAGAATATCATACATTTCAAAAATGTGTTTTATAGTGATGCAGCAGAATATCATTGGTGACAACAATGTGTTACTAAGTGATGTACCAGAATATCATTGGTATCAACAATGTGTTACAAAATGATGCAGCAGAATATAATTGGTGACAGTGTGTTACAAAGCGATGCAGCAGAATAACATTGATGACAACAATGTGTGTTACAAAGTGATGCAGCAGAATATTATTGGTGAAAATGTATGTAACAAAGTAATGCAGTAGAATATCATTGGTATCAACAATGTGTTACAAAATGATGCAGCAGAATATCTTTGGTGGTAATGTGTTACAAAGTGATGCAGCAGAATATAATTGGTGACAGTGTGTTGCAAAGCGATGCAGCAGAATATCATTGTTGACAACAATGTGTGTTACAAAGTGATGCAGCAGAATATTATTGGTGACAATGTGTGTTACAAAGTAATGCAGCAGAATATCTTCGGTAATAACAATGTGTGTTACAAAGTGATGCAGCAGAATATCACTGGTGACAACAATGTGTTACAAAGTGATGAAGCAGAATATCATTGGTGACAACAATGTGTTACAAAGTGATGAAGCAGAATACTATTAATGACAACAATGTGTGCTACAAAGTGATGCAGCAGAATATCATCGGTGATAACAATGTGTTACAAAGGGATGCAGCAAAATTTCAGTGGTGACAGTGTGTTACAAAGTGATGCAGCAGAATATCATTGGTGACAATGCATTACAAAGTGATGCAGCAGAATATCATTGGTGACAATCTGTTACGAAGTGATGCAGCAGAATATTATTGGTGACAACAATTTGTTGCAAAGGAATGCAGCAAAATATAAGGGGTGACAACGTGTTACAAAGTGATGCAGCAGAATATCATTGGTGACAACAATGTGTTAGAAAGCGATGCAGTAGAATATCATTGGTGACAACAATGTGTGTTACGAAGTGATGCAGCAGAATATCATTGGTGACAAGAATGCGTCACAAAGTGATGCAGCAGAATATCATTGTGATAACAATGTGTTACAAAGTGATGCAGCAGAATATCATTGGTGACAACAATGTGTCACAAAGTGATGCAGCAGAATATCATTGGTGATAATGTAATGCAAAGTGACTCAGCAGAATATCACTGGTGACAATGTGTGTTACAAAGTGATGAAGTAGAATATCCTTGGTGACAACAATGTCTGTTAAAAAGTGATGCAGCACAATATCATTGGTGATAATGTTTGCAAAGTGACACAGCAGAATATCATTGGTGACAATTTGTGTTACAAAGTGATGCAGCAGAATATCATTGGTGACAACAATGTGATACAAAGTGATGCAGCAGAATATCATTGCTGACAACAATGTGTTACAAAGTGATGCAGCAGAATATCATTGGTGACAACAATGTGTCACAAAGTGATGCAGCAGAATATCATTGGTGATAATGTGTTGCAAAGTGACGCAGCAGAATATCACTGGTGACAATGTGTGTTACAAAGTGATGCAACAGAAAATCATTTGTGACAATAATGTGTCACAAAGTGATGCAGCAGAATATCATTGGTGATAATGTGTTGCAAAGTGAGACAGCAGAATATCATTGGTGACAATGTGTGTTACAAAGTGATGCAGCAGAATATCATTGGTGACAGCAATGTGATACAAAGTGATGCAGCAGAATATCATTGGTGATAATGTGCTACAAAGTAATGCAGCAGAATATGAATGGTGACAACAATCTGTGTTACAAAGTGATGCAGCACAATATCATTGGTGACAACAATGTGTTACAAAGTGATACAGCAGAATATCATTGGTGATAAAAATGTGTTACAAAGCTCAGCAGAATATCATTGATGACAGTGTGTTACAAAGTGATGCCTCAGAATATCATGAGTGACAACAATGTGTGTTACAAAGTGATGCAGCAGAATATCATTGGTGACAGTGCGTTACAAAGTGGTGCAGCAGAATATCATTCATTTCAAAAATGTGTTTCAAAGTGATGCAGCAGAATATCATTGGTGGCAACAATGTGTTACTAAGTGATGTACCAGAATATCATTGGTATCAACAATGTGTTACAAAATGATGCAGCAGAATATAATTGATGACAGTGTTTTACAAAACGATGCAGCAGAATATCATTGGTGACAACAATGTGTGTTACAAAGTGATGCAGCAGAATATTATTGGTGACAATGTATGTAACAAAGTAATGCAGTAGAATATCATTGGTATCAACAATGTGTTACAAAATGATGCAGCAGAATATCCTTGGTGGTAATGTGTTACAAAGTGATGCAGCAGAATATAATTGGTGACAGTGAGTTACAAAGCGATGCAGCAGAATATCATTGTTGACAACAATGTGTGTTACAAAGTGATGCAACAGAATATTATTGGTGACAATGTGTGTTATAAAGTAATGCAGCAGAATATCTTCGGTAACAACAATGTGTGTTACAAAGTGATGCAGCAGAATATCACTGGTGACAGTAATGTGTTACAAAGTGATGAAGAAAAATATCATTGGTGACAACAATGTGTTACAAAGTGATGCAGAAGAATACCATTAATGACAACAATGTGTGTTACAAAGTGATGCAGCAGAATATCATTGGTGATAACAATGTGTTACAAAGGGATGCAGCAAAATATCAGTGGTGACAGTGTGTTCAAAGTGATGCAGCAGAATATCATTGGTGAAAATGCATTACAAAGTGATGCAGCAGAATATCATTGGTGACAATGTGTTACGAAGTGATGCAGCAGAATATCATTGGTGACAACAATGTGTTACAAAGGGATGCAGCAAAATATAACGGGCGACAACGTGTTACAAAGTGATGCAGCACAATATCATTGGTGACAACAATGTGTGTTATGAACTGATGCAGCAGAATATCATTGATGACAACAATGTATTACAAAGTGATGCAGCAGAATATCATTGGTGACAACAATGTGTTACAAAGCGATGCAGCAGAATATCATTGGTGACAACAATGTGTTACAAAGCGATGCAGTAGAATATCATTGGTGACAACAATGCGTGTTACGAAATGATGCAGCAGAATATCATTGGTGACAAGAATGTGTCACAAAGTGATGCAGCAGAATATCATTGTGATAATGTGTTACAAAGTGATGCAGCAGAATATCGTTGGTGACAACAATGTGTCACAAAGTGATGCAGCAGAATATCATTGGTGATAATGTATTGCAAAGTGACTCAGCAGAATATCATTGGTGACAAAGTGTGTTACAAAGTCATGCAGCAGAATATCCTTGGTGACAACAATGTCTGTTACAAAGTGATGCAGCAGAATATCATTGGTGATAATGTGTTGCAAAATGACACGGCAGAATATCATTGGTCAAACTGGTGTACTGGGTGCGGAACAGGACGATGCTCGTGCGGATACGGAAGAAGAAGTGCAGGAACAGCTGTAACTCACAGGAACAACACTGTAGTAAAAACACCGTAGACAGTTGCTAAGATCCACAAATTTCTTTAATGCGAACACCAAGGATAACCACACAGTGAAAAAAGGTTAAGCGCTTTCGATTGGTACAACCAATCTTCCTCAGAACTAATACCTATAAAAACTCTTTCATCTTTTATACTCAACAGTAATTACACTTGTAAAAAAGGCGCCAAATCTCTAAAAGCCACAGCATCCCATAAATATAATTAAGACAAAAAATCTAAAATACTGCACCGTTAAAAAATCTAATAACTACACTAATACAAAATCCTACACATTTGAAGAAAAATACTTCCACATTATGATAAAAAACATTATTAATCTGACATATGAAATACTTAGCATATTGTAGGTCTCATATATCATTGATTGTACAGAAAAAAACTATTCTGTAAGAAATCTATTCTATAAAATACAACAATCTGTCTAGTGTATACTTAGGTATAATGAAAAATACTACAAAAATTGCACAACATTTCACTAATATGTCATAATTAATAATAATAATAATATTAATTATATGCTTGAACATGACACAATAAATTCGTCCACATCTAATAACTAATTTTTCTGGATGATTTCTACAACCTAATAGATAATGCAATGTGTGTGTATTGTGATTAAAAACTATGGTGAAAAACTATGGTAAGGGCTATTCATGAAATCTCACCTAATATCCTAGTAATATTTTAATATTTTAATCAACAAGGAAAGGTTTAATGCTAATATGGTCATTAAGACCAGGGTATCTGGTAGCATCAGTTTTTATTTGCCATATACTTTCCTTGAGAGCTAGTTCATTTTTCCAATTGCCTTCTAGGCAATAAATTTGGTCAATAACCGCAAAAGTGAACATATGTTTATCCCCCTTTTTTGACATATGTCTGTATAGCGCATTAGTGGTATCTTGTTTGCTAATCTTATAATAATGTTCATATATTCGTTTTTTAAAACTTCTCTCAGTTTTTCCGATATAATAAGCCGTACATGCTGTACAACAAGCTAGATAAACCACTCTTTTACTATTGCAATTTCCTCTTCTACATTTGATCACAGTTTTATTCATATCACCTAAGACAACTTTATCTACTTCATTAATGTATCGACACTGGCGGCAGTTGCCACATTTGGTACTCCCTCTGGTGTACTTAACTTTCCCAGACTTCAACCCATCTGAACGTTCCAGGAGTCTTTTAATATTGGGTGCCACCTTGTATACAATCTTGGGTTTGTTGCCTAACTTGACATCTAAGCCATTGGATTTAATGACATCCCAGTGTCTAAACAAAATTTCCTTAATAAAATTTACATATGGGTTGTAAATAAGCACACAAACTCTCTGAAAATTTTCAGTCATTTCATTAGCCCTAATATTATCTAAGCCATTGATGTCACCAAGTAATGGCTTATACTTGTTACACCATTCCGTAGTAACAAATTGAGAAATTTTCTTAATCATTCTCATCGGATATCCCCTCTTATAAAACATGTTACATAATACATCCAAGTCTTCCTTCATAACAACCTCTGTGGAGGACATACGAGCTGTTCTGATACATTGTCCCTTAATAATATTTCTAAACATATAAGGCGGGTGGTTACTGTTGTAGGCTATAAAATCATTAGAATATGTAGGCTTTCTAAAGATTCTAGAGGCAAATCCTTCATTTGTATGCCATATAAACGTGTCTAAATATGCAATCTCTTGAATACTATAATTGTAAGTGAATTTGAGAAATTCAGTGGTACCATTCAAAAATTCAACAAACTCCTGTATCTCATCCTCAGACCCCTTCCATAATATAAATAGGTCATCCAGAAATCGGGCATAATATTCCACCTTCTCATAGTATCTGCTCTTAAATAAAAATTCGGTTTCCCATTCTAACATGACCATGTTTGCAAATATGGGGGCACAAGAAGCCCCCATAGCCACCCCGATCCTCTGTCTGAAAAGCTCACCCTGAAACATGATGTAATTATGTTCCAACACCAGGGACATTAATTCAGTAAGCAAACATATCTTGTCCCAGGAAAACCCGGAATATTTTCTAAGACTGTTAGAAAAAAATTCTAACCCCACATCCTTGGGTATGCTGGTGAATAGATCCACCACATCAATGGTAATGAATATATATTGCTTGTTCCATTTGTCTGGTGTAAGATTTTGTAAAAAATGCCAAGAATCTTTCATGATGTGGGGCACTACTTTGTATATATGTTTCAGCCAAGTATCAATCAGGACTCCTATATTGTAAGTTTTAGATTTGGGTCCTGACACTATAGGTCTATACGGCGGGTCATTGATGGATTTGTGGATTTTCGGTATGCCAATAATTTTGGCCACTACTGGATAGTCATTTCTAATAAACTTATAAATGTCATCACTTATCCTGTTGTCAATCATATATTCTTCAATAATCAAATCGATCCTTTTGTACCCTATATTGATTTGATTGTAAGATATAACTTCATAATTTCCAGAATCATACAGCCAATTATGCATTTTAGAATTGTAGTCAGTCGTGTAACAAACCACAATACCGCCTCCTTTATCCGGCTTCATTATACGTAGCTCCTTATTACATATTAAACTATTCAAGCATGTTCTTTCCTCCAGTGTGAGATTATCGAAACCTAAACTCTTATTAATACTATTCTTCTTGTACTGAGAAAAAAAACAATATATATCCTTACTCACTGTCCGTTCATAACTAAGAACAGACTGGTTATTGGGGGGTATAAAAGTACTTCGTTTTTTAAGAATTGCATGATCACTAGCATTGTCAACCGTACTCTTATCAAAATGAAGTGCCAAATTAAGCCTTCTGCAATACAATTTCACTTCTTTAATTGTATCTACAAGATTGAAATCGGAAGTAGGTATAAATTTCATTCCTTTGCTAATCAAGCCTACAAAGTCATTCTCAATTGAGATATCAGTATAGTTGTAAACATAGAATCCATTATGTTCAGTCATAATCTTGTTAGAGTTCTTTGTATTATCTACATTTTCTAGTGGGGGTAATTGTTCTATATGTTTGTGCACCAGATTGTTCGACAAAACACTAAGTTGTTCATTGTGTTTCCTTATACTACAAATAATGAAGTGAATAGGAAGATGGTGACATTCAACATCCCCCTGCCCATAATCAAAAAACTCATTCTTTATACCTAGTCTATTGTCTAATTCCATCTGTTGTTGTAATTCCTTAGTTTGGGTGCTGGGTAGTATCCCCCCCCCCGAAAATTCTCGTCACCTTTAACACTTCTTGGTCTTTCATGAGTACTATAGACTCTTTCTCTACCTTCATGCCTCCTATCGGAAGGCCAAATGTATGCTCTATCAATATCATAACTTTCTTTATCCCTTATTACTTTCCTATTCTTTCTATCAAAAATCACTTTCGTCTTGTCTTGTGTGTCTTTGAACTGTTTATTATACAACTCTTTCCAATTACTAAATTCAGAATGCCTAATAATGGTGTTATTCATGCATTCAACTTCATGAGTCAATTAGCTAAGTTTTTCATCATTGAATTTAATGAGCATTTGAATGTATGCAAAACCAAATTTATCAAATAAATCATTAAATTCCTTTTTAACTTCCTTACTATGTTGTATACCCAGAGGTAGCTTGAAAAATCTAATACCCTTGGGCACTATCCTAATATCCAAAAAGGGCCCCGGGGTAGAAATACCAAATCCATTTTGCACACTGATGTCCTACTCACCAGGCTAAACAAGGAGAAGGTAACTGTCAGCTGCCTGTCGGGTGCCAGGATCTGCCACAAAACCCATGCACTCAGGTCACTCCACAACTATCAATCTGTCATTGTCCATGTTGGTGTGAATGACCTGAGATGTACCACCCTAGACTACATGAAAAGAGACATGGAAGAGCTCTTCAATCTTGTAGCCTAGGCAGGTATGACCCTAGCCCTGAGGAGCATTCTGCCATCACCCAAAATGATGCCGCAGTACAAGGACAAAATGATTGACTTCAACAATTGGCTAAGCTTTTGGTGCCATTCTAAAGGGATCCAGTATCTGTCTGCTGGGATGACATGGTCGATAGACCATGATGTTTTGCCATAGATGGCCTGCACCTGTCACCCCTGGGATTCTGGATACTGGCTAAGGTTCTTGCCACCCCTATAGTGCCTTTTTTAGGCAAGGTTCAAATGACAAATTCACCACTGTAACAGAAACAGGCAAGCAAAAACTGAGGGTGATGCTACTCAATGCTAGAAGTCTAAATCTCAACATCCACTCACTCGAGGCACTCCTTAAAATGGAGAACATTCATATCTGTGCAGTGACTGAGACCTGGTTCAAGGCTCCAGAGAGCACCCCTGCACTACCAGGCTATAACTCATACCACACTTTTCAGCCATGTAACCTGGACCAGAACACCAAAGGTGGAGGTGTGTCCATATTCATTAAGGATATCCACACCTCCAGGCTAGTTGCTCAGCATAATTCAGCCGAGGTTATCCAAGTGCAACTAACTCTGGGCAACACTGCAATCCAAATTGTAGCTTGCTACAGATCACCCACCATGTCCCAGGATTCTCACTCTTCTTTTCTTGATGTACTGAAAAATATTAGGGTTCAACCAAACACCCTAATAATGGGCAAATTCAACTACCCCACCATTAACTAGGAAAACTACTCATGTACCAACTCCTTCACTCAACGCTTTCTGGAATTCATAAACTCCAATGCCCTGGATCAACTTTTCCACACCCCCACCAGGGGCAATAATATCCTAGATCTAGTCATTACCAACATGAGTGACCGGTGTTCCACACCTGAAGTCAATGTCTCATTGGTCCGATCCGACCATAAGCTAATTACCCTAGATATCCACATCCTGCCCCCACCCCCACCCCCACCCCCATTAAGGAAACCATGGTAAAAAATTTCTCCAAAGCCAAATCCATGCTTCTTAAGACAGAAGTGGTGAACTTCATGACAGCCATGCAGATGGACAATACAGTTATGACTACTGAATCCTATTGCACTTTATAAGCACTTACATGAGTGCATGGATCATGCTATCCCAAACAGAACCAAGACACTATCCTCCAAAAAAAAAAAGCCAATCTGGTGGTCCCCTGTCATAAACAAACTGTACAACAGAAGGAAGAAACTGTTGCAAAAGAGAGTAAAATCCCACGAGTGGAGGAGCTCCCTGGTCAGCCTCAGTAAGAAGCTGCTATCCCTGATAAAATCCTCCAAAGCTAGTTACAAAAACAAAATTGCCACTGATTCTAAAGACAACCACAAAGCATTCTATAGCTATGTCAAGAATCTCAATGGCAACACTCAGATCTGCTCTGAGTTACAGCACAATGGCACTAAATATACAGACCCAAATGATATTGCCAACATCCTGGCAGGTAGGTTCAGTGCTAACTTTACCCCCCCTCTCACCCCCTAAAGAGCCCATCTCTATACCAGAAGAATACAAAGTTCCTGTAATCACGGCTGCACAGGTAAAAACCACACTCTCAAAAGCCAATAACACAGCATCCATGGGACCAGACAACATCCCAGGCTGCGTTCTACACGAACTACAGAATGAAGTGGCACCCCACCTAAGTACCATGTTCAATCAATGCCTCACCACAGACTTTGTGCCTGATGAATGGTGCACAGCAATGGTTATCCCACTTCACAAGGGGGGAGCCACCACGGACCCCGGGAACTAATGCCCCATTAGCCTGATGAGCCTGGTCTGCAAGGCCATGGAACATATTATCATGGAACTTATAAACAAAGACATTGGTAATCTCCAGACTCTGGACCCCACCCAGTTCGGGTTTGTAAAAGGCAGATCATGTCTCCTAAACCTGACAGACTTCTTTGAAGCAGTCACCAAAGCCATAGACAAGGGTAAGGTGGTTCACACAGCCTATCTAGATCTTGCCAAGGCTTTTGACACCATCCCCCACTCTGGAATTATAGATAATCTCACTAAACTAGGTATAAATCCCTATGTCACAAGATGGGATGCCAAATGGCTCATTGACAGAACCCACACTGTGAAAGTAGCAGACTCCAAATCCGACTTTATACCTGTTACAAGTGGAGTACCACAGGGTTCAGTCCTGTTTGGTATCTACTTCTCTGAAGTACAGGCTAACACAGACGGTCTTTGGCTAATGAAATTCGCAGATGACTGCAAACTAGGAGCCATAATCAAAACTCCTAATGTACCCATGAACTACAACATAGGCAGTAGTATACTTAACACCGAAAGTGTGATAAGAGACCTTGGGACACAGGTGGACAGTAGTCTCTTCTTTGATAATCACATTGCCACAGTAGTCAGGAAATCCTTCTACGTGGCACACCTCATCACAAAAGGTTTCTCATCCAGAAAAAAAGAGGTCATTGTTCCCCTCTACTCATCACTCATTAGACCCATTATAGAGTACAACACCCCTTTTGGTATGTACCTCAAGACATCTACAACAACTGGAAAGGCCGCAGAAATACTTCACAAAGAGGATTTCCAGCCTCAAACAGATGCCCTATGCAGACCATCTAAAAAAACTCCAGCTTTACTCCATCGCATATCACCTACTCAGAGGTGATCTCTGCCCAACATACAAAGCTATGTCAAACCCAGAGCTGTTGGACATGCTCCACTTAAAGAAATCCCAATCGTTCTGAGCTACATGCTCTAGGGACCTAAACCTTGTCACTACAATAAACAGAACATGCCGGAGGGATAGATTCCTGTCCCAGAGACTTCCCATACTCTGGAGTAAACTACCTATCTGTAACAAACAAAGCTCCTCATTAGCACTCTTCAAGAAAAATCTTGATGACTGGATGGGAAATAAGAAATTCACCCTGGGGATCACCTCTGTGGTTCTGCTCGACAGTGGCACAGGAAAATAATTTTCTTGGGTGGCAAAAGCCAGGGTACCTTTTTGGCTGGGCTTGTATAGGCCCCAGGGCTGATACCCTCATACCTACCTATGAACCTATGAACCAACAGCTACAATAGCTTTGGAGATGCACTATATAGTAGTTCAGGGGCTAAAAAATGGAACTCTCGCCCCACTAGCATACAAAGCACATCATCCAAAGCCTCCTTTAAAGACCTCATCAGGCAACATCTCAAGCAAAGTTGGCAGTGCCATGACTGCTCCCCAGGCTAGTGAAAGAGAATAAGGTATACATACTAGATCTACAGTACTTGATAAAAGTTTTCAATCTTACTCAGAAACACTGGCTAATCTACAATGTATGTGCTGTACCTGTGTACTATGTGTCTATTCTACCTATGTTCCAAATTTCAGCTGTACACCACAAATCTATTAACTACCTTTATTTTTAAATTAATATTTTTTGTTTGTTCTCTCCACTGTAACTGTTGATGTGCCACATACCCCTCCAAAAGCATGTCTTTTATAATTTGTGTGTATACTGATCATGTCTAAATAACTAAATGTATCTATAATTTTTCTTTGTGGAGCTTTTTCTCCCCAGGCCTCTACTGAAAAGGGGGTCTTTTCGGCTCAGTCAGACACCCCTGGATAACAAATGTAAAATAAAATCATTGGCTATAACAATGTGTTATAAAGTGATGCAGCAGACTATCACTGGTGACAGTGCATTACAAAGTGATGCAGGAGAATATCATTGGTGACAACAATGTGTGTTATGAAGTGATGCAGCAGAATATCATTGGTGACAATGTGTGTCACAAAGCGATGCAGCAGAATATCATTGGTGACAGTGCGTTACAAAGTGGTGCAGCAGAATATCATTCATTTCAAAAATGTGTTTCAAAGTGATGCAGCAGAATATCATTGGTGACAACAATGTGTTACTAAGTGATGTACCAGAATATCATTGGTATCAACAATGTGTTACAAAATGATGCAGCAGAATATAATTGGTGACAGTGTGTTACAAAGCAATGCAGCAGAATAACAGTGGTGACAACAATGTGTGTTACAAAGTGATGCAGCAGAATATTATTGGTGACAATGTATGTAACAAAGTAATGCAGCAGAATATCATTGGTATCAACAATGTGTTACAAAATGATGCAGCAGAATATCCTTGGTGGTAATGTGTTACAAAGTGATGCAGCAGAATATAATTGGTGACAGTGTGTTACAAAGCGATGCAGCAGAATATCATTGTTGACAACAATGTGTGTTACAAAGTGATGCAGCAGAATATTATTGGTGACAATGTGTGTTACAAAGTAATGCAGCAGAATATCTTCGGTAATAACAATGTGTGTTGCAAAGTGATGCAGCAGAATATCACTGGTGACAACAATGTGTTACAAAGTGATGAAGCAGAATATCATTGGTGACAACAATGTGTTACAAAGTGATGAAGCAGAATACTATTAATGACAACAATGTGTGTTACAAAGTGATGCAGCAGAATATCATTGGTGATAACAATGTGTTACAAAGGGATGCAGCAAAATTTCAGTGGTGACAGTGTGTTACAAAGCTATGCAGCAGAATATCATTGGTGACAATGCATTACAAAGTGATGCAGCAGAATATCATTGGTGACAATCTGTTACGAAGTGATGCAGCAGAAAATCATTGGTGACAACAATGTGTTACAAAGGAATGCAGCAAAATATAAGGGGTGACAACATGTTACAAAGTGATGCTGCAGAATATCATTGGTGACAACAATGTGTTAGAAAGCGATGCAGTAGAATATCATTGGTAACAACAATGTGTGTTACGAAGTGATGCAGCAGAATATCATTGGTGACAAGAATGTGTTACAAAGTGATGCAGCAGAATATCATTGTGATAACAATGTGTTACAAAGTGATGCAGCAGAATATCATTGGTGACAACAATGTGTCACAAAATGATGCAGCAGAATATCATTGGTGATAATGTATTGCAAAGTGACTCAGCAGAATATCATTGGTGACAATGTGTGTTACAAAGTGATGCAGTAGAATATCCTTGGTGACAACAATGTCTGTTACAAAATGATGCAGCAGAATATCATTGGTGATAATGTTTGCAAAGTGACACAGCAGAATATCATTGGTGACAATTTGTGTTACAAAGTGATGCAGCAGAATATCATTGGTGACAACAATGTGATACAAAGTGATGCAGCAGAATATCATTGGTGACAACAATGTGTTACAAAGTGATGCAGCAGAATATCATTGGTGACAACAATGTGTCACAAAGTGATGCAGCAGAATATCATTGGTGATAATGTGTTGCAAAGTGACGCAGCAGAATATCACTGGTGGCAATGTGTGTTACAAAGTGATGCAACAGAAAATCATTTGTGACAATAATGTGTCACAAAGTGATGCAGCAGAATATCATTGGTGATAATGTGTTGCAAAGTGAGACAGCAGAATATCATTGGTGACAATGTGTGTTACAAAGTGATGCAGCAGAATATCATTGGTGACAACAATGTGATACAAAGTGATGCAGCAGAATATCATTGGTGATAATGTGCTACAAAGTAATGCAGCAGAATATGAATGGTGACAACAATCTGTGTTACAAAGTGATGCAGCACAATATCATTGGAGACAACAATGTGTTACAAAGTGATACAGCAGAATATCATTGGTGATAAAAATGTGTTACAAAGCTCAGCAGAATATCATTGATGACAGTGTGTTACAAAGTGATGCAGCAAAATATCATGAGTGACAACAATGTGTGTTACAAAGTGATGCAGCAGAATATCATTGGTGACAGTGTGTTACAAAGTGGTACAGCAGAATATCATTCGTTTCAAAAATGTGTTTCAAAGTGATGCAGCAGAATATCATTGGTGGCAACAATGTGTTACTAAGTGATGTACCAGAATATCATTCCTATCAACAATGTGTTACAAAATGATGCAGCAGAATATAATTGATGACAGTGTTTTACAAAGCGATGCAGCAGAATATCATTGGTGACAACAATGTGTGTTACAAAGTGATGCAGCAGAATATTATTGGTGACAATGTATGTAACAAAGTAATGCAGTAGAATATCATTGGTATCAACAATGTGTTACAAAATGATGCAGCAGAATATCCTTGATGGTAATGTGTTACAAAGTGATGCAGCAGAATATAATTGGTGACAGTGTGTTACAAAGTGATGCAGCAGAATATCATTGTTGACAAGAATGTGTGTTACAAAGTGATGCAACAGAATATTATTGGTGACAATGTGTGTTACAAAGTAATGCAGCAGAATATCTTCGGTAACAACAATGTGTGTTACAAAGTGATGCAGCAGAATATCACTGGTGACAGTAATGTGTTACAAAGTGATGAAGAAGAATATCATTAGTGACAACAATGTGTTACAAAGTGATGCAGCAGAATACCATTAATGACAACAATGTGTGTTATAAAGTGATGCAGCAGAATATCATTGGTGATAACAATGTGTTACAAAGGGATGCAGCAAAATATCAGTGGTGACAGTGTGTTAAAAGTGATGCAGCAGAATATCATTGGTGAAAATGCATTACAAAGTGATGCAGCAGAATATCATTGGTGACAATGTGTTACAAAGTGATGCAGCAGAATATCATTGGTGACAACAATGTGTTACAAAGGGATGCAGCAAAATATAAGGGGCGACAACGTGTTACAAAGTGATGCAGCACAATATCATTGGTGACAACAATGTGTGTTATGAACTGATGCAGCAGAATATCATTGATGACAACAATGTATTACAAAGTGATGCAGCAAAATATCATTGGTGACAACAATGTGTTACAAAGCGATGCAGTAGAATATCATTGGTGACAACAATGTGTTACAAAGTGATGTAGGAGAATATCATTGGTGACAACTATGCGTGTTATGAAATGATGCAGCAGAATATCATTGGTGACAAGAATGTGTCACAAAGTGATGCAGCAGAATATCATTGTGATAACAATGTGTTACAAAGTGATGCAGCAGAATATCATTGGTGATAATGTATTGCAAAGTGACTCAGCAGAATATCATTGGTGACAAAGTGTGTTACAAAGTGATGCAGCAGAATATCCTTGGTGACAACAATGTCTGTTACAAAGTGATGCAGCAGAATATCATTGGTGATAATGTGTTGCAAAGTGACACAGCAGAATATCATTGGTGACAATGTGTGTTACAAAGTGATGCAGCAGAATATCATTGGTGACAACAATGTGATACAAAGTGATGCAGCAGAATATCATTGGTGACAACAATGTGTTACAAAGTGATGCAGCAGAATATCGTTGGTGACAACAATGTGTCACAAAGTGATGCAGCAGAATATCATTGGGGATAATGTGTTGCAAAGTGACGCAGCAGAATATCACTGGTGACAATGTGTTGCAAAGTGACACAGCAGAATATCATTGGTGACAATGTGTGTTACAAAGTGATGCAGCAGAATATCATTGGTGACAACAATGTGATACAAAGTGATGCAGCAGAATATCATTGGTGATAATGTGTTACAAAGTAATGCAGCAGAATATCATTGGTGCAGTGTGTTACTAAGTGATGCAGCAGAATATCAATGGTGACAACAATCTGTGTTACAAAGTGATGCAGCAGAATATCATTGGTGACAACAATGTTTGTTACAAAGTGATGCAGCAGAATATCACTGGTGACAACAATGTGTTACAAAGTGATACAGCAGAATATCATTGGTGATAAAATGTGTTGCAAAGCTCAGCAGAATATCATTGATGACAGTGTGTTACAAAGTGATGCAGCAGAATATCATGAGTGACAACAATGTGTGTTACAAACTGATGCAGCAGAATATCACTGGTGACAACATTGTGTTACAAAGCGATGCAGCAGATTATCATTGGTGACAGTGCTTTACAAAGTGATGCAACAAAATATCATTGGTGTCAACAATGTGTTACAAAGTGAAGCAGCAGAATATCATTGGTGACAACAATGTGTTACAAAATGATGTAGCAGAATATCATTGGTGACAACAATGTGTGTTACAAAGTGATGCATCAGAATATCATTGCTGACAACAATGTATTATAAAGTGATGCAGCAGAATATCATTGATGACAACAATGTGTGTTACAAAGTGATGCAGCAGAATATCATTGATGACAACAATGTGTTATGAAGTGATGCAGCAGAATATCCCTGGTGACAATGATGTGTTACAGAGTGCTGCAGCAGAATATCATTGGAGATAATGTGTTAAAAAAGTGATAAAGCAGAATAGCATTGGTGACAACAATGTATTACAAAGTGATGCAGGAGAATATCAATGATGACAACAATATGTTACAAAGTGATGCAGCAGAATATCATTTGTGAAAACAAGGTGTTAGAAAGTGATTTAGCAGAATATCATTGGAGACAACAATGTGTTACAAACTGATGCAGCAGTATATAATTGGTGACAACAATGTGTTACAAAGTCATGTAGCAGAATATCCCTGGTGACAATGATGTGTTACAGAGTGCTTCAGCAGAATATCATTGGAGATAATGTGTTAAAAAAGTGATAAAGCAGAATAGCATTGGTGACAACAATGTATTACAAAGTGATGCAGGAGAATATCACTGATGACAACAATATGTTACAAAGTGATGCAGCAGAATATCATTTGTGAAAACAAGGTGTTAGAAAGTGATTTAGCAGAATATCATTGGAGACAACAATGTGTTACAAACTGATGCAGCAGTATATCATTGGTGACAACAATGTGTTACAAAGTCATGTAGCAGAATATCATTGGTGACAACAATGTGTGTTACAAAGTGATGCAGCAGAATATAATTTGTAACAACAAAGTGTTATAAACTGATGCAGCAAAATATATATGGTGACAACGTGTTACAAAGTGATACAGTAGAATATCATTGGTGACAATGTGTTGCACAGTGATGCAGCAGAATACCATTGGTGATTACAATGTGTTTCAAAGTGATGCAGCAGAATATAATTGGTGACAATTTGTGTTACAAAGTGATGCAGCAGAATATCATTGGTGATAACAATGTTTTACAAAGTGATGTAGCAGAATATCATTGGTGACAACAATGTATTATAAAGTGATGCAGCAGAATATCATTGGTGATAATTTGTGTTACAAAGCGATGCAGCAGAATATTATTGGTGACAACAATGTGATACAAAGTAATGCAGCAGAATATCCTTGTTGACAACAATGTGTTACAAAGTGATGCAACAGAATAGCATTGGTGATAATGTGTTACAAAGTGATGCAGCAGAATATCATTGGTGACAGTGCATTACAAAGCAATGCAGCAGAATATCATTAGTGACAACAATGTGTGTTACAAAGCGATGCAGCAGAATATCATTAGTATCAACAATGTTTTAAAAAGTGATGCAGCAGAATATCATTGGGGACAACAATGTGTTACTATGTGATGTACCAAAATATTATTGGTGTCAACAATGTTTCCAACGCTGTGCATGAGAGTAAGGCAGTCCACACAGCCTCTCTGGACCTCGACAAGGCCGTTGACACCATTCCCCATTCTGGAATCATAGATAAACTTACTAAGCTGGGCATTAATCCCTACGTCACTCGATGGGTTGCCAACTGGCTTACTGACAGAACACACACTCTAAAAGTAGCTGACCCCAAATCCAGCTCCAGACAAGTGACAAGTGGAGTACCTCAGGATTCAGTCCTAGGACATCTCTTGTTTGGCATTTACTTCTCTGAAGTACAGGCCAACACTAAGGGACTCTGGCTAACAAAGTTTGCAGATGACTGCAAACTTGGAGCCATTATTGAGTCCTCAAATGAGGTTGATAATCTATAAAAGGGCCTTACAGAAACAGATGCTTGGTGCCATTGCCATGGGCTTAAGCTCAATGCCAAGAAATGTATAGTTATCCCCTTTGGGAATAAACATGTACCCATGAATTACCACATAGGTGGCAGTACACTCAACACCGAAAGTATAATAAGAGACTTAGGGACACAGGTGGACAGTGGTCTCACCTTCAATAACCACATCACCACAACAGTCAGGAAATCCTTCTATGTGACACACCTCATCACTAAGGGCTTTTCATCAGGAAAAAAGGAGGTCATTGTCCCACTGTACTCATCCCTCATTAGACCCATTATAGAATACTATGTACCTCTCAAGATATCTGCAACAACTGGAAAGGCCACAGATATACCTCACTAAAAGAATCACAGGCCTAAAGCAGATGCCCTATGCTGCCTGCCTTAAAAAACTCCAGATATAGTCTGTCGCATATCGTCTACTCTGAGGTGATCTCTGCTTAACATACAAGGCATTGTCAATCCCACAGCTGTTGGACATGCTACACTTAAAGAAATCCCAATCCCTCAGAGCCACACGCTCCAGGGATCTAAACCTTGTCATCACAATAAACAAAACATGCTGGAGGGATAGGTTCTTGACCTAGAGACTCCCTAGACTCTGGAATAGACTGCCCAGACATGTCAAGTGGAGCACCTCTTTGGCCCTCTTCAAAAGGAACCTTAATGATTGGATGGGAGAAAGGAAATTCACCCCAGGGATCATGTCAGTCATACTGCTAGACAGGGGTCTAGGGAAGTAAATAGTGTGGGAAGAAATAGCCAGGGAATTGTTATGGCTGGGCTTTTATAGGCCCTATGGCCAATAGCCTAGTACCAACCTTTGAACCTATATGTTACAAAGTAATGCAGCAGAATATCTTTGGTGATAATGTGTTACAAAGTGATGCATCGGAATATCATTGCTGACAATGCGTTACAAAGTGATGCAGCAGAATATCATTGGTGACAACAATGTGTGTTAGAAAGTGATGCAGCACTATATAATTGGTGACAGTGTGTGTTACAAAGTGATGCAGCAAAATATCATTGGTGACAACAATGTGTGTTACAAAGTGATGCAGCAGAATATCATTGGTGATAACAATTTGTTACAAAGTGATGCAGCAGAATATCATTGGTGATAATGTGTTACAAAGCAATGCAGCAGAATATCATTGGTGACAGTGCATTACAAAGTGATGCAGCAGAATATCATTAGTGACAACAATGTGTTACAAAGTGATGCAGCAGAATATCATTGGTGATAATGTGTTACAAAGTGATCCAGCAGAATATCATTCGTGACAGCAATGTGTTACAAAGTGATGCAGCAGAATATCATTGGTGACAATGTGTTATGAAGTGATGCAGCAAAATATCATTGGTGACAAAGTGTTACAAAGTGATGCAGCAGAATATCATTGCTGATAATGTTCTACAAAGTGATGCAGCAAAATATCCATGGTGACAACAAAGTGTGTGTTACAAAGTGATGCAGCAGAATATCATTGGTAACAACAATGTGTTACAAAGTGATGCAGCAGAATATAATTGGTGGCAACAATGTGTTACAAAGTGATGCAGCAGAATATCATTGGGAACAACAATGTGTTACAAAGTGATGTAGCAGAATATCATTGGTGACAAAAATGTGTGTTACAATGCGATGCAGCAGAATATCATTGGATATAACAATGCGTTACAAAGTGATGCAGTAGAATATCATTAGTGACAACAATGTGTTACAAAGTGATGCAGCAGAATATCATTGTTGACAGCAATGTGTTACAAAGTGAAGTAGCAGATTATCATTGGTGATAACAATGTGTGTTAAAAAGTGATGCAGCAGAACATGATTGGTGACAACAATGTGTTACAAAGTGATGCAGCAGAATATCATTGGTGACAACGTGTTACAAAGTGATGCAGCAGAATATCATTGGTGAAAACAATGTGTCACAAAGTGATGCAGCAGAATATCATTGGTGATAACAATGTATGTTACAAAGTGATACAGCAGTATATCATTGGTGACAACAATGTGTTACAAAGTGATGCAGCAGAATATCATTGGTGATAATGTGTCACAAAGCGATGCAGCAGAATATCATTGGTCACAGTGCACTACAAAGTGATGCAGCAGAATATCATTGGAGATAACAATGTGTTACAAAGTGATGCAGCAGAATATCATTGGTGATAATGTGTTACAAAGCGATGCAGCAGAATATCATTGGTGACAGTGCATAAAAAGGTGATGCAGCAGAATATCATTGGTGACGACAATGTGTTACAAAGTGATGCAGCAGAATATCATTGGTGATAATGTGTTACAAAGTGATCCAGCAGAATATCATTCGTGACAGCAATGTGTTACAAAGTGATGCAGCAGAATAACATTGTTGACAATGTATTATGAAGTGATGCAGCAGAATATCATTGGTGACAACATGTTACAAAGTGATGCAGCAGAATATCATTGCTGATAATGGGTTACAAAGTGATGCAGCAGAATATCATTGGTGACAACAATGTGGTACAAAGTGCTGGAGCTGTATATCATTGGTAACAAAGTGTTACAAAGTGCTGCAGCAGAATATCATTGTGATAAAGTGTTACAAAGTGATGCAGCAGAATATCTTTGGTGACAACAATGTGTTACAAAGTACTGCAGCAGAATATCATTGTGATAAAGTGTTACAAAGTGATGCAGAAGAATATCATTGGTGACAACAATGTGGTACAAAGTGCTGGAGCTGAATATCATTGGTAACAATGTGTTATAAAGTGCTGCAGCAGAATATCATTGTGATAAAGTGTTACAAAGTGATGCAGCAGAATATCATTGGTGACAACAATGTGTTACAAAGTGATGTAGCAGAATATCCATGGTGACAACAATGTGTTTGTTACAAAAAGATGCAGAAGAATATCATTGGTGACAACAATGTGTTACCAAGTGATGCAGCATAATATCATTGATGACAACAATGTGTTACAAAGTGATGCAGCAGAACATTATTGGTCACAACAATGTGTTACAAAGCGATGCAGCAGAATATAATTGGTGGCAACAATGTGTTACAAAGCGATGCAGCAGAATATCATTGTTGACAACAATGTGTTACAAAGTGATGTAGGAAAATATCATTGGTGACAAAAATGTGTGTTACAATGCGATGCAGCAGAATATCATTGGTGATAACAATGTGTTACAAAATGATGCAGCAGAATATCATTGGTGACAACAATGTGTTACAAAGTGATGCAGCAGAATATCATTGGTGATAACAATGTGTTACAATGTGATGCAGCAGAATATCATTGGTGACAATGTGTGTTACAAAGTGATGAAGAATAATATAATTTGGTGATAATGTGTTACAAAGTGATGCAGCAGAATATCATTGGTGACAACAATGTGTTACAAAGTGATGCATCAGAATATCATTGATGACAATGTGTTATATGAAGTGATGCTGTAGAATATCATTAGTGACAACAATGTGTTACAAAGTGATGCAGCAGAATATCATTGGTGACAACAATGTGTTACAAAGTGAAGTAGCAGATTATCATTGGTGACAACAATGTTTGTTAAAAAGTGATGCAGCAGAACATGATTGGTGACAACAATGTGTTACAAATTGATGCAGCAGAAAATCATTGGTGACAACGTGTTACAAAGTGATGCAGTAGAATATCATTGGTGACAACAATGTGTTACAAAGTGATGCAGCGGAATATCATTGGTGAAAACAATGTGTCACAAAGTGATGCAGCAGAATATCATTGGTGATAACAATGTGTTACAAAGTGATGCAGCAGAATATCATTGGTGACAGTGTGCTACAAACTGATACAGCACAATATCATTGTGTCAACAATGTGTGTTACAAAGCGATGCAGCCGAATATCAATGGTGACAGTGCGTTACAAAGTGATGCAGCAGAATATCATCGGTGACAGCAATGTGTTACTAAGTGATGTCCCAGAATATCATTGGTGTCATCAATGTGTTACAAAGTGATGCAGCACAATATCCTTGGTGATAATGTGTTACAAAGTGATGCAGCAGAAAATCATTGGTGAAAGTGCATTACAAAGTGATGCAGCAGAATATCATTGGTGACAATGTGTGTTACAAAGTGATGCAGCAGAATATCATTGGTGACAACAATGTGTGTTACAGAACGATGCAGGAGAATATCATTGGTGACAGTGCATTACAAAGTGATGCAGAAGAATATCATTGGTGACAACAATGTGTCACAAAGTGATGCAGCCAAATATTACTGGTGATTACAATGTGTTACAAAGTGGTGCAGCAGAATATCATTGGTGACAATGTGTGTTACAAAGTGATGCAGCAGAATATCATTGGTGACAACAATGTGTGTTACAGAGTGATGCAGCAGAATAGCATTGGTGACAACAATGTGTTACAAAGTGATGTAGCGGAATATCATTGGTGAAAATGTAGTACAAAGTGATGCAGCAGAATATCATTGGTGACAACAATGTGTTACAAAGTGATGCAGCAGAATATCATTGGTGACAACAATGTGTGTTACAAAGTGATGCAGCAGAATATCATTAATGACAACAGTGTCTTACAAAGTAATGCAGCAGAATATCATTGTTGACAATGTGCACTACAAAGTGATGCATCAGAATATTATTGGTGATAAGAATGTGAGTAACAAAGCGGTGCAGCAGAATATTATTGGTGACAGCAATGTGTTACAAAGTGATGCAGCAAAATATCATTGGTGACAACAATGTGTTACAAAGTGATGCAGCAGAATATCATTGGTGACAACAATGTGTGCTACAAAGCGATACAGCAGAATATCATTGGTATCAACAATGTGTTAAAAAGTGATGCAGCAGAATATCATTGGTGACAACAATGTGTTACAAAGTGATGCAGCAGAATATCATTGGTGACAACAATGTGTTACTAAGTGATGTTCCAGAATATCATTGGTGTCAACTATGTCTCCAGAGCTGTGGACCAGGGTAAGGCAGACCACACAGCCTATCTGGACCTTGCCAAGGTCTTTGACACCATCCCCTACTCTGGAATCATAGATAGACTTACTAAGCTTGGCATTAATCCCTACATCACTCGATGGGTTGCCAACTGGCTTACTGACAAAACCCACACTGTAAAAGTAGCTGACTCAAAATCTAGCTCCAGACAAGTGACAAGTGGAGTACCTCAGGGTTCAGTCCTGGGACCTTTCTTGTTTGGCATCTACTTCTCTGAAGTACAGGTTCACATTAAAAGACTCTGGCTAACAAAGTTTGCAGATGACTGCAAACTGGGAGCCATTATTGAATCCCCAGATTATGTTGATACTCTACAAAAGGGCCTTACAGAAACAGATGCTTGATGCCAGAGCCATGGGCTCAAGCTCAATGCCATGAAATGTATAGTTATCCCCTTTGGGAAAAAACATGTACACGTGAATTACCACATAGGTGGCAGGACACTAAATACCGAAAGTGTGATAAGAGACTTAGGGACACAGGTGGACAGTGGTCTCACCTTCAATAACCACATCACCACAACAGTCAGGAAATCCTTCTATGTGGCACACCTCATCACTAAGGGCTATTCATCTAGAAAAAAAAGGAGGTCATTGTCCCACTGTACTCATCCCTCATTAGACCCATTATACAATACAATGCCCCATTTGGTATGTACCTCTCAAGACATCTGCAAAAACTGGAAAGGCCGCAGAAATACCTCACTAAAAGAATCACAGGCCTAAAGCAGATGCCCTATGCTGACTGCCTTAAAAAACACCAGATATACTCTGTTGTATACCTCTACTCTGAGGCAATCTCTGCTTAACATACAAGGCATTGTCAAACCCATAGCTGTTGGACATGCTACACTTAAAGAAATCCCAATCCCTCAGAGCCACATGCTCCAGGGATCTAACCCTTGCCATCACAATAAACAAAACATGCTGGAGGGATAGATTCCTGACCCAGAGATGCCCCAGACTCTGGAATAGACTGCCCAGACATGTCAAGCAGAGCACCTCTTTGGCCCTTTTCAAAAGGAACCTTCATGCCTGGATGGGGGAAAGGAAATTCACCCCAGGGATCATGTTAGCCATCCTGCTCGACAGGGGTCCAGGGAAGTAAAAAGTTTTGGAAGAAATAGCCGGGGAAATGTTATGGCTGGGCTTTTATAGGCCCTAGGGCTGATAGCCTAGTACCAGCCTATGAGCCTATGAACCTATGTTACAAAGTGATGCAGCAGAATATGCTTGGTGATAATGTGTTACAAAGTGATGCAGCAGAATATCATTGGTGACAGCGCATTACAAAGTGATGCAGCAAAATATCATTGGTGACAACAATTTGTGTTAGAAAGTGATGCAGCACTACATAATTGGTGACAGTGTGTGTTACAAAGTGATGCAGCAAAATATCATTAGTGACAACAATGTGTGTTATAAAGTGATGCAGCAGAATATCATTGGTGACAACGTGTTACAAAGTGATGCAGCAGAATATCATTGGTGATAATGTGTTACAAAGCAATGCAGCAGAATATCATTGGTGACAATGCATTACAAAGTGATGTAGCAGAATATCATTGGTGACAACAATGTGTTACAATGTGATGCAGCAGAATATCATTGGTGATAATGTGTTACAAAGTGATCCAGCAGAATATCATTCGTGACAACAATGTGTTACAAAATTATGTAGCAGAATATCATTGGTGACAGTGTGTTATGAAGTGATGCAGCAGAAAATCATTGGTGACAACGTGTTACAAACTAATGCAGCAGAATATCATTGCTGATAATGTGCTACAAAGTGATGCAGCAAAATATCATTGGTGACAACGTGGTAAAAAGAGCTGGAGCTCAATATCATTGGTAACAACAATGTGTTACAAAGTGCTGCAGCAGAATATCATTGTGATAAAGTGTTACAAAGTGATGCAGCAGAATATCATTAGTGACAACAATGCACTACAAAGTGATGTATCAGAATATCATTGGTGACAATGTGTGTTACGAAGTGATGCTGCAGAATATCATTGGTGACAACAATGTGTTACAAAGTGATGCAGCAGAATATCATTGCTGACAATAATGTGTTACAAAGTGAAGTAGCAGAATATCATTGGTGACAATGTGTTACAAATTAATGCAGCAGAATATCATTGGTGACAGAAATGTGTGTTATAAAATGATGCAGCAGAACATGTTTGATGACAACAATGTGTTACAAAGTGATGCAGCAGAATATCATTGGTGACAACATGTTACAAAGTGATGCAGTAGAATATCATTGGTGACAACAATGTGTCACAAAGTAATGCGGCAGAATATCATTGCTGATAACAATGTGTTACAAAGTGATGCAGCAGAATATCATTGGTGAGAGTGTGCTACAAAGTGATGCATCAGAATATCATTGGTGACAACAATGTGTGTTATGAAGTAATGCAGCCCAAAATCATTGCGACAACAATGTGTGTTACAAAGTGATGCAGCAGAATATCAATAGTGACAGTGTGTTACAAAGTGATGCAGCAGAATATCATTGGTATCAACAATATATGTTACAAAGTGATGCAGCAGAATATCATTGGTGACAACAATGTGTTACTAAGTGATGTCCCAGAATATCATTGGTGTCATCAATGTGTTACAAAGTGATGCAGCAGAATATCCTTGGTGATAATGTCTTACAAAGTCATGCAGCAGAATATCATTGGTGACAGTGAGTTACAAAGTGATGCAGCAGAATATCATTGGTGACAACAATGTGTGTTACAAAGTGATACAGCAGAATATCATTGGTGGCAATGTGTGTTACAAAGTGATGCAGCAGAATATTACTGGTGACAACAATGTGTGTTACAAAGTGATGCAGCAGAATATCATTGGTGACAACAATGTGTTACAAAGTGATGCAGCAGAATATCATTGGTGATAATGTGTGTTACAAAGTGATGTAGCAGAATATCATTTGTGAGAACAATGTGTGTTACAAAGTGATGCAGCAGAATATCATTGGTTACAACACTGTGTGTTACAAAGCGATGCGGAGAATATCATTGGTGACAGTGCATTACAAAGTGATGCAGCAGAATATCACTGGTGACAACAATGTGTGTTACAAAGTGATGCAGCAGAATATCATTAGTGACAACAATGTGTGTTACAAAGTGATGCAGCAGAATATCATTGGTAACAACAATGTGTTACAATGTGATGTAGCAGAATATCATTGGTGAAAATGTGTTGCAAAATGATGCAGCAAAATATCATCGGTGAAACAATGCGTTACAAAGTGATGCATCAGAATATCATTGGTGACAATGTGTGTTATGAAGTGATGCTGCAGAATATCATTGGTGACAACAATGTGTTACAAAGTGATGCAGCAGAATATCATTGGTGACAACAACGTGTTACAAATTAATGCAGCAGAATATCATTGGTGACAGCAATGTGTGTTACAAAGTGAGGAAGCAGAACATGATTGGTGACAACAATGTGTTACAAAGTGATGCAGCAGAATATCATTGGTGACAACAATGTGTCACAAAGTGATGCAGCAGAATATCATTGATGACAATGATGTGATACAAAGTGGTGCAGCAGAATATCATTGGTGACAACAATGTGTCACAAAGTGATGCAACAAATTATCATTGGTAATTGCATTGTGTTACAAAGTGATGTAGCAGAATATCATTGGTGACAATGTGTGTTACAAAGTGATGCAGCAGAATATCATTGGGGATAACAATGTGTGTTACAAAGTGATGCAGCAGAATATCATTGGTGACAATGTGTTACAAAGTGATGTAGCAGAATATCATTAGTGACTAAAATGTGTGTTACAAAGTGATGCAGCAGAATATCACTGGTGATAGTGTTACAAAGTGATGGAGCAGAATATCATTGGTGACAACAATGTGTTACAAAGTGATGCAGTAGAATATCACTGGTGACAACAACGTCTTGCAAAGTGATGCAGCAGAATATCATTGGTGACAATAATGTGCTACAACGTGATGCAGCAGAATATCATTGGTGATAATGTGTTACAATGTGATGCAGCAGAATATCATTGGTGACAATGTGTGTTACAAAGTGATGAAGAAGAATATCATTGGTGATAATGTGTTACAAAGCAATGCAGCAGAATATCATTGGTGACAATGCATTACAAAGTTATGCAGTAGAATATCATTGGTGACAACAATGTGTTACAATGTGATGCAGCAGAATATCATTGTTGATAATGTGTTACAAAGTGATCCAGCAGAATATCATTCGTGACAACAATGTGTTACAAAATGATGCAGTAGAATATCATTGGTGACAATGTGTTATGAAGTGATGCAGCAGAATATCATTGGTGACAATGTGTTACAAAGTCATGCAGCAGAATATCATTGCTGATAATGTGCTACAAAGTGATGCAGCAAAATATCATTGGTGACAACATGGTACAAAGTGCTGGAGCTGAATATCATTGGTAACAACAATGTGTTACAAAGTGCTGCAGCAGAATATCATTGTGATAAAGTGTTACAAAGTGATGCAGCAGAATATCATTAGTGACAACAATGTTCAACAATGTGATGCAGCAGAATATCATTGGTGATAATGTGTTACAATGTGATGCAGCAGAATATCATTGGTGACAATGTGTGTTACAAAGTGATGAAGAAGAATATCATTGGTGATAATATGTTACAAACTGATGCAGCAAAATATCATTGGTGACAACAATGCGCTACAAAGTGATGCATCAGAATATCATTGGTGACAATGTGTGTTATGAAGTGATGCTGCAGAATATCGTTGGTGACAACAATGTGTTACAAAGTGATGCAGCAGAATATCATTGGTGACAATAATGTCTTACAAAGTGAAGTAGCAGAATATCATTGGTGACAATGTGTTACAAATCAATGCAGCAGAATATCATTGGTGACAGCAATGTGTGTTACAAAGTGATGCAGCAGAACATGTTTGATGACAACAATGTGTTACAAAGTGATGCTGCAGAATATCATTGGTGACAACATGTTACAAAGTGATGCAGTATAATATCATTGGTGACAACAATGTGTTACAAAGTGATGCAGCAGAATATCATTGGTGAAAACAATGTGTTACAAAGTAATGCAGCAGAATATCATTGGTGACAACAATGTGTCACAAAGTAATGCAGCAGAATATCATTGGTGACAGTGCACTACAAAGTGATGCAGCAGAATATCATTGGTGACAACAATGTGTGTTATGAAGTAATGCAGAGCAATATCATTGTGACAACAATGTGTGTTACATAGTGATGCAGCAGAATATCAATGGTGACAGTGCATTACAAAGTTATGCAGTACAATATCATTGGTGACAACAATGTGTTACAATGTGATGCAGCAGAATATCATTGGTGATAATGTGTTACAAAGTGATCCAGCAGAATATCATTCGTGACAACAATGTGTTACAAAATGATGCAGTAGAATATCATTGGTGACAATGTGTTATGAAGTGATGCAGCAGAATATCATTGGTGACAACGTGTTACAAAGGGATGCAGCAGAATATCATTGCTGATAATGTGCTACAAAGTGATGCAGCAGAACATGTTTGATGACAACAATGTGTTACAAAGTGATGCTGCAGAATATCATTGGTGACAACATGTTACAAAGTGATGCAGTATAATATCATTGGTGACAACAATGTGTTACAAAGTGATGCAGCAGAATATCATTGGTGAAAACAATGTGTTACAAAGTAATGCAGCAGAATATCATTGGTGACAACAATGTGTCCCAAAGTAATGCAGCAGAATATCATTGGTGACAGTGCGCTACAAAGTGATGCAGCAGAATATCATTGGTGACAACAATGTGTGTTATGAAGTAATGCAGTGCAATATCATTGTGACAACAATGTGTGTTACAAAGTGATGCAGCAGAATATCAATGGTGACAGTGCGTTACAAAGTGATGCAGCAGAATATCATTGGTATCAACAATATATGTTACAAAGTGATTTCCCAGAATATCATTGGTCTCATCAATGTGTTACAAAGTGATGCAGCAGAATATCCTTGGTGATAATGTCTTACAAAGTGATGCAGCAGCATATCATTGGTGACAGTGAGTTACAAAGTGATGCAGCAGAATATCATTGGTGACAACAATGCGTGTTACTAACTGATACAGCAAAATATCATTGGTGACAATGTGTGTTACAAAGTGATGCAGCAGAATATCATTGGTGACAACAATGTGAGTTACAAAGTGATGCAGCAGAATATCATTGGTCACAACAATGTGTTACAAAGTGATGCAGCAGAATATCATTGGTGATAATGTGTGTTATATGGAAAGGATCATCATGGACCTCATAAATAAAGATATTGGGGACATGCAGACACTGGATCCTACCCAGTTTGGCTTTGTTAAGGGCAGATCCTGCCTCTTAAACCTGGTCGATTTCTTTGAAACAGTCACCAAGGCCATTGACGAGGGGAAGGTGGTCCACACAGCCTAACTGGACCTCGCAAAAGCCTTCGATACAATACCCCACTCTGGCATTATTGATAAGCTCACCACCTTAAATATAAACCCCTATCTCACTAGATGGGTTGCAAACTGGCTCAAGGACAGAACCCACATGGTTAGAATTGCTGGAGCCATGTCAGACTCCAAACCAGTTACAAGTGGAGTCACACAAGGCTCAGTCCTGGGACCTCTCTTGTTCGGTATATATTTCTCAGAGGTACAGGCCAACATGGAAGGACTGTGGCTGACAAAGTTCGCAGATGACTGCAAACTAGGTGCCATAATCGACTCTCCAGCCGACACAAGCATCCTACAAAAGGGCCTTATAGAAACAGACAACTGGTGTCAGAGCCATGGCCTCTAGCTAAATTGCAAAAAGTGTATAGTCATCTCCTTTGGCAAAAACAAAGTGCCCACAAATTACCACATAGGTGGTAATCCATTAAGTATGGAAGAAGTAATTAGGGACCTGGGGATCCAAGTTGATAGCAATCTCTCATTTGAAAACCACGAGGCCAAAGTGGTTAGAAAAACATTTTATATAGCCCAACTAATCATGAAGGGATTCACATCTAGATCAGGGGAGGTCATCGTGCCTCAAGACTCATCCCTCATCAGGCCCATAATGTAGTGCAATGCCCCTTTTGGGATGTACCTTACCAGACACCTGCAGCAACTGGAAAGACCCCAAAAGTACCTCACCAAGAGGATCAAAGGGCTCAAACAGATGCCATATGCTGCCCGGTTAAAGAAACTCCAGCTCTACTCAGTGGCATACCGCCTGCTCAGAGGCGATCTATGCCTGATGTATAAAGCCATGTCTAATCCGGAATTAATGGACATGCTGCACCTCAGAAAATCCAAATCCCATTGAGTTATGCGCTCGAGTGGCTTTAACCTCAGCACTGAAATAAATAAGACATGCTGGAGGGACAGATGCATAAGCCAGAGGCTCCCTTCACTCTGGAATAAAATCGCAGTCCAGGTTAGGCAGAGTCTCTCATTGACTCTCTTCAAGAGGAATCTTGATGAGTGGATGGGAGATCATAGCTTTACCTCGGGTATCACTTCTGTGTCACTGTTAGACAGAGGCACAGTATACTAACCTGGAGAAAAGGCATAGCAAAATTCATTTAAAATGGGTGGCAAAAGCCAAACACATTCTGGCTAGGCTTATAAATGCCCTAGGGAAGATAGCCTAGTATGAACCTATGAATCTATGAACAAAGTGATGTAGCAGAATATCATTGGTGACAACAATGTGTGTTACAAAGTGATGCAGCAGAATATCATTGGTTACAACACTGCGTTACAAAGCAATGCAGGAGAATATCATTGGTAACAGTGCATTACAAAGTGATGCAGCAGAATATCATTGGTGACAACAATGTGTTACAAAGTGATGCAGCAGAATATCATTGGTGACAACAATGTGTCACAAAGTGATGCAGCCAAATATTATTGGTGATTACAATGTGTTGCAAAAGTGATCCAGCAGAATATCATTGGTGACAACAATGTGTATTACAAAGTGATGCAGCAGAATATCATTAGTGACAACAATGTGTGTTACAAAGTGATGCAGTAGAATATCATTGGTGACAACAATGTGTTACAAAGTGATGTAGCAGAATATCATTGGTGACAATGTGTGCTATGAAGTGATGCTGCAGAATATCATTGGTGACAACAATGTGTTACAACGTGATGCAGCAGAATATCATTGGTGACAACAATGTGTTACAAAGTAAAGTAGCAGAATATCATTGGTGACAACATGTTACAAAGTGATGCAGTAGAATATCAATGGTGACAACAATGGTTACAAAGTGATGGAGCAGAATATCATTGGTGACAACAATGTGTTACAAATTAATGCATCAGAATATCATTGGTGACAGCAATGTGTGGTACAAAGCAAGGCAGCAGAACATGATTGGTGACAACAATGTGTTACAAATTGATGCAGCAGAATATCATTGGTGACAACATGTTACAAAGTGATGCAGTAGAATACCATTGGTGACAACAATGTGTTACAGAGTGATGCAGCAGAATATCATTGGTGACAACAATGTGTTACAAAGTAATGCAGCAGAATATCATTGGTGACAACAATGTGTCACAAAGTAATGTAGCAGAATATCATTAGTGACAACAATGTGTTACAAAGTGATGCAGCAGAACATCATTGGTGACAACAATATGTATTACAAAGTGATGCAGCAGAATATCATTAGTGACAATGTGTGTTACAAAGTGATGCAGAAGAATATCATTGGTGACAACAATGCGTTACAAAGTGATGCAGCAGAATATCATTGGTGACAACAACGTGTGTTACAAAGTGATGCAGCAGAGTATCATTGTGACAATGTGTTACAAAGTGATGTAGCAGAATATCATTTGTGACAAAAATGTGTGTTACAAAATGATGCAGCAGAATATCATTGGTGACAGTGTTACAAAGCGATGGAGCAGAATATCATTGGTGACAACATGTTACAAAATGATGCAGTAGAATACCATTGGTGACAATAATGTGTTACAAAGTGATGCAGCAGAATATCATTGGTGACAATGTGTGTTACAAAGTGATGCAGAAGAATATAATTGGTGACAACAATGCGTTACAAAGTGATGCAGCAGAATATCATTGGTGACAACGTGTGTTACAAAGTGATGCAGCAGAGTATCATTGTGACAATGTGTTACAAAGTGATGTAGCAGAATATCATTTGTGACAAAAATGTGTGTTACAAAATGATGCAGCAGAATATCATTGGTGATAGTGTTACAAAGTGATGGAGCAGAATATCATTGGTGACAACATGTTACAAAGTGATGCAGCAGAATATCATTGGTGACAACAACATGTTACAAAGTGATGCAGTAGAATACCATTGGTGACAACAATGTGTTACAAAGTGATGCAGCAGAATATCATTGGTGACTACAATGTGTTACAAAGTGATGCAGCAGAATATCATTGGTGAAAACAATGTGTTACAAAGTAATGCAGCAGAATATCATTGGTGACAACAATGTGTCCCAAAGTAATGCAGCAGAATATCATTGGTGACAACAATGTGTGTTATGAAGTAATGCAGAGCAATATCATTGTGACAACAATGTGTGTTACAAAGTGATGCAGCAGAATATCAATGGTGACAGTGCATTACAAAGTGATGCAGCAGAATATCATTGGTATCAACAATATATGTTACAAAGTGATTTCCCAGAATATCATTGGTCTCATCAATGTGTTACAAAGTGATGCAGCAGAATATCCTTGGTGATAATGTCTTACAAAGTGATGCAGTAGAATATCATTGGTGACAGTGAGTTACAAAGTGATGCAGCAGAATATCATTGGTGACAACAATGCGTGTTACTAAGTGATACAGCAAAATATCATTGGTGACAATGTGTGTTACAAAGTGATGCAGCAGAATATCATTGGTGACAACAATGTGAGTTACAAAGTGATGCAGCAGAATATCATTGGTCACAACAATGTGTTACAAAGTGATGCAGCAGAATATCATTGGTGATAATGTGTGTTATATGGAAAGGATCATCATGGACCTCATAAATAAAGATATTGGGGACATACAGACACTGGATCCTACCCAGTTTGGCTTTGTTAAGGGCAGATCCTGCCTCTTAAACCTGGTCGATTTCTTTGAAACAGTCAACAAGGCCATTGACGAGGGGAAGGTGGTCCACACAGCCTAACTGGACCTCGCAAAAGCCTTCGATACAATACCCCACTCTGGCATTATTGATAAGCTCACCACCTTAAATATAAACCCCTATCTCACTAGATGGGTTGCAAACTGGCTCAAGGACAGAACCCACATGGTTAGAATTGCTGGAGCCATGTCAGACTCCAAACCAGTTACAAGTGGCGTCACACAAGGCTCAGTCCTGGGACCTCTCTTGTTCGGTATATATTTCTCGGAGTTACAGGCCAACATGGAAGGACTGTGGCTGACAAAGTTCTCAGATGACTGCAAACTAGGTGCCATAATCGACTCTCCAGCCGACACAAGCATCCTACAAAAGGGCCTTATAGAAACAGACAACTGGTGTCAGAGCCATGGCCTCTAGCTAAATGGCAAAAAGTGTATAGTCATCTCCTTTGGCAAAAACAAAGTGCCCACAAATTACCACATAGGTGGTAATCCATTAAGTATGGAAGAAGTAATTAGGGACCTGGGGATCCAAGTTGATAGCAATCTCTCATTTGAAAACCACGAGGCCAAAGTGGTTAGAAAAACATTTTATATAGCCCAACTAATCATGAAGGGATTCACATCTAGATCAGGGGAGGTCATCGTGCCTCAAGACTCATCCCTCATCAGGCCCATAATGTAGTACAATGCCCGTTTTGGGATGTACCTTACCAGACACCTGCAGCAACTGGAAAGACCCCAAAAGTACCTCACCAAGAGGATCAAAGGGCTCAAACAGATGCCATATGCTGCCCGGTTAAAGAAACTCCAGCTCTACTCAGTGGCATACCGCCTGCTCAGAGGCGATCTGTGCCTGATGTATAAAGCCATGTCTAATCCGGAATTAATGGACATGCTGCACCTCAGAAAATCCAAATCCCATTGAGTTATGCGCTCGAGAGGCTTTAACCTCAGCACTGAAATAAATAAGACATGCTGTAGGGACAGATGCATAAGCCAGAGGCTCCCTTCACTCTGGAATAAAATCTCAGTCCAGGTTAGGCAGAGTCTCTCATTGACTCTCTTCAAGAGGAATCTTGATGAGTGGATGGGAGATCGTAGGTTTACCTCGGGTATCACTTCTGTGTCACTGTTAGACAGAGGCACAGTATACTAACCTGGAGAAAAGGCATAGCAAAATTCATTTAAAATGGGTGGCAAAAGCCAAACACATTCTGGCTAGGCTTATAAATGCCCTAGGGAAGATAGCCTAGTATGAACCTATGAATCTATGAACAAAGTGATGTAGCAGAATATCATTGGTGACAACAATGTGTGTTACAAAGTGATGCAGCAGAATATCATTGGTTACAACACTGCGTTACAAAGCAATGCAGGAGAATATCATTGGTGACAGTGCATTACAAAGTGATGCAGCAGAATATCACTGGTGACAACAATGTGTTACAAAGTGATGCAGCAGAATATCATTGGTGACAACAATGTGTCACAAAGTGATGCAGCTAAATATTATTGGTGATTACAATGTGTTGCAAAAGTGATCCAGCAGAATATCATTGGTGACAACAATGTGTATTACAAAGTGATGCAGCAGAATAACATTAGTGACAACAATGTGTGTTACAAAGTGATGCAGTAGAATATCATTGGTGACAACAATGTGTTACAAAGTGATGTAGCAGAATATCATTAGTGACAATGTGTGCTATGAAGTGATGCTGCAGAATATCATTGGTGACAACAATGTGTTACAACGTGATGCAGCAGAATATCATTGGTGACAACAATGTGTTACAAAGTAAAGTAGCAGAATATCATTGGTGACAACATGTTACAAAGTGATGCAGTAGAATATCAATGGTGACAACAATGGTTACAAAGTGATGGAGCAGAATATCATTGGTGACAACAATGTGTTACAAATTAATGCATCAGAATATCATTGGTGACAGCAATGTGTGGTACAAAGCAAGGCAGCAGAACATGATTGGTGACAACAATGTGTTACAAATTGATGCAGCAGAATATCATTGGTGACAACATGTTACAAAGTGATGCAGTAGAATACCATTGGTGACAACAATGTGTTACAGAGTGATGCAGCAGAATATCATTGGTGACAACAATGTGTTACAAAGTAATGCAGCAGAATATCATTGGTGACAACAATGTGTCACAAAGTAATGTAGCAGAATATCATTAGTGACAACAATGTGTTACAAAGTGATGCAGCAGAACATCATTGGTGACAACAATATGTACTACAAAGTGATGCAGCAGAATATCATTAGTGACAATGTGTGTTACAAAGTGATGCAGAAGAATATCATTGGTGACAACAATGCGTTACAAAGTGATGCAGCAGAATATCATTGGTGACAACAACGTGTGTTACAAAGTGATGCAGCAGAGTATCATTGTGACAATGTGTTACAAAGTGATGTAGCAGAATATCATTTGTGACAAAAATGTGTGTTACAAAATGATGCAGCAGAATATCATTGGTGACAGTGTTACAAAGTGATGGAGCAGAATATCATTGGTGACAACATGTTACAAAATGATGCAGTAGAATACCATTGGTGACAATAATGTGTTACAAAGTGATGCAGCAGAATATCATTGGTGACAATGTGTGTTACAAAGTGATGCAGAAGAATATCATTGGTGACAACAATGCGTTACAAAGTGATGCAGCAGAATATCATTGGTGACAACGTGTGTTACAAAGTGATGCAGCAGAGTATCATTGTGACAATGTGTTACAAAGTGATGTAGCAGAATATCATTTGTGACAAAATGTGTGTTACAAAATGATGCAGCAGAATATCATTGGTGATAGTGTTACAAAGTGATGGAGCAGAATATCATTGGTGACAACATGTTACAAAGTGATGCAGCAGAATATCATTGGTGACAACAACATGTTACAAAGTGATGCAGTAGAATACCATTGGTGACAACAATGTGTTACAAAGTGATGCAGCAGAATATCATTGGTGACTACAATGTGTTACAAAGTGATGCAGCAGAATATCATTGGTGACAACATGTCACAAAGTAATGCAGCAGAATATCATTGGTGATAACAATGTATTACAAAGTGATGCAGCAGAATATCATTGGTGACAGTGCGCTACAAAGTGATGCAGCAGAATATCATTGGTGACAACAATGTGTGTTATGAAGTAATGCAGTGCAATATCATTGTGACAACAATGTGTGTTACAAAGTGATGCAGCAGAATATCAATGATGACAGTGCGTTACAAAGTGATGCAGCAGAATATCATTGGTATCAACAATATATGTTACAAAGTGATTTCCCAGAATATCATTGGTCTCATCAATGTGTTACAAAGTGATGCAGCAGAATATCCTTGGTGATAATGTCTTACAAAGTGATGCAGTAGAATATCATTGGTGACAGTGAGTTACAAAGTGATGCAGCAGAATATCATTGGTGACAACAATGTGTTACAAAGTGATGCAGCAGAATATCATTGGTGACAATGTGTGTTACAAAGTGATGCAGAAGAATATCATTGGTGACAACAATGCGTTACAAAGTGATGCAGCAGAATATCATTGGTGACAACAACGTGTGTTACAAAGTGATGCAGCAGAATATCATTGTGACAATGTGTTACAAAGTAATGTAGCAGAATATCATTTGTGACAAAAATGTGTGTTAAAAAATGATGCAGCAGAATATCATTGGTGATAGTGTTACAAAGTGATGGAGCAGAATATCATTGGTGACAACAATGTGTTACAAAGTGATGCAGTAGAATATCACTGGTGACTGCAATGTCTTGCAAAGTGATGTAGCAGAATATCATTGGTGACAACAATGTGCTACAATGTGATGCAGCAGAATATCATTGGTGATAACAATGTGTTACAAAGCAATGCAGCAGAATATCATTGGTGACAGTGCATTACAAAGTGATGCAGCAGAATATCATTGGTGACAACAATGTGTTACAAAGTGATGCAGCAGAAAATCATTGGTGAAAACAATGTGTCACAAAGTGATGCAGCCAAATATTATTGGTGATTACAATGTGTTACAAAATGATGCAGCAGAATATCATTGGTGACAACAATGTGTATTACAAAGTGATGCAGCAGAATATCATTGGTGACAGCAATGTGTTACAAACTGATGTAGCAGAATATCACTGGTGACAATGTGTGCTATGAAGTGATGCTAAAGAATATCATTGGTGACAATGTGTTACAAAGTGATGCAGCAGAATATCATTGGTGACAACAATGTGTTACAAAGTAAAGTAGCAGAATATCATTGGTGACAACATGTTACAAAGTGATGCAGTAGAATACCAATGGTGACAACAATGGTTACGAAGTGATGGAGCAGAATATCATTGGTGACAACAATGTGCTACAAATTAATGCATCAGAATACCATTGGTGACAGCAATGTGTGTTACAAAGCAAGGCAGCCGAACATGATTGGTGACAACAATGTGTTACAAAATGATGCAGCAGAATATCATTGGTGACAACATGTTACAAAGTGATGCAGTAGAATACCATTGGTGACAACAATGTGTTACAAAGTGATGAAGCAGAATATCATTGGTGACAACAATGTGTCACAAAGTAATGTAGCAGAATATCATTAGTGACAACAATGTGTTACAAAGTGATGCAGCAGAGCATCATAGCTGACAAAAATGTGTCAAATTATCATTGGTAATTACATTGTGTTACAAAGTGATGCAGCAGAATATCATTGGTGACAATGTGTGTTACAAAGTGATGCAGAAGAATATCATTGGTGAGAGCAATGCGTTACAAAGTGATGCAGCAGAATATCATTGGTGACAACAACGTGTGTTACAAAGTGATGCAGCTTAATATCATTGGTGATAGTGTTACAAAGTGATTCAACAGAATATTATTAGTGACAACAATGTTTGTTACAAAGTGATGCAGCAGAATATCATTGGTGACAACAATATGTTACAAACTGATGTAGCAGAATATCATTGGTGACAATGTGTGCTATGAAGTGATGCTGCAGAATATCATTGGTGACAACAATGTGTCACAAAGTGATGCAGCAGAATATCATTGGTGACAACAATGTGTTACAAAGTGAAGTAGCAGAATATCATTGGTGACATGTTACAAAGTGATGCAGTAGAATACCAATGGTGACAACAATGGTTACGAAGTGATGGAGCAGAATATCATTGGTGACAACAATGTGCTACAAATTAATGCATCAGAATATCATTGGTGACAGCAATGTGTGTTACAAAGCAAGGCAGCAGAACATGATTGGTGACAACAATGTGTTACAAAGTGATGCAGCAGAATATCATTGGTGACAACATGTTACAAAGTGATGCAGTAGAATACCATTGGTGACAACAATGTGTTACAAAGTGATGCAGCAGAATATCATTGGTGACAACAATGTGTTACAAAGTAATGCAGCAGAATATCATTGGTGACAGCAATGTGTTACAAAGTAATGCATCAGAATATCTTTGGTGACAGCAATGTGTGTTACAAAGCCAGGCAGCAGAACATGATTGGTGACAACAATGTGTTACAAAGTGATGCAGCAGAATATCATTGGTGTCAACATGTTACAAAGTGATGCAGTAGAATACCATTGGTGACAACAATGTGTTACAAAGTGATGCAGCAGAACATCATTGGTGACAACAATGTGTCAAATTATCATTGGTAATTACATTGTGTTACAAAGTGATGCAGCAGAATATCATTGGTGACAATGTGTGTTACAAAGTGATGCAGCAGAATATCATTGGTGACAACAATGCATTACAAAGTGATGCAGCAGAATATCATTGGTGACAACGTGTGTTACAAAGTGATGCAGCAGAATATCATTGGTGACAATGTGTGTTACAAAGTGATGCAGCAGAATATTATTGGTGACAACAATGTGTGTTACAAAGTGATGCAGCAGAATATCATTGGTGTCAACAATGTGTTACAAAGTGATGTAGCAGAATACCATTGGTGATAACGTGTGTTACAAAGTGATGTAGTAGAATATCATTTGTGAGAACAATGTGTGTTACAAAGTGATGCAGCAGAATATCATTGGTTACAACACTGTGTGTTACAAAGCGATGCAGAGAATATCATTGGTGACAGTGCATTACAAAGTGATGCAGCAGAATATCACTAGTGACAACAATGTGTGTTACAAAGTGATGCAGCAGAATATCATTGGTGACAACAATTTTTTACAAAGTGATGTAGCAGAATATCATTGGTGAAAATGTGTTGCAAAATGATGCAGCAAAATATCATTGGTGACAACAATGCGTTACAAAGTGATGCATCAGAATATCATTGGTGACAATGTGTGTTATGAAGTGATGCTGCAGAATATCATTGGTGACAACAATGTGTTACAAAGTGATGCAGCAGAATATCATTGGTGACAACAATGTGTTACAAAGTGAATAGCAGAATATCATTGGTGACAACATGTTACAAAGTGATGCAGTAGAATATCAATGGTGACAACAATGTGTTACAAAGTGTTGGAGCAGAATATCATTGGTGATAACAACGTGTTACAAATTAATGCAGCAGAATATCATTGGTGACAGCAATATGTGTTACAAAGTGAGGCAGCAGAACATGATTGGTGACAACAATGTGTTACAAAGTGATGTAGCAGAATATCATTGGTGACAACAATGTTTCCAAAGTGATGCAGCAGAATATCATTGGTGATAGTGTTACAAAGTGATGCAGCAGAATATCATTGGTGACAACAATGTGTCACAAAGTGATGCAGCAAATTATCATTGGTAATTACATTGTGTTACAAAGTGATGTAGCAGAATATCATTGGTGACAACGTGTGTTACAAAGTGATGCAGCAGAATATCATTGGGGACAACAATGTGTGTTACAAAGTGATGCAGCAGAATATCATTGGTGACAATGTGTTACAAAGTGATGTAGCAGAATATCATTGGTGACAAAAATGTGTGTTACAAAGCGATGCAGCAGAATATCATTGGTGATAGTGTTACAAAGTGATGGAGCAGAATATCATTGGTGACAACAATGTGTTACAAAGTGATGCAGTAGAATATCACTGGTGACAACAATGTCTTGCAAAGTGATCAAGAAAAGGAAACTAGCAAGTACAGCTGGTGCAATGCAAGCAAGCTAGTTAGACCAGAAATGAAAATTGCCAGCACCAAGAACGGATTTAATAATAGCTTTTATTTAAGCTGAATTACTAGACCGGTTTCAGCATATTGCTTTCATCAGTAGATAGTTACACATGAAATGAGAAGGTCCTGCTTTAAATACCTTTCTAAGAGGAGGTAGAATGACATCATATCCTGTCCCAAAAAGAAAGAGAATGTTACAAAATAAACATCAAAGTAAAAATAAATATTAATAAACAATTCAAAATGCATGTGCGTAAAAAATGAACATATTCTAACAACAATATTAAAGTAAAAAAATGAACAATATATGAATTATGATAATTTGTCATTAAGTCCAGGGGAAAACAAACTGCCTAGTTTCACTATCCATCTTTTTTCTTTGTTATTCAGAATATCATGCCATCCAGTTTTAAAAGCACGGTTGCCTATAATATGATCAATTATCATAAATGAAAACTTGGCAGTGGGATGCTTCATAGTGTGTCTATACAATGCATTTGTGATCCTACAATTTTTGATATCCCCCAGGTGTTCAGATATTCTGATTTTGAACTGTCTAGATGTCTGTCCAACATAAAAGGCTTGACATGTGCATATCACTAAATAAATAATCCAATCTGAACTACAGCTACCAAAAAAACAAATATCATATAAATGACCAGTGTTTTTGCTAGTGAAAGTTTTAGTTTTAAATATGTAGCCACAAAAGCTACAATGACCACAAGGGTATATTCCAGCTAGTTTCTCACCTGTTAACGTTCTTTGGGATAAATATCATCCCTAAAGTTAAGCTTCTTATAATGAGAAAAGTGAGATCCAAGTGTTTTCCCCTTTCTGTATGAAAATGAGCATTGCTCCCCCAGATAGTCCTCTAAGAAAGAATGAGACTTCAGTATGTTCCAGTGTTTATCTATAATATTAAGGAGTTGTTTAGTATTTCTACCATAGGTTGTAACAAATCTACAACTTTCTAGATTGGTTTGTTTTTGGTGTTCTTTATATTGCAGTAATGAGTCCCTAGATTGGTTTTTGCTCCATTGCATGGCAGAATTAATGGTATGTCTGGAATATCCTCTAGTAAGAAACCTGTTGGCTAAGTCATTATGATGTTGTTTTAAATCTTGCTCAGAGGAACATATCCTTTTGAGTCACAAAAACTGTGATTTAGGAATATTATTGATGGTATGTTTCGGATGTAAACTATTGGCATGGAGCAAGGTGTTATATTCGGGAAATTTGCGATATACAGAGGTTTTTAGTGTATTATCTGGTTGACGCTGTAAATAGACATCCAAAAAATGTATTTCATTATGATGATAATCCACCGTAAGTTCTGCACCCCAAATATTTCCATTAAGATGTTCAACAAATTCCTGAAGATAATCACTACCACCTTTCCAAACTAGCCAACAGTCCAAATATCTTCTCCAGATATCAATCTCTGGTATGTATACATTATGTAACTCATCATAAATGATGTGTTCCTCCACATAGCCCATGTAAAGGTCAGCATAAATTGGTGCAAATGAAGCACCCATTGCTGTACCCTGTATTTGCCAATAGCAATCTTGTTTAAAGTAGAAGATATTCTTAGTAAGGATATGTTCAGCCATGCAAATAAGTAATGTATTAAATCCTGGGGCATACATGTTAGCTTTGTTTAACCAAAACTCCAAAGCTGTTAATCCTGCCCAATGTGGAATGCTAGTATATAGAGACCTGACATCTAGGGTACACCTTAGCCAATCTGGCTCCAGTTCTGATTCAGAGACAATTTGTAAAAATTCAGTGGTATCTTGAAGTCTGGCTCTAATTAGAGACAAAAGGGGTTTCAGTTTTTCAGTGAGAAAAACAGAAAGAGGTTCTGTAAGTGATCCAATGCCAGATACAATAGGTCTGCCCAGCGGTTCATGTAGAGATTTGTGGATTTTTGGTAATAAATATAAATATTGTTTAGCTGGATCTTTGACCATCAAATGTGATCTGATCTTGTCAGAAATAATACCAGCATCCACAGCATCTTGTAAAAAGTCATCTATTTCTCTTTTGAAGTTGGGTGTAGGGTTGGTATCCATTTTCATATAATGATGATGGTTAGACAACTGTCTATTTCCTTCATCCCAATAATAATCGACATCCATAACTACCACCGCACCCCCCTTGTCAGCAGAGAGAATGACAATGTCAGTGTTATTCTTGAGACGTGTTAGGGCAAGTTGTTCTGGTTTGGATAAATTATGCTTGATGTTTTAATCCGATCTCAAATGAAAATGCAGGTCTTTTATAACTGCCTGTTGAAAAATAGCCACATATTTATCCATTGGAAGATTAAATGTTGATTTATGAAAGCGAAATTCAGAAGATCTTTGAGAAGGATCAGAATGATCCTGTTGTCTGAAAAATAAATTCAGGTTAATCTTTCTACAAAATGCAATGGTATCTGATACTAAAGAACTCTCATCAATGAAAAAGCCAGGAATAAATCCAAGACCTTTATTAAGTAATGTGTATTCGTCTTGAGATAAAACATACTTTAAAATATTGAGCACATTGGTACAAGGTAAATCTATTTCACTACTGACATGAATAGATCCTCCAAACTTTTTACCCTTGTGTTTTCTGCCTCCCCTATGTTTTCTACCCCTAAAGGGTCATCTGATGTTCGTCCCCTCTTACCATTTGGTGAGTCACCAGTGCCAAAAGATTCTGTGTCTGTTGTGGAGGACTTCTCACCAGAAGTAGTGTTACTGAAGCCGGTCTTTTTTAAAATGGACCTAGGCCTCTTTTTGCACACATAAGGTGGATTCTTGGTACCCTGGGCAAACCTCACTCCCCTGTGTGACTCAAACTGCATGCCTTTGTCATAATCCTCCCTGTCTCTTGAGAATTTATGAAGTTTTTTAGTTTTAAGATTATTTTCAAGATTCACCAGTTCCTTGGATAATTTGCCCAGGCCACCCTTGAAATTGGCTTGTTCTTCAAATTTCTTAAGATCATGGCATGTTTTTTCTACTTCCAAAATATTGGTCTGAACAATTCTTTCATAAAAAGATGCCAATATGTTCACAAATGACATGGCTGCCTCCTGCTGTGCTAGCTGCCAATCTTTGAGTAAAATGTCATCTGGTGTTCCTACCAATGGCTGAATTTTTGACCTTAACCCCCTAGGTGATATTTTTTGATTCTGATAAGCCTTGAACAATTTGTGATGCCAAATATTTGTCCTTAATGTTTTAATTAGCTTGCATAACTGATTAAACAAGCGGGAGCAACTGTCAACTGGATCTAAAATTGGACCACTAACCGATTCCATTGACATTGTGCCAATGCCAAAAACCTATATATCATCTTTGTCTGCACATAGGCTGGATAATAACTTCTGTAGATCCATGACAATAAGTTGCCTGAGATTGATATTAATAGCTGACAGGTCAAAGCCAATCAAAAATGTGCTCCGAGCAAAGAACCAGGGACAGTATCAAAATCCCAAAATATAATATATCTATATGTGTAACTGTGTCAGTTTGAGTCAGACAGGGGAAAAAAGTGACCCATGGATGACCAAAAATCAAGAGAGAGACAGATCTAGCTGTTTGAATAACCTGAAATTATGGTTATGATATCACTTTTAAACAATACTGCTAACGTGATATTTTCATATAGTACATCAAGATCAAATAAGTACTACATGTGGCTGACATTAATCAGTGTTCCCCCTGAGAAAAACCATCAAACCAAAAAGGGGAGACTGTTCAGATTTCTACCAATAATAAGGTATAAAAATAATCCTATAGTATTAATAAAAGCTGACACAATATATTCCTACTCAAGAGCAAAAATAAAAAATAGGGAGCAATGTAATAAGCTAAGTAGGCATGAAATATCCTGCTTGAATTATACCAAAAAATGTATTGACATAACAGATGTCTGTAGTCTTGGCCTAAATTGTAAGCAATGCCACAAATGAGAATAGCAAGGGTTATAATAAATCCAGTCACCATGTTAATGTCCCTATCCAGATATTGCTGATATATAAATAATATGCAAAGCCTGACCTGAACAGCTTGTGTAAATGGTCATATGTTGAGTGTAATCATGATATATTCCTGCTAAGCAGCAGAGAAATTAAACAGTATAATGTGCTTTAATAAACACAATATAACATACCCTACTAGAATATTGAAAGACACTTATTGTATATACCAAAACTAGTGTCTGTATTATTAAACAAAATAATTAGCTAAGCCCAAAATTAAGAATTGCATAGATGATATACAATTTAGCCACAACATGAATGTCCCTATCTGAATGTTACTAGATATATGGACAATGTACAAGGCCTGACATAGACAATATAAAGGTAGTCATATAAGATGGTATATTCCTGGAAGATAACAAAAATAATGAAGCAATCTAATCTGCTTGATAAGCAAAAATATATCCTGCTATAGTCTTTCCAAAATGTATATTTTTCATAAGTTCAGCAAATATCCTGAGTTGTAAGCAATGCCCAAAAAATGATGACAGAAATTCACATCCCACTCAATATTCAAACATTGTGCAAAGATTGGCATAAATAGCATATAATCCCATTGAGTAAGAAATATAAGCATAAAGGCTTCTTAGTAAAAAGCAGGAAGTATTTGGAAAAAATTCAATACATTATTCTGTTTAAATGAAAACATTCTATTGCTGATTGATTACCATATACCTGTTCAAAAATGTGGCCAGTATTCCAAATATAATAATGAATATCATTATAAAAAATGATAAAGCAATCATAAGTACAACGACATACTGTGAATTATAAATTATATAGTCCCAAGTTCCGAAGAACAATTCGTAATGAAGGTCCAACTTCTTAGAACAGACTTGCACGAAAATGCTGCAACTGTTGAGCAGAAGATGAATGTCAAAAAATATTCGCGTTTATATTCCCCTCAATGAAATATCCATCCAACGGTCATGAAGCAGCCAAAATTGTAAATGTTATTCAATATAAAAGTCCAAAAATGGAAAAGTAACTAACTCAACAGTCCCCACAGAAAAAATAATAACAAATGAGAAAACCATATATGTAAAAGTACTAGAGTATTTATTTGTTCCTGTAGAAATAGTCCAATAGTGAACTCACTAATCCATGTGGTATTGAACAAAAACATTCACCTCTGCCCGTTTAGAAGTGCCAGCTCATCTCCCTGTTAGTATCAAGCACCTGTTTAATCCCCGAATGACCAAAGGACATCCAAAAATAGCTGAAACCAAGTGTTCACAGACCCAAGCGTTGTAATCTGAAAGGACTTTACAAAAATCTACGCCTCTGCCCGTGTTGAAACACCAGGTCGAGTCCTTGTAAATGTCCCAAATCAAAATAATCCCAAAGTTGTTTAAAGAACATAAAAAATAGCTGAAGCCATGCTTTCTCCAAAAAACGCGTTACAATCTGACAAATAACTCAACAATATGAAATCCAAGGCAACGAAATGGTAATCCACTGGAACCCAATGAAAAGGCACATGCAAAAAAGATGTACATAAAGCAAAAGCGATATGTAACATGAACACCAACTCCAGATGAGGAGCCCTCCTCAACAGACAGGAATAACACAAAATGGCGCTACTGCGACTCCTTAATCCATTCCAATGCCAACAGCCAGCAAAACATGAACGTGAACAAAAAAAGAAAGCTAGCAAGTAAAGTACGGCTGGTGCAAGGCAAGCAAGCTAGTTAGACCAAAAATGAAAATTGCCAGCACCAAGAATGGATTTAATAATAGCTTTTATTAAAGCTGAATTTCTAGACTGGTTTCAGCATATTGCTTTCATCAGTAGATAGTTACACATGAAATGAGAAGGTCCTGCTTTAAATACCCTTCTAACAGGAGGTAGAATGACATCATATCCTGTCCCAAAAAGAAAGAGAATGTTACAAAATAAACATCAAAGTAAAAATAAATATTAATAAACAATTCAAAATGCATGTGCGTGAAAAATGAACACATTCTAACAACAATATTCAAGTCAAAAAATGAACAATATATGAATTATGATAATTTGTCATTAAGTCCAGGGGAAAACAAACTGCCTAGTTTCACTATCCATCTTTTTTCTTTGTTATTCAGAATATCATGCCATCCAGTTTTAAAAGCATGGTTTCCTGTAATATGATCAATTATCGTAAATGAAAACTTGGCAGTGGGATGCTTCATAGTGTGTCTGTACAATGCATTTGTCATCCTACACTTTCTTGCAAAGTGATGCAGCAGAATATCATTGGTGACAATAATGTGCTACAACGTGATGCAGCAGAATATCATTGGTGATAATGTGTTACAATGTGATGCAGCAGAATATCATTGGTGACAATGTGTGTTACAAAGTGATGAAGAAGAATATCATTGGTGATAATGTGTTACAAAGCAATGCAGCAGAATATCATTGGTGACAATGCATTACAAAGTTATGCAGCAGAATATCATTGGTGACAACAATGTGTTACAATGTGATGCAGCAGAATATCATTGGTGATAATGTGTTATGAAGTGATGCAGCAGAATATCATTGGTGACAACGTGTTACAAAGTGTTGCAGCAGAATATCATTGCTGATAATGTGCTACAAAGTGATGCAGCAAAATATCATTGGTGACAACATGGTACAAAGTGCTGGAGCTGAATATCATTGGTAACAACAATGTGTTACAAAGTGCTGCAGCAGAATATCATTGTGATAAAGTGTTACAAAGTGATGCAGCAGAATATCATTAGTGATAACAATGTCCAACAATGTGATGCAGCAGAATATCATTGGTGATAATGTGTTACAATGTGATGCAGCAGAATATCATTGGTGACAATGTGTGTTACAAAGTGATGAAGAAGAATATCATTGGTGATAATATGTTACAAACTGATGCAGCAAAATATCATTGGTGACAACAATGCACTATAAAGTGATGCATCAGAATATCATTGGTGACAATGTGTGTTATGAAGTGATGCAGCAGAATATCATTGGTGACAACAATGTGTTACAAAGTGATGCAGCAGAATATCATTGGTGGCAATAATGTGTTACAAAGTAAAGTAGCAGAATATCATTGGTGACAACATGTTACAAAGTGATGCAGTAGAATATCATTGGTGACAACAATGTGTTACAAACTGATGTAGCAGAATATCATTGGTGACAATGTGTTACAAATTAATGCAGCAGAATATCATTGGTGACAACAATGTGTGTTACAAAGTGATGCAGCAGAACATGTTTGATGACAACAATGTGTTACAAATTGATGCAGCAGAATATCACTGGTGACATGTTACAAAGTGATGCAGTAGAATATCATTGGTGACAACAATGTGTTACAAAGTGATGCAGCAGAATAGAATTTGTGACAATGTGTTACAAATCAATGCAGCAGAATATCATTGGTGACAGCAATGTGTGTTACAAAGTGATGCAGAAGAACATGTTTGATGACAACAATGTGTTACAAAGTGATGCTGCAGAATATCATTGGTGACAACAATGTGTTACAAAGTGAAGTAGCAGAATATCATTGGTGAAAGCATGTTACAAAGTGATGCAGTAGAATACCAATGGTGACAACAATGGTTACAAAGTGATGGAGCAGAATATCATTGGTGACAACAATGTGTTACAAATTAATGCATCAGAATATCATTGGTGACAGCAATGTGTGTTACAAAGCAAGGCAGCAGAACATGATTGGTGACAACAATGTGTTACAAAGTGATGCAGCAGAATATCATTGGTGACAACATGTTACAAAGTGATGCAGTAGAATACCATTGGTGACAACAATGCGTTTCAAAGTGATGCAGCAGAATATCACTGGTGACAACAATGTGTTACAAAGTAATGCAGCGGAATACCATTGGTGACAGCAATGTGTTACAAAGTAATGCATCAGAATACCATTGGTGACAGCAATGCGTGTTACAAAGCAAGCCAGCAGAACATGATTGGTGACAACAATGTGTTACAAAGAGATGCAGCAGAATATCATTGGTGACAACATGTTACAAAGTGATGCAGTAGAATACCATTGGTGACAACAATGTGTTACAAAGTGATGCAGCAGAAAATCATTGGTGACAACAATGTGTCAAATTATCATTGGTAATTACATTGTGCTACAAAGTGATGCAGCAGAATATCATTGGTGACAATGTGTTACAAAGTGATGCAGCAGAATATCATTGGTGACAACAATGTGTTACAAAGTAATGCAGCAGAATATCATTGGTGACAGCAATGTGTTACAAAGTAATGCATCAGAATATCATTGGTGACAGCAATGTGTGTGACAAAGCAAGGCAGCAGAACATGATTGGTGACAACAATGTGTTACAAAGTGATGCAGCAGAATATCATTGGTGACAACATGTTACAAAATGATGCAGTATAATACCATTGGTGACAACAATGTGTTACAAAGTGATGCAGCAGAACATCATTGGTGACAACAATGTGTCAAATTATCATTGGTAATTACATTGTGTTACAAAGTGATGCAGCAGAATATCATTGGTGACAATGTGTGTTACAAAGTGATGCAGCAGAATATCATTGGTGACAACAATGCATTACGAAGTGATGCAGCAGAATATCATTGGTGACAACGTGTGTTACAAAGTGATGCAGCAGAATATCATTGGTGACAATGTGTGTTACAAAGTGATGCAGCAGAATATTATTGTTGACAACAATGTGTGTTACAAAGTGATGCAGCAGAATATCATTGGTGACAACAATGTGTTACAAAATGATGCAGCAGAATATCATTGGTGATAATGTGTGTTACAAAGTGATGTAGCAGAATATCATTTGTGAGAACAATGTGTGTTACAAAGTGATGCAGCAGAATATCATTGGTTACAACACTGTGTGTTACAAAGTGATGCGGAGAATATCATTAGTGACAGTGCATTACAAAGTGATGCAGCAGAATATCACTGGTGACAACAATGTGTGTTACAAATTGATGCAGCAGAATATCATTGGTGACAACAAAGTGTTACAAAGTGATGTAGCAGAATATCATTGGTGAAAATGTGTTGCAAAATGATGCATCAGAATATCATTGGTGACAATGTGTGTTATGAAGTGATGCTACAGAATATCATTGGTGACAACAATGTGTTACAAAGTGATCAGCAGAATATCATTGGTGACAACAATGTGTTACAAAGTGAAGTAGCAGAATATCATTGGTGACAACATGTTACAAAGTGATGCAGTAGAATATCAATGGTAACAACAATGTGTTACAAAGTGATGCAGCAGAATATCATTGGTGACAACATGTTACAAAGTGATGCAGTAGAATACCATTGGTGACAACAATGTGTTACAAAGTGATGCAGCAGAAAATCATTGGTGACAACAATGTGTTACAAAATGATGCAGCAGAATATCATTGGTGATAATGTGTTTTACAAAGTGATGTAGCAGAATATCACTTGTGAGAACAATGTGTGTTACAAAGTGATGCAGCAGAATATCATTGGTTACAACACTGTGTGTTACAAAGCGATGCAGAGAATATCATTGGTGACAGTGCATTACAAAGTGATGCAGCAGAATATCACTGGTGACAACAATGTGTGTTACAAATTGATGCAGCTGAATATCATTGGTGACAACAAAGTGTTACAAAGTAATGCATCAGAATATCATTGGTGACAGCAATGTGTGTTACAAAGCAAGGCAGCAGAACATGATTGGTGACAACAATGTGTTACAAAGTGATGCAGCAGAATATCATTGGTGACAACATGTTACAAAATGATGCAGTAGAATACCATTGGTGACAACAATGTGTTACAAAGTGATGCAGCAGAACATCATTGGTGACAACAATGTGTCAAATTATCATTGGTAATTACATTGTGTTACAAAGTGATGCAGCAGAATATCATTGGTGACAATGTGTGTTACAAAGTGATGCAGCAGAATATCATTGGTGACAACAATGCATTACGAAGTGATGCAGCAGAATATCATTGGTGACAACGTGTGTTACAAAGTGATGCAGCAGAATATCATTGGTGACAATGTGTGTTACAAAGTGATGCAGCAGAATATTATTGTTGACAACAATGTGTGTTACAAAGTGATGCACCAGAATATCATTGGTGACAACAATGTGTTACAAAATGATGCAGCAGAATATCATTGGTGATAATGTGTGTTACAAAGTGATGTAGCAGAATATCATTTGTGAGAACAATGTGTGTTACAAAGTGATGCAGCAGAATATCATTGGTTACAACACTGTGTGTTACAAAGCGATGCGGAGAATATCATTGGTGACAGTGCATTACAAAGTGATGCAGCAGAATATCACTGGTGACAACAATGTGTGTTACAAATTGATGCAGCAGAATATCATTGGTGACAACAATGTGTTACAAAGTAATGCAGCAGAATATCATTGGTGACAGCAATGTGTTACAAAGTAATGCATCAGAATATCATTGGTGACAGCAATGTGTGTTACAAAGCAAGGCAGCAGAACATGATTGGTGACAACAATGTGTTACAAAGTGATGCAGCAGAATATCATTGGTGACAACATGTTACAAAATGATGCAGTAGAATACCATTGGTGACAACAATGTGTTACAAAGTGATGCAGCAGAACATCGTTGGTGACAACAATGTGTCAAATTATCATTGGTAATTACATTGTGTTACAAAGTGATGCAGCAGAATATCATTGGTGACAATGTGTTACAAAGTGATGCAGCAGAATATCATTGGTGACAACAATGCATTACGAAGTGATGCAGCAGAATATCATTGGTGACAACGTGTGTTACAAAGTGATGCAGCAGAATATCATTGGTGACAATGTGTGTTACAAAGTGATGCAGCAGAATATTATTGTTGACAACAATGTGTGTTACAAAGTGATGCAGCAGAATATCATTGATGACAACAATGTGTTACAAAATGATGCAGCAGAATATCATTGGTGATAATGTGTGTTACAAAGTGATGTAGCAGAATATCATTTGTGAGAACAATGTGTGTTACAAAGTGATGCAGCAGAATATCATTGGTTACAACACTGTGTGTTACAAAGCGATGCGGAGAATATCATTGGTGACAGTGCATTACAAAGTGATGCAGCAGAATATCACTGGTGACAGCAATGTGTGTTACAAATGGATGCAGCAGAATATCATTGGTGACAACAAAGTGTTACAAAGTGATGTAGCAGAATATCATTGGTGAAAATGTGTTGCAAAATGATGCATCAGAATATCATTGGTGACAATGTGTGTTATGAAGTGATGCTACAGAATATCATTGGTGACAACAATGTGTTACAAAGTGATGCAGCAGAATATCATTGGTGACAAAAATGTGTTACAAAGTGAAGTAGCAGAATATCATTGGTGACAACATGTTAGAAAGTGATGCAGTAGAATATCAATGGTAACAACAATGTGTTACAAAGTGATGCAGCAGAATATCATTGGTGACAACATGTTACAAAGTGATGCAGTAGAATACCATTGGTGACAATAATGTGTTACAAAGTGATGCAGCAGAAAATCATTGGTGACAACAATGTGTCAAATTATCATTGGTAATTACATTGTGTTATAAAGTGATGCAGCAGGATATCATTGGTGACAATGTGTTACAAAGTGATGCAGCAGAATATCATTTGTGACAACAATGTGTTACAAAGTAATGCAGCAGAATATCATTGGTGACAGCAATGTGTTACAAAGTAATGCATCAGAATATCATTGGTGACAGCAATGTGTGTTACAAAGCAAGGCAGCAGAACATGATTGGTGACAACAATGTGTTACAAAGTGATGCAGCAGAATATCATTGGTGACAACATGTTACAAAATGATGCAGTAGAATACCATTGGTGACAACAATGTGTTACAAAGTGATGCAGCAGAACATCATTGGTGACAACAATGTGCCAAATTATCATTGGTAATTACATTGTGTTACAAAGTGATGCAGCAGAATATCATTGGTGACAATGTGTGTTACAAAGTGATGCAGCAGAATATCATTGGTGACAACAATGCATTACAAAGTGATGCAGCAGAATATCATTGGTGACAACGTGTGTTACAAAGTGATGCAGCAGAATATCATTGGTGACAATGTGTGTTACAAAGTGATGCAGCAGAATATTATTGGTGACAACAATATGTGTTACAAAGTGATGCAGCAGAATATCATTGGTGACAACAATGTGTTACAAAGTGATGCAGCAGAATATCATTGGTGATAATGTGTGTTACAAAGTGATGTAGCAGAATATCATTTGTGAGAACAATGTGTGTTACAAAGTGATGCAGCAGAATATCACTGGTTACAACACTGTGTGTTACAAAGCGATGCGGAGAATATCATTGGTGACAGTGCATTACAAAGTGATGCAGCAGAATATCACTGGTGACAACAATGTGTGTTACAAATTGATGCAGCAGAATATCATTGGTGACAACAATGTGTTACAAAGTGATGTAGCAGAATATCATTGGTGAAAATGTGTTGCAAAATGATGCATCAGAATATCATTGGTGACAATGTGTGTTATGAAGTGATGCTACAGAATATCATTGGTGACAACAATGTGTTGCAAAGTGATGCAGCAGAATATCATTGGTGACAACAATGTGTTACAAAGTGAAGTAGCAGAATATCATTGGTGACAACATGTTACAAAGTGATGCAGTAGAATATCAATGGTAACAACAATGTGTTACAAAGTGTTGGAGCAGAATATCATTGGTGACAACGTGTTACAAATTAATTCAGCAGAATATCATTGGTGACAGCAATATGTTTTACAAAGTGAGGCAGCAGAACATGATTGGTGACAACAATGTGTTACAAAGTGATGCAGCAGAATATCATTGGTGACAACAATGTTTCACAAAGTGATGCAGCAGAATATCATTGGTGACAACAATGTGTCACAAAGTGATGCAGCAAATTATCATTGTTAATTACATTGTGTTACAAGGTGATGTAGCAGAATATCATTGGTGACAATGTGTGTTACAAAGTGATGCAGCAGAATATCATTGGGGACAACAATGTGTGTTACAAAGTGATGCAGCAGAATATCATTGGTGACAATGTGTTACAAAGTGATGTAGCAGAATATCATTGGTGACAAAAATGTGTGTTACAAAGCGATGCAGCAGAATATCATTGGTGATAGTGTTACAAAGTGATGGAGCAGAATATCATTGGTGACAACAATGTGTTACAAAGTGAAGTAGCAGAATATCATTGGTGACAACATGTTACAAAGTGATGCAGTAGAATATCAATGGTAACAACAATGTGTTACAAAGTGTTGGAGCAGAATATCATTGGTGACAACAACGTGTTACAAATTAATTCAGCAGAATATCATTGGTGACAGCAATATGTTTTACAAAGTGAGGCAGCAGAACATGATTGGTGACAACAATGTGTTACAAAGTGATGCAGCAGAATATCATTGGTGACAACAATGTTTCCAAAGTGATGCAGCAGAATATCATTGGTGACAATGTGTCACAAAGTGATGCAGCAAATTATCATTGGTAATTACATTGTGTTACAAAGTGATGTAGCAGAATATCATTGGTGACAATGTGTGTTACAAAGTGATGCAGCAGAATATCATTGGGGACAACAATGTGTGTTACAAAGTGATGCAGCAGAATATCATTGGTGACAATGTGTTACAAAGTGATGTAGCAGGATATCATTGGTTACAAAAATGTGTGTTACAAAGCGATGCAGCAGAATATCATTGGTGATAGTGTTACAAAGTGATGGAGCAGAATATCATTGGTGACAACAATGTGTTACAAAGTGATGCAGTAGAATATCACTGGTGACAACAATGTCTTGCAAAGTGATCAAGGAAAGGAAGCTAGCAAGTACGGCTGGTGCAAGGCAAGCAAGCTAGTTAGACCAGAAATGAAAATTGCCAGCACCAAGAATGGATTTAATAATAGCTTTTATTTAAGCTGAATTACTAGACCGGTTTCAGCATATTGCTTTCATCAGTAGATAGTTACACTTGAAATGAGAAGGTCCTGCTTTAAATACCTTTCTAACAGGAGGTAGAATGACATCATATCCTGTCCCAAAAAGAAAGAGAATGTTACAAAATAAACATCAAAGTAAAAATAAATATTAATAAACAATTCAAAATGCATGTGCGTAAAAAATGAACATATTCTAACAACAATATTAAAGTAAAAAAATGAACAATATATGAATTATGATAATTTGTCATTAAGTCCAGGGGAAAACAAACTGCCTAGTTTCACTATCCATCTTTTTTCTTTGTTATTCAGAATATCATGCCATCCAGTTTTAAAAGCACGGTTGCCTGTAATATGATCAATTATCGTAAATGAAAACTTGGCAGTGGGATGCTTCATAGTGTGTCTATACAATGCATTTGTGATCCTGCAATTTCTGATATCCCCCAGGTGTTCAGATATTCTGATTCTGAACTGTCTAGATGTCTGTCCAACATAAAAGGCTTGACATGTGCATGTTGCTAAATAAATAATCCAATCTGAACTACAGTTACCAAAAAAACAAATATCATATAAATAACCAGTGTTTTTGCTAGTGAAAGTTTTAGTTTTAAATATGTAGCCACAAAAGCTACAATGACCACAAGGGTATATTCCAACTAGTTTCTCACCTGTTAATGTTCTTTGGAATAAAGTATCATCCCTAAAGTTAAGCTTCTTATAATGAGAAAAGTGAGATCCAAGTGTTTTCCCCTTTCTGTATGAAAATGAGCATTGCTCCCCCAGATAGTCCTCTAAGAGAGAATGAGACTTCAGTATGTTCCAGTGTTTATCTATAATATTAAGGAGATGTTTAGTATTTCTACCATAGGTTGTAACAAATCTACAACTTTCTAGATTGGTTTATTTTTGGTGTTCTTTATATTGCAGTAATGAGTCCCTAGATTGGTTTTTGCTCCATTGCATGGCAGAATTAATGGTATGTCTGGAATATCCTCTAGTAAGAAACCTGTTGGCTAAGTCATTATGATGTTGTTTTAAATCTTTCTCAGAGGAACATATCCTTTTGAGTCGCAAAAACTGTGATTTAGGAATATTATTGATGGTGTGTTTCGGATGTAAACTATTGGCATGGAGCAAGGTGTTATATTCGGGAAATTTGCGATATACAGAGGTTTTTAGTGTATTATCTGGTTGACGCTGTAAATGGACATCCAAAAAATGTATTTCATTATGATGATAATCCACCGTAAATTCTGTACCCCAAATATTTCCATTAAGATGTTCAACAAATTCCTGAAGATAATCACTACCACCTTTCCAAACTAGCCAACAGTCGTCCAAATATCTTCTCCAGATATCAATCTCTGGTATGTATACATTATGTAACTCATCATAAATGATGTGTTCCTTCACATAGCCCATGTAAAGGTCAGCATAAATTGGTGCAAATGAAGCACCCATTGCTGTACCCTGTATTTGCCAATAGCAATCTTGTTTAAAGTAGAAGATATTCTTAGTAAGGATATGTTCAGCCATGCAAATAAGTAATGTATTAAATCCTGGGGCATAAATGTTAGCTTTGTTTAACCAAAACTCCAAAGCTGTTAATCCTGCCCAATGTGGAATGCTAGTATATAGAGACCTGACATCTAGGGTACACATTAGCCAATCTGGCTCCAGTTCTGATTCAGAGACAATTTGTAAAAATTCAGTGGTATCTTGAAGTCTGGCTCTAATTAGAGACAAAAGGGGTTTCAGTTTTTCGGTGAGAAAAACAGAAAGAGGTTCTGTGAGTGATCCAATACCAGATACAATAGGTCTGCCCGGTGGTTCATGTAGAGATTTGGGGATTTTTGGTAATAAATATAAATACTGTTTAGCTGGATCTTTGACCATCAAATGTGATCTGATCTTGTCAGAAATGATACCAGCATCCACAGCCTCTTGTAAAAAGTCATCTTTTTCTCTTTTGAAGTTGGGTGTAGGGTTGGTATCCATTTTCATATAATGATGATGGTTAGACAACTGTCTATTTCCTTCATCCCAATAATAACCGGCATCCATAACTACCACCGCACCCCCCTTGTCAGCAGAGAGAATGACAATGTCAGTGTTATTCTTGAGACGTGTTAGGGCAAGTTGTTCTGGTTTGGATAAATTATGCTTGATGTTATAATCCGATCAAATATGAAAATGCAGGTCTTTTATAACTGCCTGTTGAAAAATAGCCACATATTTATCCATTGGAGGATTAAATGTTGATTTATGAAACCAAAATTCAAAAGATCTTTGAGAAGGATCAGAATGATCCTGTTGTCTGAAAAATAAGTTCAGGTTAATCTTTCTACAAAATGCAATGGTATCTGATACTAAAGAACTCTCATCAATGAAAAAGCCAGGAATAAATCCAAGACCTTTATTAAGTAATGTGTATTCGTCTTGAGATAAAACATATTTTGAAATATTGAGCACATTGGTACAAGGTAAATCTATTTCACTACTGACATGAATAGATCCTCCAAGCTTTTTACCCTTGTGTTTTCTGCCTCTCCTATGTTTTCTACCCCTAAAGGGTCATCTGATGTTCGTCCCCTCTTACCATTTGGTGAGTCACCAGTGCCAAAAGATTCAGTGTCTGTTGTGGAGAACTCCTCACCAGAAGTAGTGTTACTGAAACCTGTCTTTTTTAAAATGGACCTAGGCCTCTTTTTGCGCACATAAGGTGGATTTTTGGTACCCTGGGCAAACCTCACTCCCCTGTGTGACTCAAATTGCCTGCCTTTGTCATAATCCTCCCTGTCTCTTGAGAATTTATGAAGTTTTTTAGTTTTAAGATTATTTTCAAGATTCACCAATTCCTTGGATAATTTGCTCAGGCCACCCTTGAAATTGGCTTGTTCTTCAAATTTCTTAAGATCATGGCATGTTTTTTCTACTTCCAAAATATTGGTCTGAACAATTCTTTCATAAAAAGATGCCAATATGTTCACAAATGACATGGCTGCCTCCTGCTGTGCTAGCTGCCAATCTTTGAGTAAAATGCCATCTGGTGTTCCTACCAATGGCTGAATTTTTGACCTTAACCCCCTAGGGGATATTTTTTTATTCTGATAAGCCTTGAACAATTTGTGATGCCAAATATTTGTCCTTAATGTTTTGATTTGCTTGCTTAACTGATTAAACAAGTGGGAGCAACCGTCAACTGGATCTAAAATTGGACCACTAACCGATTCCATTGACATTGTGCCAATGCCAAAAACCTGTATGTCATCTTTGTCCGCACATAGGCCGGATAATAACTTCTGTAGATCCATGACAATAGGCTGCCTGAGATTGATATTGCTAGCTGGCAGGTCAAAGCCAATCAAAAATGTGGTCCGAGCAAAGAACCAAGGACAGTATCAAAAATCCCAAAATATAATATATATATATGTATAACTGTGTCAGTTTGAGTCAGACAGGGGAAAAAAAGCAACCCATGGATAACCAAAAAATCAAGAGAGAGACAGATCTAGCTGTTGGAATAACCTGAAATTATAATTATGATATCACTTTTAAACAATACTGCTGACGTGATATTTTCATATAGTACATCAAGATCAATTAAGTACTAAATGTAGCTGACATTAATCAGTGTTCCCCCTGAGAAAAACCATCAAACCAAAAAGGGGAGACTATTCAGATTTCTACCAATAGTAAGGTATAAAAATAATCCTATAGTATTAATAAAAGCTGACACAATATATTCCTACTCAAGAGCAAAAATAAAAAAAATAAAAAAATAGGGAGCAATATGATAAGCTAAGTAGGCATGAAATATCCTGCTTAAATTATACCAAAAAATGTATTGACATAACAGATGTCTGTAGTCTTGGCCTAAATTGTAAGCAATGCCACAAATAAGAATAGCAAGGGTTTTAATAAATCCAGTCACCACATTAATGTCCCTATCCAGATATTGCTGATGTATAAATAATATGCAAAGCCTGACCTGAACAGCTTGTGTAAATGGTCATATGTTGAGTGTAATCATGATATATTCCTGCTAAGCAGCAGAGAAATTAAACAGTATAATGTGCTTTAATAAACACAATATAACATACCCTACTAGAATATTGAAAGACACTTATTGTATATACCAAAACTAGTGTCTGTATTATTAAACAAAATAATTAGCAAAGCCCAAAATTAAGAATTGCATAGATGATATACAATTTAGCCACAACATGAATGTCCCTATCTGAATATTACTAGATATATGGACAATGTACAAGGCCTGACATAGACAATATAAAGGTAGTCATATAAGATGGTATATTCCTTGAAGATAACAAAAATAATGAAGTAATCTAATCTGCTTGATAAGCAAAAATATATCCTGCTATAGTCTTTCCAAAATGTATATTTTTCATAAGTTCAGCAAATATCCTGAGTTGTAAGCAATGCCCAAAAAATGATGACAGAAATTCACATCCCACTCAATATTCAAACATTGTGCAAAGATTGGCATAAATAGCATATAATCCCATTGAGTAAGAAATATAAGCATAAAGGCTTCTTAGTAAAAAGCAGGAAGTATTTGGAAAAAATTCAATACATTATTCTGTTTAAATGAAAACATTCTATTGCTGATTGATTACCATATACCTGTTCAAAAATGTGGCCAGTATTCCAAATATAATAATGAATATCATTATAAAAAATGATAAAGCAATCATAAGTACAACGACATACTGTGAATTATAAATTATATAGTCCCAAGTTCCGAAGAACAATTCGTAATGAAGGTCCAAGTTCTTAGAACAGACTTGCATGAAAATGCTGCAACTGTAGAGCGAAAGATGAATGTCAAAAAATATTTGCGTTTATATTCCCCTCAATGAAATATCCATCCAACGGTCATGAAGCAGCCAAAATTGTAAATGTTATTCAATATAAAAGTCCAAAAATGGAAAAGTAACTAACTCAACAGTCCCCACAGAAAAAATAATAACAAATGAGAAAACCATATATGTAAAAGTACCTGAGTATTTATTTGTTCCTGTAGAAATAGTCCAATAGTAAACTCACTAATCCATGTGGTATTGAACAAAAACATTCACCTCTGCCCATTTACAAGCGCCAGCTCATCTCCCTGTTAGTATCAAGCACATAAGTAATCCCCGAATGTCCAAAGGACATCCAAAATAGCTGAAACCATGTGTTCACAAACCCAAGCATTGTAATCTGAAAGGACTTTACAAAAATCTACGCCTCTGCCTGTGTTGAAACACCAGGTTGAGTCCTTGTAAATGTCCCACATCAAAATAATCCCAAAGTTGTTTAAAGAACATGAAAAATAGCTGAAGCCATGCTTTCTCCAAAAAAAGCGTTACAATCTGACAAATAACTCCACAAAATGATGTCCAAGGCAATGAAATGGTAATTCACTGGAACCCAACGAAAGGGCACATGCAAAGAAGATGTACATAAAGCAAAAGTGATATGTAACATAAACGCCAACTCCAGATGAGGAGCCCTCCTCAACAGACACAGGAATAACACAAAATGGCGCTACTGCAACTCCTTAATCCATTCCAACGCCAACAGCCAGCAAAACATAAACATGAACAAGAAAAGGAAGCTAGCAGGTACGGCTGGTGCAAGGCAAGCAAGCTAGTTAGACCAGAAATGAAAATTGCCAGCACCAAGAATGGATTTAATAATAGCTTTTATTTAAGCTGAATTACTAGACCGGTTTCAGCATATTGCTTTCATCAGTAGATAGTTACACATGAAATGAGAAGGTCCTGCTTTAAATACCTTTCTAACAGGAGGTAGAATGACATCATATCCTGTCCCAAAAAGAAAGAGAATGTTACAAAATAAACATCAAAGTAAAAATAAATATTAATAAACAATTCAAAATGCATGTGCGTGAAAAATCAACATATTCTAACAACAATATTAAAGTAAAAAAATGAACAATATATGAATTATGATAATTTGTCATTAAGTCCAGGGAAAAACAAACTGCCTAGTTTCACTATCCATCTTTTTTCTTTGTTATTCAGAATATCATGCCATCCAGTTTTAAAAGCACGGTTGCCTGTAATATGATCAATTATCGTAAATGAAAACTTGGCAGTGGGATGCTTCATAGTGTGTCTGTACAATGCATTTGTGATCCTACACTTTCTTGCAAAGTGATGCAGCAGAATATCATTGGTGACAATTATGTGCTACAACGTGATGCAGCAGAATATCATTGGTGATAATGTGTTACAATGTGATGCAGCAGAATATCATTGGTGACAATGTGTGTTACAAAGTGATGAAGAAGAATATCATTGGTGATAATGTGTTACAAAGCAATGCAGCAGAATATCATTGGTGACAACAATGCGCTACAAAGTGATGCATCAGAATATCATTGGTGACAATGTGTGTTATGAAGTGATGCTGCAGAATATCATTGGTGACAACAATGTGTTACAAAGTGATGCAGCAGAATATCATTGGTGACAATAATGTGTTACAAAGTGAAGTAGCAGAATATCATTGGTGACAACATGTTACAAAGTGATGCAGTAGAATATCATTGGTGACAACAATGTGTTACAAAGTGATGTAGCAGAATATCATTGGTGACAATGTGTTACAAATTAATGCAGCAGAATATCATTGGTGACAACAATGTGTGTTACAAAGTGATGCAGCAGAACATGTTTGATGACAACAATGTGTTACAAAGTGATGCTGCAGAATATCATTGGTGACAACATGTTACAAAGAGATGCAGTATAATATCATTGGTGACAACAATGTGTTACAAAGTGATGCAGCAGAATATCATTGGTGAAAACAATGTGTTACAAAGTAATGCAGCAGAATATCATTGGTGACAACAATGTGTGTTACAAAGTGATGCAGCAGAATATCATTGGTGACAACAATGTGTTACAAAGTGATGCAGCAGAATATCATTGGTGATAATGTGTGTTATATGGAAAGGATCATCATGGACCTCATAAATAAAGATATTGGGGACATACAGACAGTGGATCCTACCCAGTTCGGCTTTGTTAAGGGCAGATCCTGCCTCTTAAACCTGGTCGATTTCTTTGAAACAGTCACCAAGGCCATTGACGGGGGGAAGGTGGTCCACACAGCCTACCTGGACCTCGCAAAAGCCTTCGATACAATACCCCACTCGGGCATTATTGATAAGCTCACCAGCTTAAATATAAACCCCTATCTCACTAGATGGGCTGCAAACTGGCTCAAGGACAGAACCCACATGGTTAGAATTGCTGGAGCCATGTCAGACTCCAAACCAGTTACAAGTGGCGTCCCACAAGGCTCAGTCCTGGGACCTCTCTTGTTTGGTATATATTTCTCGGAGGTACAGGCCAACACGGAAGGACTGTGGCTGACCAAGTTCGCAGATGACTGCAAACTAGGCGCCATAATCGACTCTCCAGCTGACACAAGCATCCTACAAAAGGGCCTCATAGAAACAGACAACTGTTGCCAGAGCCATGGCCTCTAGCTAAACGGCAAAAAGTGTATAGTCATCTCCTTTGGCAAAATCAAAGTGCCCACAAATTACCACATAGGTGGTAATCCATTAAGTAGGAAGAAGTAATTAGGGACCTGGGGATCCAAGTTGATAGCAATCTCTCATTTGAAAACCACGTGGCCAAAGTGGTTAGAAAAACATTTTATATAGCCCACCTAATCATGAAGGGATTCACATCTAGATCAGCGGAGGTCATCATGCCTTTATACTCATCCCTCATCAGGCCCATTATTGAGTACAATGCCCCTTTTGGGATGTACCTTACCAGACACCTGCAGCAACTGGAAAGACCCCAAAAGTACCTCACCAAGAGGATCAAAGGGCTCAAACAGATGCCATATGCTGTCCGGTTAAAGAAACTCCAGCTCTACTCAGTGGCATACCGCCTGCTCAGAGGTGATCTGTGCCTGACATATAAAGCCATATCCAACCCAGAATTAATGGACATGCTACACCTCAGAAAATCCAAATCCCATTGAGTTATGCGCTCGAGAGACTTTAACCTTAGCACTGAAATAAATAAGACATGCTGGAAGGACAGATACATAACCCCGAGGCTCCCTTCACTCTGGAATAAAATCCCAGTCCAGGTTAGGCAGAGTCTCTCATTGACTCTCTTCAAGAGGAATCTTGATGAGTGGATGGGAGATCGTAGGTTTACCTCGGGTATCACTTCTGTGTCACTGTTAGACAGAGGCACAGTATACTAACCTGGAGCAAGGGCATAGCAAAATTCATTTAAAATGGGTGGCGAAAGTCAAACACACTCTGGCTAGGCTTATAAATGCCCTAGGGCAGATAGCCTAGTATGAACCTATGAATCTATGAACAAAGTGATGTAGCAGAATATTATTGGTGACAACAATGTGTGTTACAAAGTGATGCAGCAGAATATCATTGGTTACAACACTGTGTTACAAAGCAATGCAGGAGAATATCATTGGTGACAGTGCTTTACAAAGTGATGCAGCAGAATATCATTGGTGACAACAATGTGTTACAAAGTGATACAGCAGAATATCATTGGTGACAACAATGTGTCAAAAAGTGAAGCAGCCAAATATTATTGGTGATTACAATGTGTTGCAAAGTGATGCAGCAGAATATCATTGGTGACAACAATATGTATTACAAAGTGATGGAGCAGAATATCATTAGTGACAACAATGTGTGTTACAAAGTGATGCAGCAGAATATCATTGGTGACAACAATGTGTTACAAAGTGATGTAGCAGAATATCATTAGTGACAATGTGTGCTATGAAGTGATGCTGCAGAATATCATTGGTGACAACAATGTGTTACAAAGTGAAGTAGCAGAATATCATTGGTGACAACGATACAAAGTGATTCAGTAGAATATCAATGGTGACAACAATGGTTACAAAGTGATGGAGCAGAATATCATTGGTGACAACAATGTGTTACAAATTACTGCATCAGAATATCATTGGTGACAGCAATGTTGGTTACAAAGCAAGGCAGCAGAACATGATTGGTGATAACAATGTGTTACAAAGTGATGCAGCAGAATATCATTGGTGACAACATGTTACAAAGTGATGCAGTAGAATACAGTTGGTGACAACAATGTGTTACAAAGTGATGCAGCAGAATATCATTGGTGACAGCAATGTGTTACAAAATAATGCAGCAGAATATCATTGGTGACAGCAATGTGTCACAAAGTAATGTAGCAGAATATCATTAGTGACAACGATGTGTTACAAAGTGATGCAGAAGAACATCATTGGTGACAACAATGTGTCAAATTATCATTGGTAATTACATTGTGTTACAAAGTGATGCAGCAGAATATCATTGGTGACAATGTGTGTTACAAAGTGATGCAGCAGAATATCATTCGTGACAACAATGTGTTACAAAGTGATGCAGCAGAATATCATTGGTGACAACAACATGTGTTACAAAGTGATGCAGCAGAATATCATTGTGACAATGTGTTACAAAGTGATGTAGCAGAATATCATTGGTGACAAAAATGTGTGTTACAAAGTGTTGGAGCAGAATATCATTGGTGACAACAATGTGTTACAAAGTGATGCAGTAGAATATCACTGGTGACAACAATGTCTTGCAAAGTGATGTAGCAGAATATCATTGGTGACAACAATGTGCTACAACGTGATGCAGCAGAATATCATTGGTGACAACAACATGTGTTACAAAGTGATGCAGCAGAATATCATTGTGACAATGTGTTACAAAGTGATGTAGCAGAATATCATTGGTGACAAAAATGTGTGTTACAAAGTCATGGAGCAGAATATCATTGGTGACAACAATGTGTTACAAAGTGATGCAGTAGAATATCACTGGTGACAACAATGTCTTGCAAAGTGATGTAGCAGAATATCATTGGTGATAACAATGTGTTACAATGCAATGCAGCAGAATATCATTGGTGACAATGTGTGTTACAAAGTGATGAAGAAGAATATCATTGGTGATAATGTGTTACAAACTGATGCAGCAAAATATCATTGGTGACAACAATGTGCTACAAAGTGATGCATCAGAATATCATTGGTGACAATGTGTGTTACAAAGTGATGCAGCAGAATATCATTGGTGACAATAATGTGTTACAAAGTGAAGTAGCAGAATATCATTGGTGACAACATGTTACAAAGTGATGCAGTAGAATATCATTGGAGACAACAATGTGTTACAAACTGATGCAGCAGAATATCATTGGTGACAATGTGTTACAAATTAATGCAGCGGAATATCATTGGTGACAGCAATGTGTGTTAAAAAGTGATGCAGCAGAACATGTTTGGTGACAACAATGTGTTACAAAGTGATGCAGCAGAATATCATTGGTGACAACATGTTACAAAGTGATGCAGTAGAATATCATTGGTTACAGCAATGTGTTGCAAAGTGATGCAGCAGAATATCATTGGTGAAAACAATGTGTTACAAAGTAATGCAGCAGAATATCATTGGTGACAACAATGTGTCACAAAGTAATGCAGCAGAATATCATTGGTGATAACAATGTATTACAAAGTGATGCAGCAGAATATCATTGGTATCAACAATATATGTTACAAAGTGATGCAGCAGAATATCATTGGTGACAACAATGTGTTACTAAGTGATGTCCCAGAATATCATTGGTGTCATCAATGTGTTACATAGTGATGCAACAGAATATCCTTGATGATAATGTCTTACAAAGTGATGCAGCAGAATATCATTGGTGACAACAATGTGTGTTACAAAGCAATGCAGGAGAATATCATTGGTGACAGTGCATTACAAAGTGATGCAGCAGAATATCATTGGTGACAACAATGTGTTACAAAGTGATGCAGCAGAATATCATTGGTGACAACAATGTGTCACAAAGTGATGCAGCCAAATATTATTGGTGATTACAATGTGTTACAAAGTGATGCAGCAGAATATCATTGGTGACAACAATGTGTGTTACAAAGTGATGCAGCAGAATATCATTAGTGACAACAATGTGTGTTACAATGTGATGCAGCAGAATATCATTGGTGACAACAATGTGTTACAAAGTGATGTAGCAGAATATCATTGGTGAAAATGTGTTACAAAGGGATGCAGCAGAATATCATTGGTGACAGTGCCTTACAAAGGGGTGCAGCAGAATATCATTGGTGACAATGTGTGTTGCAAAGCGATGCATCAGAATATCATTAGTGATAAGAATGCAAGTTACAAAGCGGTGCAGCAGAATATCATTGGTGACAACAATGTATTACAAAGTGATGTAGCAGAATACCATTGGTGACAACAATGTGTTACAAAGTGATGCAGCAGAATATCATTGGTGACAACAATGTATTATAAAGTGATTCAGCAGAATATCATTGTTACAACAATGTGTTACAAAGTGACGCAGCAGAATATCATTGGTGACAACAATGTGTTACAAAGTGATGTAGCAGAATATCATTGGTGCCAACAATTTGTGTTACAAAGTGATGCAGCAGAATATCATTGGTGTCAACAATGTGTGTTATGAAGTGATCCAGCAAAATATCATTGGTGACAACAATGTGTGCTACAGAGCGATGCAGCAGAATATCATTGGTATCAACAATGTGTTAAAAAGTGATGCAGCAGAATATCATTGTTGACAACAATGTGTTACTAAGTGGTGTACCAGAATATCCTTGGTGTCAACAATGTCTCCAGAGCTCTGGACGAAGGGTAAGGCAGTCCACACAGCCTATCTGGACCTCACCAAGGTCTTTGACACCATCTCCCACTCTGGAAACATAGATAGACTTACTAAGCTGGGCAGTAATCTTTACATCATTTGATGGGTTGCCAACTGGCTTACTGACAGAACCCACACTGTAAAAGTAGCTGACTCGAAATCCAGCTCCAGACAAGTGACAAGTGGAGTACCTCAGGGTTCAGTCCTTGGACCTCTCTTGTTTGGCATCTACTTCTCTGAAGTACAAGCCAACGCTAAGACTCTGGCTAACAAAGTTTACAGATGACTGCAAACTGGGAGCCATTATTGAATCCCCAAATTATGTTGATACTCTACAAAAGGGCCTTACAGAAACTGATGCTTGGTGCCAGAGCCATGGGCCTCAGCTCAATGCCAAGAAATGTATAGTTATCCCCTTTGGGAAAAACATGTACCTGTGAATTACCACATAGGAGGCAGTACACTAAACACTGAAAGTGTGATAAGAGACTTAGGGACACAGGTGGACAGGGGTCTCACCTTCAATAACCACACCACCACAACAGTCAGGAGATCCTTCATGTGGCACACCTCATAACTAAGGGCTATTCATCCAGAAAAAAGGAGGTCATTGCCCCACTGTACTCATCACTCATTAGACCCATTATAGAATACAACACCCCATTTGGTATGTACCTCTCAAGACATCTGCAACAACTGGAATGGCTGCAGAAATGCCTTACTAAAAGAATCACAGGCCTAAAGCAGATGCCCTATGCTGACCACCTTAAAAAGCTCCAGCTATACTCTGTTGCATATTGCCTACTCTGAGGCAATCTCTGCATAACATACAAGGCCATGTAAACCCAGAGCTGTTGGACATGCTACACTTAAAGAAATCCCAATCCCTCAGAGCCACATGCTCCAGGGATCTAAACCTTGTCATCACAATAAACAAAACATGCTGGAGGGATAGGTTCCTGACACTAAAACTCCCCAGACTCTGGAATAGACTGCCCAAACATGTCAAGCGGAGCACCTTTTTGGCTTTCTTCAAAAGGAACCTTGATGATTCGATGGGAGAAAGGAAATTCACCCAAGGGATCACATCAGTCACCCTGCTAGACAGGGGTCAGGGAAGAAAATAGTGTGGGAATAAATATCCAGAATTATGGCTGGTCTTTTATAGGCCCTAGGGCCAATAGCCTAGTACCAACTTATTAACCTATGAACCTATGTCTTACAAAGTGATGGAGCAGAATATCATGGGTGACAACAATTTGTTACAAAGTGATGCAGCAGAATATCACTGGTGATAATGTGTTACAAAGTGATGCATCAGAATATCATTTGTGACAACAATGTGTTACAAAGTGATACAGCAGAATATCATTGGTGACAATGTGTTACGAAGTGATGCAGCAAAATAGCATTGGTGGCAACAAAATGTTACAGATTGCTGCAGTAGAATATCATTGTGATAATGTGTTACCAAGTGATGCAGCAGAATATCATTGGAGACAACAATGTGTTACAAAGTGATGCAGCAGACTATCTTTGGTGACAACAATGTGTTACAAAGTGATGCAGCAGAATATCATTATTGACAACAATGTGTTACAAAGTGATGTATCAGAATATCATTGGTGGCAACAATGTGTGTTACAAAGTGATGCAGCAGAATATCGTTGGTAACAACAGCGTGTTACAAAGTGATGCAGTAGAATATCATTGGTGACAACAATGTGTTGCAAAGTGATGCAGCAGAATATCATTGGTGACAACAATGTGTCACAAAGTGATGCAGCAAAATATTATTGGTGATTACAATGTGTTACAAAGTGATGCAGCAGAATATCATTAGTGACAACAATGTGTGTTACAAAGTGATGCAGCAGAATATCATTAGTGACAACAATGTGTGTTACAATGTGATGCAGCAGAATATCATTGGTGACAACAATGTGTTACAAAGTGATGTAGCAGAATATCATTGGTGAAAATGTGTTACAAAGGGATGCAGCAGAATATCACTGGTGACAGTGCCTTACAAAAGGGTGCAGCAGAATATCATTGGTGACAATGTGTGTTGCAAAGCGATGCATCAGAATATCATTAGTGATAAGAATGTAAGTTACAAAGCGATGCAGCAGAATATCATTGGTGACAACAATGTATTACAAAGTGATGTAGCAGAATACCATTGGTGACAACAATGTGTTACAAAGTGATGCAGCAGAATATCATTGGTGACAACAATGTATTATAAAGTGATTCAGCAGAATATCATTGTGACAACAATGTGTTACAAAGTGACGCAGCAGAATATCATTGGTGACAACAATGTGTTACAAAGTGATGTAGCAGAATATCATCGGTGCCAACAATTTGTGTTACAAAGTGATGCAGCAGAATATCATTGGTGTCAACAATGTGTGTTATGAAGTGATCCAGCAAAATATCATTGGTGACAACAATGTGTGCTACAGAGCGATGCAGCAGAATATCATTGGTATCAACAATGTGTTAAAAAGTGATGCAGCAGAATATCATTGTTGACAACAATGTGTTACTAAGTGGTGTACCAGAATATCCTTGGTGTCAACAATGTCTCCAGAGCTCTGGACGAAGGGTAAGGCAGTCCACACAGCCTATCTGGACCTCACCAAGGTCTTTGACACCATCTCCCACTCTGGAAACATAGATAGACTTACTAAGCTGGGCAGTAATCTTTACATCATTTGATGGGTTGCCAACTGGCTTACTGACAGAACCCACACTGTAAAAGTAGCTGACTCAAAATCCAGCTCCAGACAAGTGACAAGTGGAGTACCTCAGGGTTCAGTCCTTGGACCTCTCTTGTTTGGCATCTACTTCTCTGAAGTACAAGCCAACGCTAAGACTCTGGCTAACAAAGTTTACAGATGACTGCAAACTGGGAGCCATTATTGAATCCCCAAATGATGTTGATACTCTACAAAAGGGCCTTACAGAAACTGATGCTTGGTGCCAGAGCCATGGGCCTCAGCTCAATGCCAAGAAATGTATAGTTATCCCCTTTGGGAAAAACATGTACCTGTGAATTACCACATAGGAGGCAGTATACTAAACACTGAAAGTGTGATAAGAGACTTAGGGACACAGGTGGACAGGGGTCTCACCTTCAATAACCACACCACCACAACAGTCAGGAGATCCTTCATGTGGCACACTTCATAACTAAGGGCTATTCATCCAGAAAAAAGGAGGTCATTGCCCCACTGTACTCATCATTCATTAGACCCATTATAGAATACAACACCCCATTTGGTATGTACCTCTCAAGACATCTGCAACAACTGGAATGGCTGCAGAAATGCCTTACTAAAAGGATCACAGGCCTAAAGCAGATGCCCTATGCTGACCACCTTAAAAAGCTCCAGCTATACTCTGTTCCATATTGCCTACTCTGAGACAATCTCTGCATAACATACAAGGCCATGTAAACCCAGAGCTGTTGGACATGCTACACTTAAAGAAATCCCAATCCCTCAGAGCCACATGCTCCAGGGATCTAAACCTTGTCATCACAATAAACAAAACATGCTGGAGGGATAGGTTCCTGACCCTAAAACTCCTCAGACTCTGGAATAGACTGCCCAAACATGTCAAGCGGAGCACCTTTTTGGCTTTCTTCAAAAGGAACCTTGATGATTCGATGGGAGAAAGGAAATTCACCCAAGGGATCACATCAGTCACCCTGCTAGACAGGGGTCAGGGAAGAAAATAGTGTGGGAATAAATATCCAGGGAATTGTTATGGCTGGTCTTTTATAGGCCCTAGGGCCAATAGCCTAGTACCAACTTATTAACCTATGAACCTATGTCTTACAAAGTGATGGAGCAGAATATCATGGGTGACAACAATTTGTTACAAAGTGATGCAGCAGAATATCACTGGTGATAATGTGTTACAAAGTGATGCATCAGAATATCATTTGTGACAACAATGTGTTACAAAGTGATACAGCAGAATATCATTGGTGACAATGTGTTACGAAGTGATGCAGCAAAATAGCATTGGTGGCAACAAAATGTTACAGAGTGCTGCAGTAGAATATCATTGTGATAATGTGTTACCAAGTGATGCAGCAGAATATCATTGGAGACAACAATGTGTTACAAAGTGATGCAGCAGACTATCATTGGTGACAACAATGTGTTACAAAGTGATGCAGCAGAATATCATTATTGACAACAATGTGTTACAAAGTGATGTATCAGAATATCATTGGTGGCAACAATGTGTGTTACAAAGTGATGCAGCAGAATATCGTTGGTAACAACAGCGTGTTACAAAGTGATGCAGTAGAATATCATTGGTGACAACAATGTGTTGCAAAGTGATGCAGCAGAATATCATTGGTGACAACAATGTCCTGCAAAGTGATGCAGCAGAATATCATTGGTAACTACAATGTGTTACAAAGTGATGCAGCAGAATATACTTGAAGAAAATGTGTGTTACAAAGTGATGAAGAAGACAATCATTGGTGATAATGTCTTACAAAGTGATGCAGCAGAATATCATTGGTGACAACAATGTGTTACAAAGTGATGCAGCAGAATATCATTGGTGGCAATAATGTGTTACTAAGTGATGTACCAGAATATCATTGGTGTCAACAATGTCTCCAGAGCTGTGGATGAGGGTAAGGCAGTCCACACAGCCTATCTGGACCTCACCAAGGTCTTTGACACCATCTCCCACTCTGGACTTACTAAGCTGGGCATTAATCCCTACATCACTCGATGGGTTGCCAAGTGGCTTACTGACAGAACCCACACTGTAAAAGTAGCTGACTCGAAATCCAGCTCCAGACAAGTGATAAGTGGAGTACCTCAGGGTTCAGTCCTGGGACCTCTCTTGTTTGGCATCTACTTCTCTGAAGTACAGGTCAACACTAAATGACTCTGGCTAACAAAGTTTGCAGATGACTGCAAACTAGGAGCCATTATTGAATCCCCAAATTATGTTGATAGTCAAGAAAAGGGCCTTACAGAAACAGATGCTTGATGCCAGAGCCATGGGCTCAAGCTCAATGCCAAGAAATGTATTGTTATCCCTTTTGGGAAAAAACATGTACCCGTAAATTACCACATAGGTGACAGTACACTAAACACCAAAAGTGTGATAAGAGACTTAGGGATGCAGGTGGACAGTGGTCTCACCTTCAATAACCACATTGCCACAACAGTCCCATTGTACTCATCCCTCATTAGACCCATTATATAATACAGCACCCCATTTGGTATGTACCTCTCAAGACATCTGCAACAACTGGAAAGGCCGCAGAAATACTTCACTAAAAGAATCACAAGTCCAAAGCCGATGCCCTATGCTGACCACCTTAAAAATACTTCAGCTATACTGTGTCGCATATCATCTAATCTGAGACGATCTCTGCATAACATACAAGGCCATGTCAACCCAGAGCTGTTGGACATGCTACACTTAAAGAAATCCCAATCCCTCAGAGCCACACACTCCTGGGATCTAAAACTTGTCATCACAATAAGCAAAACATGCTGGAGGGATAGGTTCCTGACCCAAAAACTCCCCAGACTCTGGAATAGACTGCCCATATGTCAAGCAGAGCACCTTTTTGGCCCTCTTCAAAAGGAACCTTGATGATTCAATGGGAGAAAGGAAATTCACCCCAGGGATCACATCAGTTGCCTTGCTAGACAGGGGTCCAGGGAAGCCTAGTACCATTATATGAACCTCTGAAGCTATGTGTTACAAAGTGATGAAGCAGAATATCATTGGTGACAGTGCGTTACAAAGGGATGGAGCAGAATATCATTGGTGACAACAATCTGTTACAAAGTGATGCAGCAGAATATCATTGGTGATAATGGGTTACAAAGTGATGCATCAGAATATCATTCATGACAACAATGTGTTACAAAGTGATACAGCAGAATATCATTGGTGACAATGTGTTACGGAGTGACGCAGCAAAATATCATTGGTGACAACGTATTACAAAGTGATGCAGCAGAATATCATTGGTGACAACAATGTGTTACAAAGTGCTGCAGCAGAATATCATTGTGATAATGTGTTACAAAGTGATGCAGCAGAATATCATTGGTGACAACAGTGTGTTACAAAGTGCTGCAGCAGAATATAATTGGTGACAACAATGTGTTACAAAGTGGTGTTGCAGAATATCATTGTGATAATCAGCATCTTGCCCTCACCAAGAATGATGCCACAGTATAAAGACAAAATGATCAGTTTCAACAATTGGCTAAAGTACTGGTGTCATTCAAAGGGGATCCAGTGTCTGTCAGCCTGGGATGACATGCTCGACAAGCCGTGTTGCTTCGCTAGGGATGGCTTGCGCCTGTCACCCTTAGGCTTTCGTATACTGGCCAAGGCTCTTGCCACCACCATAGTGCCTTTTCTAGGCAAGGCTCAAAGGACAAACCCACCTCCATAGACAACCCAAAGATAAAAAAACTAAAGGTAATGCTACTCAATGCCAGAAGTCTAAACCTCAAGATGCACGCACTCGAGGACTCTCCTCAGTATGGAGAAAATCGATGTCTTGCAGTAACAGAAACCTGGTTCAAGGCTTCTGAGAGCACCCCAGCACTACCAGGTTAAAACTCATACCATGTGTTTTGGCCCCAAAACTCGGACCGAAGCACAAAAGGTGGGGGAGTATCTATATTCATCAAAGATACCTACACCTCCAGGTTAGTGGCACTGCACGAAGCATCAGAAACCATCCATGTGCAACTAACAGTGGGCAAAACTGCCTTTCAGTTTGTAGCCTGCTACAGAACACCCTCCCTATTACAGGAACCCCACTTGGCATTCCTGAGAACACTGGGGAATATGAAGGTCTCTCCAAACACTATGTTATTGGGTGACTTCAACTACCCAAACATTGACTGGGAAAACTACTCAAGCCCAAACACCCTCGCCCAACGGTTCCTTGAATTTATAAACTCTAACACATTGGAACAACTGGTCACCACTCCCACAAGAGGGAACAACATATTGGACCTGGTCATCACCAACATGGAGACTCTATTTCCACACCAGAGGTAAACCCCTCATTGGTAAGATCAGACCATAAACAAATTTCCCTGGACATCCATATCCCATCCCCACCTCCAGACAAGGAAATCACTATAAAGAATTTCTCCAAAGCCAACTTTGCACTTCTCAAGACTGAGGTGGAATCCTTCAAAGCCCCTGGGCCAGAGGATAATACAGCCCAATCCACAGAATCCTTTACAAATGCATTCTATGAGCATCTGCAGGAATGCATGGATCGTGCTATCCCAAATAAAACCAAGACTCACTCCTCCAAAAACAGGAGACTGGTCTGGTGGACCCTGGCCATAAATAAGCTATACAACAGAAGGAGGAAGCTACTACATGACAGAGCAAAATCCCAAAAAGGGAAGGCATCTCTGAACAGTATTAGCAAGAAACTTCGATCCCTCATAAAATCATCAAAGGCCAGTTTCGAAAGAAAAATTGCCCTAGACACTAAAGATAATCACAAGGCCTTCTTTAGTTATGTCAGAAACATGGGCGGAAACTCCCAGATGTGCTCTGAATTGTTGCATAACGGTACAAAATATACCGAACCTACAGACATAGCCAACATCCTGGCAGACAGATTCAGCACAAACTTCTCTCCCCTTCCCCCCCCAAAGGAGCAAACGCCTATCCCAACTGAATGTAACCTCTCTGACATCACAGATGCACAGGTGAAAGCTGCCCTCTCCAAAGCAAAAAACACAGCATCTATGGGACCAGACGGTGTCCCAGGCTGTGTCTTACACAAGCTCCAAGAAGAACTGAACCCTCACATTAAGTCACTGTTCAAACTTAGCCTTACTACAGGATATGTACCCAAAGAATGGTGTACAGCTACAGTGGTCCCACTCCACAAAGGTGGTGCCACAATGGACTCCGGAAACTATCGCCCCATAAGCCTGACTAGTCTGGGTCTGTAAAGCTATGGAGCGTATTATCATGAAACTCATAAACAAAGACATTGGGTGCCTCCAGACACTGGACCCTACCCAATTCGGCTTTGTTAAGGGCAGATCTTGCCTCTTAAACCTAGTTGATTTCTTTGAAACAGTTACCAAAGCCATAGATGAGGACAAGGTAGTCCACACAGCCTACCTGGACCTCGCAAAAGCTTTTGACACAATACCCCACTCGGGCATCATAAATAAGCTTACCAGCTTAAATATCAACCCCTATATCACAAGATGGGTTGCAAACTGGCTCAGAGGTAGAACCCACATGGTCAGAATCGCAGGTGCCATGTCCGAATCTAAACCAGTTACAAGTGGTGTCCCACAGGGCTCAGTTCTGGGACCTCTCTTGTTTGGTATATACTTCTCTGAGGTTCAGGCTAATACAGGGGGATTATGGCTGACAAAGTTCGCAGATGACTGCAAACTGGGGGCCATAATTGAATCTCTAGCTGACACAAGCATCCTCCAAAAGGGTCTCACAGAGACGGATGCTTGGTGCCAGAACCACGGCCTCAAGATAAATGCTAAAAAGTGCATAGTCATCCCCTTTGGGAAAAACAAGGTGCCCACAAATTACCACATATATGGTAATCCATTAAGTACGGAAGAAGTAATTAGAGATTTTGGGGACCAACGTAGATAGTAATGTCTCCTTTGATAATCACGTTGCCAAAGTAGTTAGAAAGACCTTCTATATAGCCCACCTTATCACGAAAGGGTTCGCATCTAGATCAAGAGAGGTCATTGTGCCCCTCTACTCATCACTCATCAGGCCCGTAATTGAATACAATGCCCCTTTTGGGATGTACCTTACCCGACACCTGTAGCAACTGGAGAGACCCCAAAAGTACCTCACCGAGAGGATCATGGGCTACAAACAGATGTCCTATGCAGCCCGACTAAAGAAACTTCAGCTCTACTCAGTTGCTTACCGCCTACTCAGAGGCAATCTATGCCTGATGTACAAAGCCATGTCAAACCCAGAATTAATTTACATGCTCCACCTCAAAAAATCCAAGTCCCTTAGAGTTACACGCTCCAGGAACCTAAACCTCACCAGAAAAATAAATAGGACATGCTGGAGGGACAGATTCATTTCCCAGAGGCTCCCCTCACTCTGGAATAGAATCCCAATTCATGTTAGACATAGCCCCTCGCTGACCCTCTTCAAGCGAAATTTGGACGCGTGGATGGGAAATCGCAAATTCAGCCCTGGGATCTCTCCTGTGTCCCTGCTAGACAGAGGCACAGTAAACTAATCTTAAAAGGGTATCTTCTGTGACCTACTTTACAGAGCCACAGTAGGCTAATCTAATAGGGAGGCGGAAGCCAAATAAACTCTGGCTAGGCTTATAAATGCCCTAGGGCAGATAGCCTAGTATCTACCTATGAACCTACGAACCTATAATGTGTTACAAAGTGATGCAGCAGAATATCATTGTTGACAACAGTGTGTTACCAAAGGATGCAGCAGAATATCACTGGAGACAACAATATTTTACAAAGTGATGCAGTAGAATATCATTTGTGACAAGAATGTGTTGCAAAGTGATAGAGCAGAATATCATTGGTGACAACAATGGGTTACAAAGTGATGCAGCAGAATATCATTGGTGACAACAATGTGTCACAAAGTGATGCAGCAACATATCATTGATGTTTACAATGTGCTACAAAGTGATGCAGCAAAATATCATTGGTGACAATGTGTGTTACAAAGTGATGCAGCAGAATATCATTGGTGACAACAATGTGTTACAAAGTGAGGCAGCAGAAAATCATTGGTGACAGCAATGTGTTACAAAGTAATGCAGCAGAATATCATTGGAGACAGTGCATTACAAAGGGATGCAGCAGAATATCATTGGTGGCAATGTGTGTTACAACGTGATGCAGCAAAATATCATTGGCAATAACTATGCGTGTTACAAAGCATTGCAGCAGAATATCATTGGTGACAATGTGTTACAAAGTGATGTAGCAGAATATCACTGGTGACAATGATGTGTTACAAAGTGATGCAGCAGAATATCATTAGTGACAACAATGTGTTACAAAGTGATGCAGCAGAATATCATTAGTGACAACAATGTATTACAAAGTGATGCAGCAGAATATCATTGTGACAACAATGTGTTAAAAAGTAATGCAGCAGAATATCTTTGGTGACAACAATGTGTTACAAAGTGATGCAGCAGAATATCATTGGTGACAATAATGTGTTACAAAGTGATGCAGCAGAATATCATTGGTGACAACAATGTGTTACAAAGTGAAGTAGCAGAATATCATTGGTGATAACAATGTGTGGTACAAAGCAATGTAGCAGAATATCATTGGTGACAACAATGTGTCACAACGTGATGCAATAGAATATAATTGGTGATAACAATGTGTTACAAAGTGATGCAACAAAGTGATGCAGGAGAATATCATTGGTGACAGTGCGTTACAAAGTGATGTAGCAGAATATCATTGGTGACAACTATGTGTTACTAAGTGATGCAGCAGAATATCATTGGTATCAACAATGTGTTACAAAGTGATGGAGCAGAATATCATTGGTGACAACAATGTGTTACTCAGTGATGTACCAGAATATCACTGGTGTCAACAATGTGTTACAAAGTGATGCAGCAAAATATCCTTGGTGATAATGTGTTACAAAGTGATGCAGCAGAATATCACTGGTGACAGTGCATTACAAAGTGATGCAGCAGAATATCACTGGTGACAACAATGTGTTTTGAAGTGATGCAGCAGAATATCATTTGTGACAACAATGTGTTACAAAGTGATGCAGCAGAATATCATTGGTGACAACAATGTGTTACAAAGTGATGCAGCAAAATATCATTGGTGACAACAATGTGTTACAAAGTGATGCAGCAGAATATCATTGGTGACAACAATGCGTTGCAAAGTGATGCAGCAGAATATCATTGGTGACAATGTGTTACAAATTGATGCTGTAGAATATCATTGGTGACAACAATGTGTTACAAAGTAATGCAGCAGAATATCATTGGTGACAACAATGCGCTACAAAGTGATGCAGCAGAATATCATTGGTGCCAATGTGTGTTACAAAGTGATGCTGCAGAATATCATTGGTGACAACAATGTGTTACAAAGTGATGCAGCAGAATATCATTGGTGAGAACAATGTGTTACTCAGTGATGTACCAGAATATCACTGGTGACAACAATGCGTTACAAAGTGATGCAGCAGAATATCATTGGTGCCAATGTGTGTTACAAAGTGATGCTGCAGAATATCATTGGTGACAACAATGTGTTACAAAGTGATGCAGTAGAATATCATTGGTGACAACAATGTGTTACAAAGTGAAGTAGCAGATTATCATTGGTGACAACAATGTTTGTTAAAAAGTGTTGCAGCAGAACATGATTGGTGACAACAATGTGTTACAAAGTGATGCAGCAGAATATCATTGGTGACAACAATGTGTTACAAAGTGATGCAGCAGAATATCATTGGTGACAACAATGTGTTACAAAGTGATGCAGCAGAATATCATTGGTGACAACAATGTGTTACAAAGTAATGCAACAGAATATCATTGGTGACAACAATGTTTGTTAAAAAGTGATGCAGCAGAACATGATTGGTGACAACAATGTGTTACAAAGTAATGCAGCAGAATATCATTGGTGACAACAATGTGTTACAAAGTGATGCTGTAGAATAGCAGAATATCATTGGCGACAACAATGTGTTACAAAGTAATGCAGCAGAATATCATTGGTGGAAACAATGTGTTACAAAGTGATGCAGCAGAATATCATTGCTGACAACAATGTGTTACAAAGTGAAGTAGCAGAATATCATTGGTGACAACAATGTGTGGTACAAAGCAATGCAGCAGAATATCATTGGTGACAACAATGTGTCACAAAGTGATGCAGCAGAATATCATTGCTGACAACAATGTGTTACAAAGTGAAGTAGCAGATTATCATTGGTGACAACAATGTTTGTTAAAAAGTGTTGCAGCAGAACATGATTGGTGACAACAATGTGTTACAAAGTAATGCAGCAGAATATCATTGGTGACAACAATGCGTTACAAAGTGATGCTGTAGAATATCATTGGTGACAACAATGTGTTACAAAGTAATGCAGCAGAATATCATTGTCGACAACAATGTGTTACAAAGTAATGCAGCAGAATATCATTGGTGATAACAATGTGTTACAAAGTGATGCAGCAGAATATCATTGGTGACAGTGCGTTACAAAGTGATGCAGCAGAATATCATTGGTGACAACTATGTGTTACAAAGTGATGCAGCAGAATATCATTGGTATCAACAATGTGTTACAAAGTGATGCAGCAGAATATCATTGGTGACAACAATGTGTTACTAAGTGATGTACCAGAATGTCAAAGGTGTCAACCATGTGTTACAAAGTGATGCAGCAGACTATCATTGGTGACAACAATGTGTTATTCAGTGATGTACCAGAATATCGCTGGTGTCAACAATGTGTTACAAAGTGATGCAGCAGAATATCCTTGGTGATAATGTGTTACAAAGTGATGCAGAAGAATATCATTGGTGACAGTGTGTTACAAAGTAATGCAGCAGAATATCACTGTTGACAACAATGTGTTTTGAAGTGATGCAGCAGAATATCATTTGTGACAACAATGTGTTACAAAGTGGTGCAGCAGAATATCATTGGTGACAACAATGCGTTACAAAGTGTTGCAGCAAAATATCATTGGTGACAACAATGTGTTACAAAGTGATGCAGCAGAATATCATTGGTGACAACAGTGCGTTACAAAGTGATGCAGCAGAATATCATTGGTGACAATGTGGTACAAAGTGATGCTGTAGAATATCATTGGTGACAACTAGGTGTTACAAAGTAATGCAGCAGAATATCATTGGTGACAACAATGCGTTACAAAGTGATGCAGCAGAATATCATTGGTGACAACAATGTGTTACAAAGTAATGCAGCAGAATATCATTGGTGACAACAATGTGATACAAAGTAATGCAGCAGAATATCATTGGTGACAACAATGTGTTACAAAGTGATGTAGCAGAATATCGTTGGTGACAATAATGTGTTACAAACTGATGCAGCAGAATATCATTGGTGACAACAATGTGTTACAAAGTGAAGTAGCAGAATATCATTGGTGACAACAATGTGTGGTACAAAGCAATGCAGCAGAATATCATTGGTGACAACAATGTGTCACAACGTGATGCAGCAGAATATAATTGGTGATAACAATGTGTTACAAAGTGATGCAGCAGAATTTCATTGGTGACAGTGCGTTACAAAGTGATGCAGTAGAATATCATTTGTGACAACAATGTGTGTTACAAAGTGATGCAGCAGAGTATCATTGGTGACAACAATGTGTTTTGAAGTGATGCAGCAGAATATCATTTATGACAACAATGTGTTACAAAGTGGTGCAGTAGAATATCATTGGTGACAACAATGTGTTACAAAGTGATGCAGCAAAATATCATTGGTGACATCAATGTGTTACAAAGTGATGCAGCAGAATATCATTGGTGACAGTGCGTTAGAAAGTGATGCAGCAGAATATCATTGATGGTAACTATGTGTTACAAAGTGATGCAGCAGAATTTCATTGGTATCAACAATGTGTTACAAAGTGATGCAGCAGAATATCATTGGTGACAACAATGTGTTACTAAGTGATGTAGCAGAATATCACTTTTGTCAACAATGTGTTACAAAGTGATGCAGCAGAATATCCTTGGTGATAATGTGTTACAAAGTCATGCAGCAGAACATCATTGGTGACAATGTGTGTTACAAAGTGATGCAGCAGAATATCATTGGTGACAACAATGTGTGTTACAAAGTGATGTAGCAGAATATCATTGGGGACTACAATGTGTGTTACAAAGCGATGCAGGAGAATATCATTGGTGACAGTGCGTTACAAGGTGATGCAGTAGAATATCATAGGTGACAACAATGTGTGTTACAGAATGCAGCAGAATATCATTGGTGACAACAATGTGTTTTGAAGTGATGCAGCAGAATATCATTGGTGACAACAATGTGTTACAAAGTGATGCAGCAGAATATCATTGGTGACAACAATGCGTTACAAGGTGATGCAGCAGAATATCATTGGTGACAATGAGTTACAAAGTGATGCTGTAGAATATCATTGTTAACAACAATGTGTTACAAAGTGATGCAGCAGAATATCATTGGTGATAATGTGTGTTACAAAGTGATGCTGCAGAATATCATTGGTGACAACAATGTGTTACAAAGTGATGCAGCAGGATATCATTAGTGACAACAATGTGTTACAAAGTGAAGTAGCAGATTGTCATTGGTAGAAATAACAAAGAATGAGACGAAACTGTCTCAACTATGTGAATCAATACGAGTGTAATTGGACCCGGTCAAGTAAAGCACAATTTATTCCAATCATGAACAGACACAAAAATAACAGTTAAGTGCTTTCATCTGTAAATACAGACTTCATCAGAACATATCATATCATATCATATCATTGTGATAACAATGTGTTACAAAGTGATGCAGCAGAATATCATTGGTGACAACAATGTGTTACAAAGTGATGCAGCAGAATATTATTGGTGACAATGCGTGTTACAAAGTGATGCTGCAGAATATCATTGGTGACAACAATGTGCTACAAAGTGGTGCAGCAGAATTTCACTGGTGATAACAATGTGTTACAAAGTGATGCAGCAGAATATCATCACATTTCACGGCTTACGGTTGGTACCCAGATTTGAACTCTTCAGCAGCTATGAAACTAATATGGAAAAGCTAGCAACACTAAATTAAGAAGTAATTACTAACTAATTTAAAATGTTTTAACAGTGATATAATTAAGGGTGAGTTTTGAAATAAAAAAGTTACTAGATTAATGAATATATTACAGGTTACACTATTAGGGCTGGTCAATGGTTAAGGTGTTTACCTCACAGACAAAAGGTAGAGAGTTTGATTTTCATCTGGAATGCATGGCTAGGCTTAGAAACACCTCTGCAGTCATTAGCCTAGCATATAGTTGAAAAAATATGTTATCTTCAGAGTGTTATTGTGTGTGTCTGTTTGTGTGTGTGTGTGTGTGTGTGTGTGTGTGTGTGTGTGTGTGTGTGTGTGTGTGTGTGTGTGTGTGTGTGTGTGTGTGTGCCTTTATACATTTTAAAATTTGTTTTAATTTAAGTTGGGGAGCTGATTAATAGAGTTTTACTCTAGTTAGTTGATAATGTAATGGGCTGTGTATTTTAACTCTCTCACCCTTTGTCTCTGTTTAATGCATCTGAATGAACATTTAAGGGAATGTGATTAAGTTTGTGAATTGATTGCTGTCCGAGTGAACCAGTTTGTTATTCCTAAGTGAGTTTAGTGGTCTTGACAAGATTTTATTTTTGTGCTTGGATATGGCATATGATATGCCAAACCAAAAAAACTAAATGGTCACAACTTAACTAGAAAGTACTAAATAATAATATTGCCCAGTACAGTTCAACATTATCCCAAAGTTCAAAAATGAAAAATACATCACTACGTCAACTAGCCAGAGGAACACTCAGTCCAAGCATAGTCAACAGTCAGACTATACTTTTGGCGATCTCTGTGTTTACTAGTCCAAAATTGTATATTGCTAGAGAGAACAGGCATTGTTTTCAGGAATGTATATTCCTTCACTGTTAAATGAGATGAGACAGATAAAATGTGGTTTTCAGTGCTTTGTAGTAATTATGGTTAATATCATGAATGACAATACCAATTCATCTCGATTCCATGACTGAATGACTGAGAATTTGGTCTGAAGAAGAAATCCAATCTAATCCAATCCAATATGGCACAACACAATACAATACAGTACAAATCTATACAGTTCAATACAATAGAAGCCTCTAATTTTGAACACAGAAAAATAAAAAGCCACAGGGAACAGGAATGTTCTCATGTATCATCCACACCTTGGATTGGGAGGTTGGCATAGTGGTTAAGGTGTTTGCATTACAGACACAATGTGCACTGTTTGATTCTCACATGGAGTAACTGGCTAGGCTTAAAATGGCCCACAAGGGCACATAGCCTAGTACTAACCTATGATGTGTTTACCTATGATGTGTTTACCACATATTACGTAAATATACTAATTCTGTTATTGCACAATCATGAAGAAAGGGTAGACAACATTTTAGAGAAACTCTCCCGTATTACATCTATTGTACTTCAGTGCAATAAACATCATACTGGATGTTCAACAAAACTTACACCGGCAATCAAGAAGAAACACAGAAAACAAGACACCGACATAAAAACACAAAACCTTTATCATACTGCAGAACTGAAAACTAAACTCACATCATACAAAATCACCTGGCATACAGTCAATTTCTTCATAGGGAAACTCTAGATTCTGGTTTCAGTTACAGTGAGTCTGAAGAAACTGGACTTGACAAAATTATATTCTCCCTATAACCAAAGCAGCAAGTTCAGTCAGTTCAAAACAAAGTGTTGTAATAATAAACATGATGCATTACTCTGCCTGTCTACAGTTTAACTCATTAACACCTATGTGACCTATGTGTTGTGGAACATCATACCTCTTGCAGCCAACAGAGACCTTGCATTCCAGAGCACTTTTTGAAAAATAAACTTGAAAAGTATAAAATAAACAAATATAAATATGTTGTGAACTATAAAATATTTCAGAACTGTACAGAAAGTAATGTTATCAGTAACACATATTCTTTATAGTCGGTTTATTCATAATCTTTTCTATATGTATTGTAACATATCATAATACATACAAACCCCAAATTATATATTCTGTAAACTTTCACAAATTTTTATATCTTAAAAAAATGTTCAACCTAGACATATATTGTTAGAACATTTTTGTTAACCAGACATAAGCTTTCACATAACAAGAAATTCCTCTAAAAGTGAATGTTTATTGAGACTTTCACAGAAATATGAAATCATATACTTAATAATTTAATCAGCAAAATAAATAATGCTGGCTATCTCTCAAGTTGTGCAATTTACAGTGCCAATTTCAAATACAGTGTTCTTCAACAACATCTAAGGTTTTGCTTAATATCATGCAATAGTTTATCAGTCAGTGGTTTTGAAGTATTAAGTACATATGGAAATATTGCTTATTTTCATAATTACTAACAAATAACTAGCAATATTTATAGTTTAGTCTGATATCATTTGAACAATAAGTGGCAAACAAAGATTAATTTCTCTACTGCAGCCAGGACATCATAGACTAACAATCTTTTTGTCATTTAAGCGTAATCACACTAAGCCTTTGTCTCAGACTGACATCTGAACAGATAAAAGCAAACCTTTGCACCTCAAATTCCAAAGTACTATTTACCCCAAGAAGGTATTACTATTATGGAAGAGGATCAAACTGAGTACTCCAGTGATAATAAGACTGTTTTTAAATACAAAGTTAATAGGATTAAAATATCTTCCTAAATTTTTAAAAAAGTAACTTTCAAAATAATCATTAAACTACAACTTGATTGATGCAATGACATCAAACTAGCATTTCATTTGGTTGTGTACAGTAGCCAAAATCCAACATTGCTGAGGAGAGAGACCCTGGCCTTGTGGGTAAAATCAGCAGCACACCACATGCTCTTAGACTGAATCTGATTGGACCATTCCAGGACTCTTTTCAAGGTCCTTCATTATTCTCCCGGTGCTAATAATCTTGAGTGAGACATGCAGGTCTGGAAGTATACAACTATGTTGAGGACCTAGTTCTCAGCTAGTATGTCACCAAATGCACTGAAAACAAAAATGCTCTAGGCATACATTTCAGATAAATATGTAAGCAGTGTATTTCCCTTTAATTACAAGTGCATATCTCAGAAAATTACTTTTGGTTATTTTAGCAAGAGACAGGAAGCCAGCAGTTTTAGATGTGGTATGCTTTCTACTGACTAACAGGACAAAACTAGAACCAGTATGATTATTCAGGCACTCATCTCTCTGATAAAATGTTGAAATAACTTTCATTAATGACTTATATTAGATCACTACCACTAAGTACTCGCAGGAATTAAAAGCCTCCGTGAGTATCATTACACTCCTATATCCAGAAACTTGTAAAGCTGATTTTTTTTTTTCATAGTCATCTGAAATTTGTTCTGTCACTACTTCTCAGTGTACCTCCTGAAAACATTGCAGATTGCTGTCATCTCAAGACCTCATGCACAACTAAACGGGTTTACAGTTTTTATAATCCTACCCTGAAAAAAATGTTTGCCTCTTATTACATACAGCAACTAGCTGGCTGCCATTAAGGGAACTTGAAGGTCTAATATTTGGACTCTGCGACAAATCATCATATTCTAGAAAGTGTTATTCTTACTGTAATAATTAGCTCTGGAGGGAAGCTCCTTGACCACTGCTGTCCTATGGAAACAGTGAGCATGCCCTCTCATTCTGGGACATAGGAAGAACAGTAAAGCATCCCTAGGAAGTAATAGATTATCATCCTTTGCTCATGCATGTGGAACATTCAGTAGTTGTTATGAATGCTGGGCCATAAGTGCACCTCAATAGTCAATAATCAGAGTATGCAGTACACATGGTCATGCTTACTTAATAATCACGAAAGCTTTGCTTAATGGACAGAGTTGAAACTAACACCAGTATCTTCAGGAGCAAAATAATAATGCACTTAATGCAAAAAGTTGCATATAAATACTGTTGTCTTTGGTTAATGTATAAGCAACTAAGTATAGTGTCAGTGCTGCAACAGGTAGCACACTTGGCTTTGGTGCAAAAGGCTGTGGGTTCTAGTCCTGTACCATGTAGATCGATAGCTGACACTGTAGTGTAGCATAAGGGGGCGCTGTACTCCTGACTTTGTAGTCTTTCAAATGAGACATTAAACCAAGCCCCCATCTGCTTGAGCTAGTAGCAGCTCGGATGAGTGTAAAAGATCTCACAGTACCTATTAAAGAGTAGGAGAAGTTCCCTGATGCCCTGGCCAAATTTTTCCCTTGTAGTACAAATGCCACCTTCAGTCTCCCCTGAAAAGAGGCTACTAACCTAGTCAAACCAACCCAGCTAAGAAAGGATAAATAAATAAATAAATAAATAAAATAAGTACTATAACTAAGCAAAGATGACACTGAAGCAGAGTAGGGCTACTCAGATGAAATGCATATTAAGCCATACTTTAATATTTTATGTCTATTACATAAAAATGAATGTGCATTTGGAGATTGGTGGCAAACAGACACATGCACACATGCACTTGTGTGCAAACATACACACATGCACATATGTACAAATATACTCTCACACATGTGCACAGACACACATTATTATGCAAGCAATGCAGGCCTCTCTTTAGTGGCGTATATTTCAGGCTACACTATGATGATAGGTGCCACTATTATGGTAGTTACTTGGTTATGTACAGAGGTAATAACTTCCCTTTTGCACCATTCATTACATACGTTTAAATAATGCGGTAAGCATGAAATCACTTTTCTGTCATGCTTATACTGCTCTTCTACATACTGATGCTGGTATAGAACAGTTCTTATCCTACAAGCCTGTATCAATTATTCATACTGTCTTGGCAAATGAATAAATTAAATCATTTATTGTATCTGTATTTTTTCTCATCCTCCTCGCAGCTGAACACTAGGTCTATCAGACTCACTTCAGCCTCTCCCAGGCTCAACTTGACACTATCTGGAGCCAGTGCTGAGATTAAAGACACTGGTGTAGTGTCACACTGCTGTCAGGAAGTGTGCCCTCACCCCATCACCCTGTAGCAGCATAACAAGCTCCACCATTGTGGCTTCCATGAAGTTCATGCAAGCTTTTCCACATGTGGAACATCTTGACCAAATGGTATAATGTGTTCAGTGCTGAGCTCAGCAGGCTGTTAATGTTGTTATTGCAGTGAGTCTAGGCAGCCTCCTTCCCCCTGGATGGAAAAACCAGCACTTTCTGACCCCCACGCCCACATCTGTTCCCTAGGTGTCCATGTGTGTATTCAAGCACAGTTCATCTGGAGAGCAGTAAGGGCTTTATCCCTCTGTGCCCCTTGGCTGGATATTGTATTAGTATTTTAATTATGTATTTATGCGTCTGGAGAACTTTACTGATCACTTGCCTGGTTAACAAAAAAAATAAATAAATAATAATAATAATAATAAGTACCTTGTGAGTTGACTCTTGTCTTCTCTAGTGAGTGAAGTGTACTGAATGGTGTTAAGGACTGGTGATCAAAGCTTGGGGATGTTGTAAGTATAAACAGATTTTTGTGAAATGCTATTTGGTATCCAGTTCATGGGTCTTACAGCTGCTCTAGAAAGCAGTTAGATTACATGTTGATAAATTTGTGAGCTATGGGTGGGAAGGATAAATGTACGAGTCATACCTCCACATAACCCGAATGAGGTATGCAATGGGCAGAGAATTAGAAAGGGTATTTAAGTATATAAAAAACTATAAACATGCTGAGATGGTATTCGGTATTAAGAATATAAAGCATCTGCTTTCTGGAAATACTTATCCACTTAGCAATGAAATGGGATACAGACATAATCTTGGGTAAGAAAACTAATAATCAAAGTGGTATCATTCATAAATTACATTGTCTAAAGGTATGTCAAATGTATGCAGCAAAGTGTACTTGCACCTTAGGTGTCACTAGGCAATGCAGAAAGGGTTATTTTCTCTATTATATATTCCTAAGACCATTAGGCTAGGTATTGAATATTACTTTTATTCTGGAGGTCTAACTTCGACAAAGACGAAAAGATAAAGACATCTTATGAGAATATGCAAATGAGGACAACCTGACTAATAAATATAATGCAGTAGAAATCTTAACACTAGATGCTTAAATATATTTGGTTTTCATTCCTCAAAGATAAGAAGCTGAGGTGTTTAGGCACCTCAACAACTTCATAGAGCACATGAAAATAAAATGTTGAGTTTAAAAAGACACAGCGTATCCAAAAACAAGAACACCTTTCTTTATTGAAAGTATGTCTATGTAAAATGGCTTTCAGCCCAAGCCTGTGAAGTTAGATGTTGCAGTTTTTTAAGATAAAATTAAATATTAGAGGGGAGGTGTGGAAAGGGCTCTTAGCTTCTTGCAGCAAAATGAAGTATTTTATAGAAAACAGATAACTGTGTTCATCTGAGCAGCTGTTTTGTCTCGGCTCTTGTACAATAATATAACATACCTTATTTAAACATTTTGACCTGTTCTTGAATGAGAATAAATATTCCTCTGACACTCCCACAAATGAAAATTATAAAAAAAACTGTTCTGATAACTAGAAACAAATTAGATAATATAGAAGTAGCCATCTCAGGAACATGTGAAATAATAATCACTGTATTAATGTATGCTGTGTGTTAACAACACAGTTCAAGCTGTAAGAGCTTAATTTCATGCAATCAATTTAGGAAGAAATGTTCGACAAACACATGCCACGTTATCCATATTGCAGTGGTAGTGATTCCAGAATACCATACAGCCTACAGAAAACATCAGCTGGAGAGTGCTTTATCACTACTGATTGGCTACAAGAGAAAATCATGAGCCATCTGTTGATATTTCTCATTCCTCTTGCCTAAATACATGCCTGAATAGTTGTGTTCAGCCTCCAAGTGCAAAAGTACAGAATGTACTTTCCAAATGTATCCTAAACATTCAGGCATCTTGTGAAACAACATTCACTTCACTACATGCTGTTAAATTAATTCTTGTCATGAGATCACACAGTTGATACATGTTTTTTATTGTGGCTCCTTCTTTAAATAATTACATTTTGTTAAATTTTTCCTACTTCAGAGCAGTAGACAGAATAATACAACCACAGGTCAGACAACAGGTTTTATGAATAGGTTCTGGTAATGGTACTGCCCATAAATACAGGCAGCTATTTTGGAATGCCAGGCAAGTCCACCACAGTGCCACATCTGACCTGCATCAAGAAAACTGGAAAGTTACTCACCAACTCAGTTTCATAATATGGCATGTCCCTGTCTAAAAGTGCAAGTGACAGTATATCTATAGCTATTTTCACTTGTAATAGCAAGGTCAACTAAAAGCATCAACTCAGACATTATTTTTCAAGCTACACAACCTCTTTGAACAGACTACCGTCCTCCTCCTTTTTCTGAAAATACTGGATGGTGAATGTTATCATATTGCATGGTTAGCCTAATTGCTATAGCAGGTAATGTATCTCAAGATCATGTGTAATAAGCGGTAAAGAGCAATTATTGCTTTGTCAGATATGGAGACTGTGAAGAAATAAAACAACCATGCCATCCCAAAATACAAATAATAGGCAATGAGACTGATAAAAATATATGAATCAGGCAGCCTGCATTTTCCATGGAGACGCTTTTCTGGCCCACCTTTTCAGCACTCAAAACACTCCCTCCTGCCTCACTCTTTCTTTTTCTCTCTTGTCATAAAATTTGGAACAACTATGTATGTCCATAAATAGTCATTAGGTACGGATTTTGTGAAGCTACTGAGAAGTCTATCCGTATGTCTCCTAAGCTCTGCCTGGTTAACTGATTTACTCAGTGTCAAACAACAGACAAATGTAAGCTGAGGAAATCAAGCACTGGATCAGAGGCAGCTGGTCACCAATGCAAGGGGGCGCTGCAGGAATCAACTGAATGGCTAGACTAAATGGACTGAGATAGGACTATATTATGGCAGATCAATGACTGTTTAACAGTGATCTGACAACAAGTGGGGTTAGTCACTTTCATTCAGAGGATGCTTCAGTACTGGATCAGCATGGCCACTTTATAGAATTTGTCCACCTCAGATCTGCTATTGTCATGAAATTTAAAAAAAAAACAGTAATAATGGTAATAGTAATGTATTTCAGGTTTTTTACTTAAACATGCACAAGCACTGCCAAAACAGATCAATGTCTCTTAAAATGTGATCAAATGACAGCAAGAGTCAGTTATTTTCATTCACATACTTCCTCCTTGCCAACCAATTATATCCAATTTTGATCAAATTAATAAATAAATGTATAAATACTGGCCACAGTAATGTAAAGCAGCTTGTAATTATCTGATATAAAAAGTGCAGCTCATTGCAACCATCCATGCACACATAAACACAGAGATGTCCCCACCAGATATAGAAAATTTAATGACTGTGTACAACTTAGATGTTCTGATCAAATGAATGACTAAATCCAAAAATATATTTCAGTTTGCAGTTTGTCAAATACATATAGTGCAGCCCATTGCAACCACCCTCACAATCTCAGATTTGCCCATCAGTTATAACCACTTCATACACTATGTGCACCTCATATGTCTGAGTACCATCAATGAAAGATATGCATATAAAATAATCATAGCCTTGTGTTATTAGACAAAATATGCAATACATCGCAACTCCCCAGATCAAGTCTCATACACACAGATCCCTCATGCACACATAGTTTTCACCTAGTACAGCCATTTTTACTGACTGCACATCTTCGATGCCTAACATTGATCAGGTGAATAACTGCATACATAGCCACAGTAATATATTTCAACTTGTTGCTGCCTGACAAAGTGAACACCATTACAATCCACATCACATACAGGTGTGCCTATTAACTGTGGAAAATTTACCAGCTGTGTGCATCTTGTGTGTCTGATTTTTATAAAAGGAGTAAATGATATAAACAATATGTCCTTATTCTGTCAGTTCATGCAGAGGGCTAAGGCTGTGAGCTGTGGTACAGGGCTGGATTCACTTAGCCTTCATTTGCCTACTGCATGACCTTGAGCAAGTCACGTAAGCAGACATAGCGCCCAAATCATCCCTGGGTCTGTGTGTCTAATGGGCCTGCCTGGTTAACAAATGGATATTATTATTAATATTATTATAATTAGCCATACATAATGTATTTCAGCAGTGCAACACACTACAACACTCTTAGACATGTGCACAGTTGTGAGCATAAACACAGATATATACACACACACACACACACACACACACACACACACACACACACACACACACACACACACACACACACAAACACACACACATACAAAGACTAAGATGTGGCCAAGAATTACAGCCACTACACTGACTGCATACATGTCAGATATATGACTGTGTTCAAATTAATGAATAAAACATAAATAATTCCAACAGTAATAGATTTCAGCTTACCACTGTCATACATAGACACAGCAACCTATTGCAGCCCCTTCATACACACACAGGCATTCACCTATATTTATGTGCAGACACACACACATATGCAGATATGCAGGCACATGTGCTCGTGGGCACACAGAGATACACATGTATATGCACACATACACATACTCATCGACAAATTAGACACTCTGAATGTGTTTATCTAAGATACTGGATTAATTGCATAGCTACAGTTTATTGGTGGGTGATTCTTGGTGGCACTGAGTGCAAAAATTTAATGTTGCAGTTATTTTTTTCTACAATGCATTAAATGATATGAGTCAGTGATACATTTTTAAGGGTTTTTACACTTTTTTCCCTGTAGTTTAAATATATATATATATATATATATATATATATATATATATATATATATAAAATTTAGGGATGGGGTGCAAGGGGGACTTGCCCACCTGCAAAAAAGGTTTTTTTTGAAGATTTTCAACTTACTTTTTGAGACTTATCATTTGGAAAATGATGAGTCAGAAAAGTGTATTTTGACATCTTGCAGATAAACCCTGATTAACAATATAAATGACTACATACATAAATTACAGCCACAGTAATATATTTAAATTCTTGTGAGTCAGGTTAAGTTAAACCCATTAAACACCCAAGCATGCCTGCTTTTGCATGTGTGTGCACACAGGCACACACTTGCTTAGAAACTACATACATACAAATATTTCAAGCACAGGCAATATTGCCCTCCTAGCTTGCCAATATATAAAAACAATTGTTCCCTTAATAAGTGTCCCAGTTGTTTTCAAAAATATGTAAACTAGTGCTTGCTTTAATGTAATTTGGTAGTGTATTCCATGTATCAGCTGCTATCTCAGAGAACCAATTAGTACATTTCTCATTCCTATAGAATCTTCTACACAGGTTTTCTGATGATTTCCTACTTTTTGATAACTCCAACCATTGCCAAAGGTAATTGTCTTGAAATGCCCTATATACTTGAATAAGGTCTACTCTTAAATATCTGTGAGACACTGTACAAGTTCAGATATTTTAGTCTTTGATAGTAGCTTGTATTTTCACATCCATGGATGTCCTTGGTATATTTCCACTGTGATCTTTTCAGTTTACTCATGCTTGTTTTCTTCTAAGGTTTCCATATTGTTATTCCATACTCAGGTTTGGGTCTGAAATAACTAGCTAAAAATGATTTCATCATCTCTGATTTCCTAGACTTTATAAATCTTTTTATCCAACCTATAGTTATATAACTATTATTAACCAATTGGTTGATATGATTAGAAAAACTCAAAGCTGGATCTACACATATACCCAAGTCATTGAATGCATCTATAGTTTCAATCACTGTGTGCTGTATTAAGTATTCATCTTTCAGTTTATATCTCCCAAATCTCATAAGCTTAGCTTTTAATGCATTTATCAACATATTATTCTCCCATGCCCAAATTGTCAATTTAGTGAAGTTCTTTTGCAGACATGCCCTATCTGTAACACATAATCAGTTTACCCATTTTAAGACATCTGCATACAGACTGTTAAACACCTCAGATAGAAAGAATAGCTCTGGAAAATACAGTCTAATCAAATATTGGGCTAGGATAGAAACTTGTGAGACAACCTGACTGTAACTATGCATTTCATCTGTCCAATGGCTGTATGATACTTGCCACATCATATTTGTAAGCCATACAGCTGTCCATCTTATCAAGAGTACATTGATACCTAATTGTTCTAATTTATTGATCAATGGTTTGTGTACGCCCCTCTCAAATGCCAAAGTTAAATCTCTATAAAGTACATCAAAGCACAGTTGTTCATTCATAGCTGTTATTATATTATCATAGAACATCATGTTACAGGTGGTAATAGATCTATTTTCAACATATGCATGGTAATATATGGTTTCCTGGTACCAGACTTTCCGAGTCTAACAATAATTTATCCAATATGACCTTCTCCATTATTTTCCACATCATAAAAGTAAACTTATGGGTCAGTATGACTCTGGGTTTGCCCTACTTCCTTTCCCTTAAAGACAGATTTAATAAGTGCATGTCTCCAATCATGAGGAATCTCCCCATATTTATATGGCCTAGTAACTAAACCACAGACACTTTGTTTTACCATGCAGACTGTGTTTGGCAGTGGTGGGATATCCACATCACATATTAATTAGCTGTCAAATACTAATTGGCGTGTAGTGGTGTGGGTAGAGTGAATCCTGTAGCTTGTGTACAGTGAGCTTTGAAGGTGTTTTGTACTCTAAAACAGCCATGCAGTGAATACTCAGAGTTCAGATCACAATTGTTTTATTTCTTTTGTTAGCTTAGTTATTCAGGGTGAGCAGGCAGCATGTCAGCAGAGAAGTATGGAAATCTGACAAGGAGCCAGCTGGAGGAGATGTGCCAGGCTAGGGGACTGGTGCATGGAAACATGACTAAGGCAGACCTGATTGCAGCCTTGGTTACAGCTGCATCAGAAAACAGCAACCAGGAGGATAATCAGGCTGGCAATGGAGATCTAATTCACTCAGAGAATAAACAGCTCAACCTTCCTGCAGTGGACTTAAAAATCCAGCTGGAGCTAAAGAGACTTGAGTTGGAGGCCAGGCATGTGGAATTAGAAGCAAATGAGAGACTGTGATGTTTGCAGGCTGAGGAGAATGAGAAACTGTTACATCTGTAAGCTGAGGAACAAGAGAGGCAGAGGCAGCATGAGAGGGAGATGCTGACTCTTCGCCAGAGTCATGGAGATAATGGGGAAAGGGAGTAACTGGACCCCAGAAGCACAAAAGGTCAGTAAATTTCTTCCACAGTTTAAAGGGGATAATTTTGATAGTTTCATTCATATGTTTGAGAGGGTATGTAAACAGTATGAAGTTGACCAAGGGCTCTGGGTACAGTTCCTGACCTCCTTACTCCATGGTAAAGCTATAACTGTTCTGTCCAAAATGTCTGACGTTGCATGTTTTGATTATACTGCTGTAAAAAAATAGTCTTTTAGAACTGTTTAAGCTAACACCTGACATGTATAGGAAAATGTTTTGTGAGCATAGATGCAAAGCAGATGAAAGTGTGTGTGAATATGATGCTGAATTGAGCACTTATTTCCATAGGTGGATGAGTGGATGTCAAGTCACCACTTTTGAAGGGCTAACAGACCTTTTGGTGAGGGAACAAGTCCTTAACACTTTGCCTGAGGACATAAGGATCTGGTCAGATGAGTTGGAGAAGGAGGGAGACCTATACCTGGTAAGCAGGGCAGTCATGCACAGGAAGAGGACCCGTAGTATTGCTCATGGGTCTAAAGGAACCCATGGTGGGCAGCAGAGACTGCCCCAACAGAATCTGCCGGTAGCAGGGAAAGCCACTAGTCCAGGTATATGCCCAGGAGCTAGGGTTAAATGTTTTGAATGTAACCAGTGGGCCCATGTGGTAATACAAGTGTCCATAGAGGCAAGGTGGGGAACAAAAGGTGAGGGAGCCAGTAAGTGGGAAAGACAAAATGCCAATAGTAGGTTGTCTTGAGACAACAGGGGTAATAAACTACCATCCTGCAGATGTCCTGAGAAAGAAGGATTTGGATGAGGTAGTACCATGTGCTTATGCAATAACATGCAGTGAGGCTAGGAGACAAGCATGTGGGTCTGGCAGCCTGGGGGAGACCCAGACAGACTACATACTTGCAGCCAGGACTAGTGAGGTGGTTACTTCAGGGAGGAAGCTACACTGTAGCAGTGAGACTGAATGTGAGCCACAACTGTTTGTGGGTACTGATGGTCCCTTGGACAGAGTGACTGCAAAGGTAGAGGTGAGTAGTAGTACCCAGGCTGACAGTGAGGCACCACTGTCAGAGGATGCCAGACTTCCTGTGGAAGGGGAGCTGGGAAGGGTTACAAGGACAGAGTTGAGACAGGCTAAGTTCTCAGACCCTACATTGCAAGGCCAGAGGCAGGTAGCCAGGGAGGCACCTGATTCTCAAGGGAAGGGGGAATCTGTATTTTGGGACAAAGAGTTACTATACAAAGAGTGGACCCCTTAGGGAGGGCTAGAAGGTGAGAGAGTACAGCAGTTGGTAGTGCCTAGAGCCTACCATCTGGCGCCTCTAGCCGTACCCCATGATATTCCCTTTGCAAGTCATATGGGCATAAAATATACAAAGAGGCATATCATGCAGAACTTCTATTGGCCTGGAATTTCCAGAGATGTAACAGGGTACTGCAGGACCTGTGAGCAGTGCCAAAAGGTAGGCAAGGATGGAGACATGGTGATAGTTCCTTTGGTGCCTTTGCCTGTGATTGAGGAGCCATTTCAGAGGGTAGCTATGGATATTGTGAGTCCTCTGATTACCCCAAGTTCCACAGGGAAAATGTATATCCTAGTGGTAGTAGATTATGCTGCACAATATCCTGAGGCAGTGGCTTTGTCCTCCATTGAGGCAGAGAAGGTGACAAATGCTTTGTTAGAGATTTTCAGCAGGGTAGGTTTCCCAAAAGAAATACTGACTGACAGAGATGCCAATTTCATGTCAGACCTGCTGGCTTGTCTGTGGAAGTCCTGTGGGATGAAGCACATGAAGACCACCCCTACCATCCCCAGACTAATGGTCTTGTTGAGAGGTTAAACTCTACAATCAAGTCCATGCTACCGTCATTTGTAGATCAGTTTAAGAGGGAGTGGGACAAATATTTTCCCCATCTGTTGTTTGCTTACAGAGAGGTTCCCCAGGAATCCATAGGTTTTTCACCCTTTTGAGTTGCTGTATGGGCACAGGGTGAGGGGACCTCTAGATTTAATTTGAGATGAGTGGGAAGGTGAATGTGAGTTTCATAAGGAGTCTGTTGTGGCATACGTCCTAAACCTCATTACAAGGCTCAGGAAACTCATGGACTTGCCCAGGAGAACCTGGCAGAATCCCAACAACAGAAAAATGCATGGTATGACAGGAATGTTCGAGCTAGAGAGTACGCTGTGGAGCAGCAGGTAATAGCTCTCATTCCTGTCAGGCATAACAAACTGCAAGCAGCTTGGGAGTGACCCTACAAGGTGGTAAAAAAGGTAAGTGATGTTAACTACATCATGGAACTGCTAGGCAGAAAGCTGGGGCACAAATTGTACCATGTTAACATGATGAAACCTTACCATGATAGGGAGGCCCTTGTGCTGAGCATTTGCAGTGGATTGCAGGAGGAGTCTGAGGGAGATCTGGGGACTGATCTCCTCAGTGAGGCTCGGACTGACACCTCAGTGGAATGGGTAGCAATGTTCCAGCAGCTATCTCCGACCCAGGTTCGAGAAATCCAAGCAGTGTTGCAGGACATTGGGGACATGTTCACTGGGAAACCAGGGTGCACCCAACTGGTACAACATCAGATGGATAGAGGACCCCAAAGGCCTATTAGGGAGGCCCCTTATAGAGTGCCTGAGAGTCAAACAGACTCTGAGGGAGGAGGTACAGGAGATGTTGGAACTAGGGGTGATTCAAGAGTCCAACAGTCCCTGGGCCTCCTCAGTGGTGCTGGTGCCAAAGAAGGATGGCAGCACCAGGTTCTGTGTGGACTACAGGAAATTAAATAGTCACACATCCCTAGGACAGATGAGGCCCTAGAGCAGCTAGGTGGGGCTATGTATCTTACTACCATTGATCTTACCAAGGGTTACTGGCAGATGCCCTTGGCTCCCAGTGCTAGAGAGAAGTCAGCCTTTGTAACTCCTTTTGGTTTGTATGAGTTCACAAAGATGCCCTTTGGGATGAAGAATGCCCCAGCAACTTTCCAGAGGCTGGTAGATAATATCCTAGCAGGGGCAGGAGGGTTTGCCCTTGCTTATCTAGATGATATTGCCATCTACAGCCATTCCTGTCCAGAGCACCTTCAGCATGTCAGGGAGGTGCTGTGCAGATTACAGAGGGCAGGGTTGACCATTAAGCTGAGCAAATGTCAGGTGGGTATGGTGGAGGTCTCCTACCTAGGACATAGAGTAGGGAGTGGTAAGATAAGGCCAGAACCTGCCAAAGTGGAAGCCATTCAGGCATGGCCTGCACCTGTTACTAAAAAGCAGCTGAGGGCATTTTTAGGGACAGCAGGGTACTACAGAAAGTTCGTCCCCAGTTATAGTACCGTATCTGCTCCCTTCACAGACCTGGCAAGGAAGAATAGGCCAGATAAGGTAGTGTGGACCCCAGCATGTGAGAAGGCATTCCAGAAGCTTTGGGAGGACCCCTCTGTTAGCCAGTCTAGATTACAGCAAATCATTTGTTGTGCAGGTGGATGCTTCAAACCATGGAGTGGGGGCTGTACTAAGCCAGATTTCTTCAGAAGTGGAAAAGTACCCAGTGGTTTATCTCAGTCATAGGCTTCAACCCAGGGAGGAATGCTGTGCAGCTGTAGAAAAGGAATGTCTAGCCATAGTGTGGGCATTGAAGAAACTTCAGCCTTATCTCTATGGAAGGAAATTCACTGTTATGACAGAACACAACACCCTAACATGGTTAAACTGAGCCAGTCAGCAAAATGCCAAGTTGCTAAGATGGAGCCTGGGGTTGCAAGGATATGATATGTCAGTGAAGCACCGCAGTGAGGTTAGCAATGCCAATGCATATGGGCTCTCAATACAGGGAATTGGATAGGTACACTCAGATAACCCTAACCTTCTCAAGTGGCATTTCGCAAGGGTCACTTGAAAAACTAGCTTGAGTTCTGGGGGGGGGGGGAGAAATGTGAAGACTGGTGGAGAAGGGTGGAGGCTGCCAGCCTAGCCAGAAAGAATTTTATAGATAATTCTATCATTTGTAAATATGAATGTAAACTACAGGCTTGTTGTCTTAGATGTAAAAAAATACTGTTACATGTGGAACTGGAAATAAATGTGACAAAAATGCACTCTACTGACCAAAGTAAAGCATGTGGTGACTCTTTGAAGTAGATAGTGGTGCCAAAAAGTCTAGATGAAGACATTCTTTCTATTGTTTTAAACAAGAGTTAAATTGCTAGATTTAAACATGCAAATGTATTTTTATTGCTATGTTCCTGACCAGCTGCAAGATAACAAAAGGGAGATGTTAACAATGTAAATGCAGTTAATGTGTAGCCTGAGAACTCCAGGAAAGTGAAAGAATGATGTAATGTTTATCAGAACTGCAATTTCAATTTAAACAGAGAGAATCAGAAGGTATTAAGCATTTCTGTCCTGATCATCCAACTCATAGAACTGCCTCTTGCTCACATGTAAGTTATCTTAGACGTGTTTTCTTTTAGATAGCCAGAAACTAGAAAGATTAGACTAAGTGTTTTTTTCTGTGATGTCATAACTGTACTACTGAATTATTTTAAGTATTTCTGTATGATCTCTGAACTCTTTGACTAGCACTGTGTAGTAGAAAGTATTGTCTTGTGGTTTTAATTATTTATTATTAAATATTTTAAAACCTTTTAACTGTGGCTGGTTTGTGTAGAAATAATTTAAGCTCTTAAGAGTACTTGCATGCCTTTGGTAAAACTGTACAAAGCTACTCTATTAGCTTTAGCCCTGGGTTATACTGCCAATTGGATAATAATATTGCACAGTAATAATTGGACACCCTTTTAAGTGTCTTTGAGTAGTTGATAAGTATTAGCTGGGCGGTGGCAGTGATTTCTACCATATAGTCTGGGTAAAAGGGGCACAGCTGGAGAACCTGTGCCAGCCTTACCCAGAAGTGTCTGTGTGGCTGTGTAAACTCTTATCTCAAAGTGTGAGTGTGTCAGCTACTTGAGCACGGACACAAAGCACTGGTTGGACAGAGAAGGTGCTGGAGATTTTAGCTTGCCCATCTAGGCTGAGATCTGGACCCTATAGCTGTGCTAGTGGGGAGTCTTATTGGGGACCTAGAGAGCAAAGCAGCGACCAGCCCTGGACTGACTGTGATCTCTGTGTGCTCTTAAGGGAAATTGCACTTTACTGTGTGTATTTGTTATCCTTTCTTCATATATGAGACATCCTCTCTGGTGTTAGTGGTGAGGATTGAGTCTCCTTGATTGCTGGGTCAGGGCACAGGCATCACACAAACGTCAGGTGTTGGATTGTTATTAAATAAATAAATAAATAAATAATGCTCACAGTAATATAATTATGCATACAGTGCAAACCATTTAAATATCTACACACACACACACACACACACACACACACACACACACACACACACACACACACACACAGCTACAGTCATTTTACTAATGTATCAACTTAATTGTGTGTGTGGTGAAAATAATGAATAAATACATAAATATAAATCAAATAAATATATGTCAATCTGTTGTTGTCATGCACATAAGGTGCAACTCATTGAAACACCCTTGCACACTTGTGCATGCCCCACACAGACACACACATACCCATAAAAACACACATGCATATACAGAAAGACAAATTTGCACATGAGCACACATAGGTATAAACACCCACTTGCCCCTACACACACGCACACACACACACACACACACACACACACACACACACACACACACACACACACACATGCCCCCCATTAAAATACATGCATGCATATACAAATTTGCACATGTATCCACACACAGACAAGCACACACACACACACACACACACACACACACACACACACACACACACACACACACACACACACACACACACACACACACACACACACACACACACACACACACACACACACACACACACACACACACAAATTTCAGCCACTTTTCTTGGACTGTGTACAAATCAGATGTCTGTCCATGATCAAATGAATGAATTATTAAATAAATAAAAACATAATGGCCACAGTAATGCATTTCAGCTCTTTGCTGTCAGATGCATGCATTAAAACGTCTTCATACACACACACACACACACACACACACACACACACACACACACACACGCACACACGCACACACACACACACACTAGTAGCAGAAAGGATTAAGGCAATACACTGTTAGAAACTCCTTGTGTTCTGACTTAAGAGTGCTCTCAAACAATCTGGAAATATAATCGGTGATAAGTATAATTCTTGGCACTTTAACTTTTCAGAGTTCTGCATTGTCTTAATTTTTGCCTGAATTATTTTATATATATTGCCGTTCCCCGCCCTTACTGTAAATTTGATCTGGGACACTCCTCCCAGTCTAATGCTCTTTCTACCTATTACTGAGAGAACATTTGAGAAGGCTAACCCACGTAGGTTCTTAACCTTGAATTATCTTCTGCTCCTCCTTCCTCTCCTTGCACTTTAACAAACAAATGTCTTCTGACTAAATGTTAAGTGTGCTTCTCAGCTGATAAATATATTTATGGCACTTCTTAACTGTTCAGAGTTGAATCAAGTGGCAATTGAATTTAGTTCAGAATACATTTTGAATAAATTGCATGTTTTTAAACTGTATTTGCTTTATTTTTAGTGCTGTTTTAGCTGCTTTCTGCAAAAAAATCTAAGCTTGTTTCCTGCCTTTCCTGTAACTAATCTAGTCCAGATACAGATTTGCTGTATCTAGGACTGCTGATAAGCTTCTGAACCCCCTAAGCCTTGCTTGTGCTGGAGGGAAGCCTTCTAGCTTATTAGTGAGAGTGGTAAGCACTAGGTAACCTATTTACCACAAGAGAAGTGGCTTCTGTCCCAGAAATTGTAGTTTATTGGCCATTTGGGCAGTTTGTCCATCTCTTTCAACTTTCTGGTTTAAAAGCCTGTGTTTGTGCTTGTTCCCTGCCTTTCCTGTAACTAGTCTAGCCCAGGTACAGATTTGCTGTATACAGGACTGTTTGTATGCTTCTGAGCCCCCCAAGCCTTTCTGTGTTGGAGGGAAGCCTTCTAGCTTATCAGTAGGAGTGGTAAGTACTAGGTAGCTGAACAACCACAAGTGGAGTGTTTTTTGGCCCAGAAACTGTAGTTTATTGACCGTTTGGGCAGTATTTCCATCTTTTTCTACTCAGTTTATTGACCATTTGGGCAGTTTTTCCATCTCTTCCTACTCTCTGGTTTAAAAGCCAACATTTCTGCTTGTTTCCCACCTTTCCTGTAACTATTCTAGTCCGGATACAGATTTGCTGTATCAAGGACTGTTGGTATGTTTCTGAGACCCCCAAGCCTTTCTGTGTTGGAGGAAAGCCTTCTAGCTTATCAGTGAGAGTAGTAAGCACTAGGTAGCCTATCTACCACAAGAGGAGTTGTTTCTGGCCCAGAAATTGTAGATTATTGTTCGTTTGGGCAGTTTTTTCATCTCTATCATCTTTCTGGTTTAAAAGCCCATGTTCGCACTTGTTTCCTGCCTTTCCTGTAACTAGTCTAGTCCAGGAACAGATTTGCTGTATCCAGGACTGTTTATAAGCTTTTGAGCCCCCCCCAAGCCTTTCTGTGTTGGAGGGAAGCCTTCTAGCTTATCAGTGGGAGTGGCAAGCACTAGGTAGCCTATCTACCACAGGAGGAGTGGTTTCTGGCCCAGAAATAGTAGCTTATTGGCTGTTTGGGCAGTTTTATTCCATCTCTTTCAACTTTTTTGGATTAAAAGTCCACATCTGCACTTGTCTCCCACCTTTCTTGCAACTAATCTAGTCCAGATACAGATTAGCTGTATCCAGGACTGTTTGTAAGCTTCTGAGCAGTGTCAAAGTCTGCTCCTCAATTTTTCCATTAGATCTGCTAGTTCTCTCCTCTCCTGCACTTTAACGAGCTTATTAGTTTGGCACTTTACCAGATGTCTTGTAGCAATTATTGTAGGACACAAAAGTGCTACCAGCACTAAACGTTCTACAAGGAAACAGCTCCAGTATTTATTAATGCCCACCCCTCCAGGCATGTCTAAAGGTCAGCTCCCTGTGCTTTCTCCTATTAACCTGGTGAACTTGAGCATCCTGAGGCAATGTAATAACTGCTTCATGTACACTGACAACCCTCTCCTCTTACCTCCCAACACTCAGACTTGTGAGAGATGCACTTATATATCCAAACTTAAGCCACACACTCTCCAGCCAAGACCGGAATAGCTGGTCAAGAGGAGAAGGTCAACACTTGCAACACACCACATGGAACACATAGCCCTCCAGAACACACACCAGCACTGCCTTCACATAAAAACACAAACTACGCACCCACCTTTGCAGAGGTTCTCAATAAAAATCTACACAAACAGCAGAGACCTCCAAGGCAGAAATGCACCCAACCACCACAACACAACACTAATGATGAGACACATAACTCTCCTAAACAGTGTGCCACTCAAGCAAAGCCACTAAGGCAAAACAGCATGCCCAACACACTAGTCATAGGTGACTTGATAGTGAGGCACACTGCTATCACACTCACTAGGTTAAATAAGAAAGTAAAAGTCAGCTGCCTGTCAGGTGCCAGGATCCACCACATAACACATGCACTCAGGTCCCTCAACAACAGGTACAAATATGACTCTGTCATTGTACATGTGGGTGTGAATGACCTGAGATGTACCTCCCTGGACTATATGAAAAGAGACATGGAGGAGCTCTTGGATTATGTAGCCCAGGCAGGTATGACCCTTGCCTTGAGCAGCATCATACCATCACCCAGAATGATACCACAGTACAAACAGAAAATGATTGATTTCAACAACTGGCTAAGTTTCTGGTGTCAGTCTAAGGGGATCCAGTATCTGCCTGCCTGGGTTGACATGACTGACAGACCCCGATGCTTTGCCAGAGATGGCCTTCATCTGTCATCCCCAGGCTTCTGGATACTGACCAAGGCTCTTGCCACCCCTATAGTGCATTTTTTAGGCGGTGTTCCAAAGACCAAATTACCACCATAACAGCTACAAACAAATGCAATCTGAGATTTATGCTTCTCAATGCTAGAAGTCTAAATCTCAAAATGCACTCACTCAAAGCACTCCTTAAAATGGAGAACACCGACATTTGTGCTGTAACAGAGACCTGGTTAAGGGCAGCAGAAAGCACCCCTGCACTTCCAGGCTATAACTCCTTCCACACCTTTCGGTCGCAGAACTTGGACCGAAGCTCCAAAGGCAGTGGTGTTTCCATATTCATAAAGGATGTGCCCACCTCCAGACTGGTAGCCCAACATAATGCATCTGAGATACTTCAGGTGCAGCTAACACTGGGTAAGACAGCGATTCAGGTTGTAGCCTGCTATAGGTTCCCCAACCACATCCCAAGACTCACACTCCATGTTCCTAAGCACCCTGGAGAATATTAGGGTCAAACCTAACACTCGCACACTGGGCGACTTTAACTACCCCTCCATTAACTGGGAAAACTACTCATGTACCAATACACTTGCCCACTGCTTTCTGGAATTTATTAATTCTAATGCCCTGGACCAGCTCATTCTTACCCCCACTAGAGGTAGCAACATCCTTTACCTGGTCATTACTAACATGCGCGACCACTGCTCTACACCAATAGTCAACTCCTCCCTGGTTAGATCCGACCACAAACTAATCACCTTGGAAATCCACATCCCTCCCACCCACCCCACCCCCCACAAAGGTAACCACCATGAAAAACATCTCCAAAGCTAACTTTGGGCTCCTAAAAACAGAGGTGGCAAACTTCACTGCACCCATGCAAATGGAAAATAGTTGCATGATAGCCGAATCATACACCAATGCACTGTACGAACACGTACACAAATGCATGGATCTCGCCATACCCAATAGACGCTCTCCTCAAAAGAAGGAAGCCAATCTGGTGGTCACCTGCCATAAACAAACTCTACAACAGAAGGAGGAAACTGATGCGGAATAAGGCAAAGTCCCAAGACTGGAAAAATTCCCTTATCAGCCTCAACAAAAGGTTAAGGTCTCTCATCAAATCCTCTAAAGCTAGCTATGAAAACAGAATTGCAGCAGATAGTAAAAACAACCACAAGGCCTTCGATAGTTATGTAAAGAATCTCCACGGCAATACCCAGATTAGCTCTGAGCTACTGCACAATGGTACCTCCTATACTGAGCTAACAGATATTGCCAATATACTGGCTGACAGATTCAGTGCTAACTTTACCCCTCTCTCCCCCCAAAAGGACCAATTACAATACCAGTAGATTTCCAGGCACCCAGTATTACTGCTGCACAGGTTAAAACAGCACTGTCCAAGGCTAAAAATACAGCTTCTATGGGAACTGACAATATCCCTGTCTGTGTTGTACATGAACTACAGAGTGAACTGGCACCTCACCTGTGTGCCCTGTTCAATCACAGCCTCATCTCAGGCTTTGTCCCTACTGAATGGTGGACTGCTACAGTCATCCCTCTCCACAAAGGAGGAGCAACTACAGACCCCGGGAATTATCGCCCAATTAGCCTAATGAGTCTGATATGCAAAGCTATGGAACACATCATCATGGACCTAATAAACAAGGATATAAGGAATCTCCAAACTCTGGATCCTACACAGTTTGGTTTTGTGAAGGGTAGATCATGCCTGCTCAACTTGGTTGACTTCTTTGAGTCAGTCACCAGAGCTGTGGATGAAGGCAAGGTGGTTCATACAGCCTACCTTGATCTGGTCAAGGCCTTTGATACCATTCCCCAGTTAGGAATCATAGAAAAACTCACTAAGCTAGGCATCAACCCCTATATCACTAGGTGGGTTGGAAACTGGCTCACAGACAGAACTCACAGTGTGAAAATAGCTGACTCCAGGTCAGACTGCCGACCAGTCACGAGTGGAGTCCCAAAGGGTTTGGTCCTGGGTCCTCTCCTGTTTGGTATCTACTTCTCTGAAGTCCAGGCCAACACAAAGGGACTCTGAGTGACAAAGTTCGTAGACGATTGCAAGTTGGGAGCTATTATTAACTCTCCAAGTGATGTTGACATCCTACAGAAAGGCCTCAATGACACCAATGACTGGTGTCAGAACCATGGCCTTAAGCTCAATGTCAAAAAATGTGTTGTCATCCCCCTTGGGAAAAACCCAGTTCCCTTGAATTACCACATTGATGGTAGTCTACTGAACACAGAAGGTGTTATAAGAGATCCAGGAACAGAGGTTGACAGCAACCTCTCTTTTGACCACCATGTTGCCACTGTGGTCAGAAAGTCCTTCTATGTGGCACATCTCATTACTAAGGGTTTTGCATCCAGGAAGAAAGAGTTCATTGTCTCCCTCTACTCTTCCCTCATTAGGCCAATCATCGAGTACAATGCCCCATTTGGCATGTACCTCACTAGACACCTGCAACAGCTGGAGAGGCAACAAAAGTACCTCACAAAGAGGATCCTAGGCCTTAAACACTTGTCACTTAACCAGGACAGTTGGTAAATTGGGGAAGGCTCCTTAATGGTCTCCTTGATTGCATGCTTCGTAACTACCTCAAAACCTATAAGCACACACACACACACACACACACACACACACACACACACACACACACACACACACACACACACACACACACACACACACATGCGCACACACATAATTTTGACTCAACTTGCTCGACTTAATGAGAAAAATGCTTGCTAGCCTCTAACAGTCACAAAGCACAGCGCATTGCCATCTGATTTAAAAATATACTTTGTTCTGTCTGATTTAGTCCCCAAGTACCTCCAGTACAGCTTTCTGTCACTTAACTCTCAAACTGCCATGGACAATAAATAGCTGTTTGCTGCTTTTTTAAGCAGTTCAAATATTACTCAGTGACATTTCTTTTCTGGTCCTTTGGAATGACAGGAGTACCTGTAAAATGGTATAATGATATTAGTCTCTTTTAGGTTGTACATTTCAATGTTTGGATACGTCAAAAAAAAAAACCCAGATGAGTAAACTGGTTTTAACCCAAACTGAAAAGTTCAGGGTCTCACAATGGGAAAGTGAAGAATGTTATTTCTTTATTATTTCTTTATATTTTGTCCAGTTCGATTCTCAGCTAGAGCGTCTTCTGCATGGAGACATGCGTGAATGGGCGTTGAAGGTTGTGCATCAGGCCTGGCAAGCCGGTACGTAAAAATCAACTGCCAATCATTAGCGGACCAGAGTTCCGCTGTGGCGACCCCTAACCGGGAAAAGCCGAAAGACACAAAAAATGTCTTTATATTTTGTTCACATTATTAACCCTGCTGGGCTAGGCCCATTTTCAAAAGAGATCAAGAAGAATTACAATAACAGAGACATTCAGCTGAAAATAATACTGAGTGTAGACATTCAAGGATAATGTTTAAGTGTAACTGTATTCAGGTAACAAGAAATATTACACAAAATAATTTTTTGCTGAAATAACTGTAAATTGAATCTTTAAAATACATACTAATAAAAAGCAATCATTTAGAGCTTTTTGTTTAGTAGGGTTATAGCCCAGCAGCTTGCTTTCATGAGCTGCCCTTGGTGTGTGCTACAGGAAGTAGCTTATTAACAGCTCATAAGAACCATTAGATTGGCAGAGGCTTTAATCAGAAATGAATGGTTCCCTCACCAAAGTCAGAGGGTTTGTAAGTGAATACCATGGTCTTTCAGATGGAGTCGCCATCCATAAACAATTGTATTTACCAGTAGTTGCAATAAACAATCTCTATTCTAAAACAGTAAATGACTTGAGTCATAACTTCTTCCTCATTTCCTTTTATCATCCCTGTCTGTTAACAGCTCTCTTTTATATTTCCACATTCTTTTTTCTGAATTTAGTCTGTTTTGCCTGCTTTTCCTTTGTAAATCACTGTTTGCAATTATGTTGTTTCTGGCCTAATGTGTAAACCTGAGAAGTTGTAAAATTGTTCTGATAATTTGTTGCACCAGAAATAAATCAGGAAAATTATTTCTTGCAGTTTTCCCCTGCATTTGAAGTTATTTAGCTTTTTTGCTGAATTTAATTTGCTTTGCCTACTTTTTATGTATTTTACTGCTTTTACTGTTTGCAGTTAGCTTGTTTCTACCCTAGTCTTTGAACCACATTGAGACATCAGTAGCTATTGTAGTCACAGTGCATTTGTAGCTGCTTTTAGTTGGTAATTTACCTTTTACTGTTTTGCTATATACTAATATCAGCTGTGCTGTGTGCACAGCCACTGTAGTTGTAGCTGGACACTGGTTACTGTATGTAAATTAAGTTTTCATAGGTTCATAAGTAGGTACTGGGCTATCTGCACGAAGGCATATATTAGCCCAGCCACATTGTGCGGTATTCACCGCCCCTTTGGTTAGTTCCCTAGGCCCTTGATCTAGCAGCTAGTACCCTTGGCCCCTATCTAGTAGAGCTGTTGGTATGATCCCTGGTGTGAACTTTCTGTTACCCATCCACTCGTCAAGGTTCCTGTTGAAGAGTGATAGTGAGGGGCTCAGTCTTATGCAGATCGGGACCTTGTTCCATAGCAAGGGAAGTCTTTGCAAAGGGAATCTATCCCTCCAGCATGTTTTATTCATTGTTGTGCTGAGGTTTATATCCCTAGAGCATGTAGCTCGAGTAGATTTGGTTTTGCTAAGATGGAGCATGTTCATCAGTTCTGGGTTGGACATGGCTCTGTATGTTAGACAGAGATCGCCTCTGAGAAGGCGGTATGCAACAGAGAAAAGCCTTAGTTTTTCAATCGTGCTGCATAGGGCAAATGTTTGAGGCCAGTAATCCTCTTAGTGAGGTACCTCTGTGGTATCTCCAGCTGCTGGAGATGCCTAGCCAGGTACATTCCAATTGGTGCATTGTACTCAATAATGGGTCTGATGAGGGAAGAGTAGATGGGCACCACTACATCCTTAGATCTTGATGCAAACCCTTTCGTGATCAGATGGGTCACATAGAATGATTTTCTAACCACCTTGGCAACATGGTTATCAAAGGAAAGCTGACTATCTACTTGGGTCCCTAGATCCCTTATTACTTCTTCAGATTTCAGGGGGTTACCTCCTATGTGGTAGTTTGCGGGTACTCTGTTTTTTCCAAAGGGGATTACGCATTTTTTAGCATTTAGCTTGAGACCACGGCTTTGACACCATGCATCAGTCACATTAAGGCCCTTCTAGAGGATATCCATGTCAGCTGGAGACTCTATTGTAGCACCCAGTTTGCAGTTGTCTGCAAACTTGGTCAGCCACAGCCCTTCAGTGCTTGCCTGTACTTCTGAGAAGTACATGCCAAACAGGAGGGGCCCCAGGACAGAGCCCTGAGGCACACTGCTCATTACTGGTCTGGATTCGGACAGAGATCCCACTATTCTTACTTTGTGGGATCTGTCTGAGAGCCAGTTTGTGATCCATCTTGTGATGTAAGGGTTTGTGTCAGGCTGGTGAGTTTATCAATAATACCTGAATGGGGAATGATGTCAAATGCTTTAGCAAGGTCAAGGTAAGCCGTGTGTACCTCCATTCCCTTTTCTATAGCCTGAGTAACTGTCTCAAAGAAGTCCACCAGGTTCAGGAGGCATGATCTGCCCTTGACAAAGCTGAACTGTGTGGGGTCAAGTGTTTGAAAGTTCCCAATCTCTCAATTTATGAGTTCCATAATGATTCGCTCCATTGCCTTACAGATCAGACTGGTCAGGCTTATTGATCGGTAGTTCCCAGGGTCAGTTGTGAGCCCACCCTTGTGCAGTGGTACCATGGTTGCTGTTTGCCATTCTATGGGCACATATCCTGTCAAGAGGCTGAGACTGAACAGGGTATTCAGATGCGGGGTTAATTCATTTTGGAGCTCACGTATGACACAGCCCGGGGCACCATCTGGTCCAATGGAGGTAGTGTTTTTAGCTTTAGATAGAGCCTTATTAACCAACGTATCAGTAATAATTGGAGTTACGCAATCCCCTGGAATAGTAATAGGCCCTGTAGGTGGTGGTGGGGGGGGGATTTGCACTGTACCTGTCAGCCAAGATGTTGGCAATGTCAGTGGGGTCAGTGTATTTTGTTCCATTTTGTCCTAGCTCAGAACAAACCTGAGCATTGCCATTTAGGTTTTTGACGTAATCATAGAAGGCCTTATGGTTATCTTTGGCATCCTTGGCAACTTTCTTTTCAAAATTGGCTTTAGTTGACTTGATGAGGGCCCTCAATTTCTTACTAATGCTGATCAGGGATGATTTTTCTACTTGAGATTTGGCCTTTTTTGTATAAGTCTCCTCCTTTTATTGTATAGTTTGCTTATGGCCGGGGTCCACCAGACTGGTTTCTTCTTGCTTGAGGAAGGAGTCTTGGTTTTATTTGGGATAGCACAGTCCATGCAATCCTGAAGATGTATATAAAGTGCCTTGGTGTAGGATTCTGCATCCTGGATATCATTATCCTTCTGCAAGGGAACAGTGAAGCTTTCCACTTCTGACGCAAGTAGTTTGAAGTTTGCTTTGGAAAGGTTTTTTATGATGGTTTCTTTGACCGGGGAGGTGGAGGGGTGAGGATGTCCAGGGTTATCAGTTTGTGGTCTGATCTAACCAGAGAGGGAGTGATAACAGGTGTGGTACAATGGGTGCCCATATTTGTGATGACTAAATCCAATATGTTGTCCCCTCTAGTGAGAGAACATACCAGTTGTTCAAGGGCATTTGAATTTATAAATTCTATGAACCGCTGGGCATAGGAGTTAGAACTTTGGTAGTTCACCCAGTCTATACGAGGGAAGTTGAAATCACCCAAAATTATGGTGTTGGGTAGGACCTTTATATTTTCCAATGCCTCAAGGAATGCTGAGTGAGCATCTTGGGACATGGTGGGTGATCTATAACAGGCTACAACTTGAAATGTGGTTTCTCCTGCTGATAGTTGCGCATGGATGATCTCTGGGGCATCATGCTGTTCCACTAACCTGGAGATGTGAGTATCCTTGATGAATATGGATACACCTCCACCCTTTGTACAGTGATCTGGTAACTGAGGCCGGAAGGTATGATATGAATTGTAACCTGGTAGTGCTGGGGTGCTCTCTGGAGCCTTGAACCAGGTTTCCGTCGCTGCACAAACATCGATTTTCTCCATACTGAGGAGTGCCTCGAGTGCATGCATTTTGAAGTTGAGACTTCTGCTGTTGAGTAGCATTACCCTTAGTTTTTGGTTACCTGTGCTGGTTACGGTGGTTGGTTTGTCCTTTGAGCCTTGCCTAAAAAAGGCACTATGGGGATGGCAAGAGCCTTGGCCAGTATTCAAAGGCCTAGGGGTGGCAGGTGCAAACCATCTCTGGCAAAACAGCGAGGCTTGTCTATCATGTCATTCCAGGCAGACAAGCACTGGATCCCCTTAGAATGACACCAGAAGCTTAGCCAATTGTTGAAATTGATCATTTTGTCTTTGTATTGTGGTATCATTCTAGGTGAGGGTCATACCAGCTTGGGCTACATGATCAGAGAGCTCCTCAATGTCTCTTTTCATGTAGTCTATGGAGGTACATCTTAGATCATTCACACCAACATGTACAATGACAGCATCATACTTGTCCTTGTTCTGGAGTGACCTAAGTGCCTGTGTTATGTGGCAGATCCTAGCACCCAACAGGCAGCTGACAGTGACCTTCTCCTTGTTCAGCCTGGTGAGTGGAACATCCGTGTGCCTTTCTATAGAGTCTCCTATTACTATCATGTTGGGTATGGTGTTTTGCCTTAGGGGCTGTCATGAGGCACACTGCTGAGGTGAATTATGTGTTTTCTGGCTTGTGTTTGGAGGTGCAGGTTGCTTGCTTGTCTGCTTTGGACGGCCCTGTTTCTTTTTCAGATTGGTACATGGTGCCTCCGAATATGTTTTTGTGTATTTATGTTTATGTTTTGCCGGTGCTTGTTTTGTAGATCCATGTGTGACTGGTGGTGTGATGCTAGTGTGTCTCTTCTCCTCTTGACTGTCTGTTACAGTCATGGGTTGAGAGCGCTTAGCCTCCAGTCTGGCTGTGTATTTGCATCTCTCCCAAGTGTTTGTGTCTAGAGGTAAGAGGAGAGGGTTGTCTGTATACATGAGGCAGTTGTGACTTTGCCTCAGGATGCCCAAATCCACCAGGTGAACTGGAGAGTGCACATGGAGCTGACCTCTGGACATACTTGGAAAAATAAATTTCACTTGTCTTGCGGACAATTGAGGGTCTTATGCTGTATTATAATAGTGCTGTTTAGGAGATTTGGAAAATAATAGCGCTGTCTAGGAGATTTGGGCAAGTGCTGATTTGGGTTATGCAAGTGCTGCAATAAGAGCAGTTGATCTGAAGCACTTGAGTTGAGTCTTGCCTAGTTCTAAGGGAAAATTTGCAGCACAGACTTTGTGGAGCCAGGAATAGTATACCCCAGCTAACTGGCGCTGCCTGATGCTGCTCTGTGTGCAATACCACGCAAAAAGAGAGTTGCAGGGTTTTAAGAGAGAGAGATCAAGGAGTTTGGAATTGACCCAAAATGGCCAATAAAACTACAGTTTCTAGGTAGTAACCACTCCTACAGGGACAGGCAGGCTGCTCAGTGTTAACCACTGCCACTGGTGAACACAGAGACTTCCCTTTAGACCAAGTAAGCACTGGCCTCCCAGAAACTTACAAACAGTTCAGAGCAGCAACTCTGTAACTGAACTTTTTTTTTAATTATAGAAAGTGGGAAAATAGCAAGATTTTTTGTTTTTTTTGTTTTTGTTTAAGGATAGCAGAGACACACAAGTAGCAAACTAGTCAGAACAGTGCAATAAATTACCTCAACACGTGTGTGCTAGGTCAGAGGCAGGTAAAATGCAATTTTAAGAAAACGATTTTAAATTAAGTGCAACACAAAAATGCAATAAACAGGCTCTAGGTATGTTCTAAATACTGTTTCTAACACAAATATCAACTTTTGCAAGCAGGAAAATGCTGAAAAGTAGGTGGCAATGCAGTTTTTCTAAGAAATAAATCAGAAGAAAATACTTAAAATCTCAAAAGTGGCTCCTTTCTTCTCTCAGCGTTTTCTCCTCTTGGTAGGTGCTTCAGCAACAACTATCAAGCCTGGAAAGATGCCAAAACCACGCGGCTGCAGGGTTTTAAGAGAGAGAGAGAGATCAAGGAGTTTGGAATTGACCCAAAATGGCCAATAAAACTACAGTTTCTAGGCAGTAACCACTCCTACAGGGACAGGCAGACTGCTCAGTGTTAACCACTGCCACTGGTGAACACATAGACTTCCCTTTAACCCAAGTAAGCACTGGCCTCCAAAAAACTTACAAACAGTTCAGAACAGCAACTCTGTAACTGAACTTTTTTTTTAAATTATAGAAAGTGGGAAAATAGCAAGTTTTTTTTTTTGTTTGTTTTTGTTTAAGGATAGCAGAGACACACAAGTAGCAAACTAGTCAGAACAGTGCAATAAATGACCCCAACACATGTGTGCTAGGTCAGAGGCAGGTAAAATGTAATTTTAAGAAAAAACGATTTTAAATTAAGTGCAACACAAAAAATGCAATAAGCAGGCTCTAGGTATGTTTTAAATACTGAATCTAACACAGATATCAACTTTTGCAAGCAAGAAAACAACGAAAAGTAGGTGGCAATGCAGTTTTTCTAACAAATAAATCAGAAGAAAATACTTAAAATCTCAAAAGTGGTTCCTTTCTTCTCTCAGCATTTTCTCCTCTTGGTAGGTGCTTCAGCAACAACTATCAAGCCTGGAAAGATGCCAAAACCATGTGGCTACAGAGTTTTAAGAGAGGGAGATCAAGGAGTTTGGAATTGACACAAGATGGCCAATAAAACTACAGTTTCTAGGCAGTAACCACTCCTACAGGGACAGGCAGGCTGCTCAGTGTTAACCACTGCCACTGGTGAACACAGAGACTTCCCTTTAGCCCAAGTAAGCACTGGCCTCCAAGAAACTTACAAACAGTTCAGAACAGCAACTCTGTAACTGAACTTTTTTTTTAATTATAGAAAGTGGGAAAATAGCAAGATTTTTTTTTTTGGGGGGGGGGTTGTTTTTGTTTAAGTATAGCAGAGACACACAAGTTGCAAACTAGTCAGAACAGTTCCATAAATGACCTCAACATGTGTGTGCTAGGACAGAGGCAGGTAAAATGCAATTTTAAGAAAAAACGATTCACAAAAGTGGGAAAACAGCGAGATTTTTTTGTTTTTTTTGTTTTTGTTTAAGGATAGCAGAGACACATTGTGTTTAATTGTTTACTGCAAAAATCCTTCTTTCATCTTGTGGTTTATTCTCTCTAGGCTGCTCTGGGTTGTGTGTGCTTGCATGGACCTGCCTGGACTTGCTACCATCTGCTCTGCTTTGCCTGTTATTTTTCCTGACAGATGCCCCTCCATGTACATGCTGCAGTACCTTTTTGCTGTTCAGCAACTACCCTAACATGATGCTGCACAGTGCTTTAGCATGAAGATGTGCAGCACTGTATAGGGGTAAACCTATGGCCAAGCTGAATGCTAATGAGGCCTGTCCAGGAAAAGGCATATGCTAATTAGCCATGAGGTCTCCCCCAACTCCTGACCCCACAGCCACCTCTAGAAAGACATATACATGAGAGCAAATTAAAGAAAACTTTTGTCCAGGTAGATCAGCATGGCCATCCATGCACAATGCAGTATTAAACACAGCCAACTACATTCCACAACAATGGTATGGGGATTGAGGGTGGGGGAAGCCACTAGACACCAGGGATACATTCACCCTAAGTACCTCAATGGCACTGCCATCAGTACATGGATCAGTAGGGAGAAGAAGGTAAACAGTAAACACCAGGGATTCTTCTAGAAGTTAGTACCTCAGTGGCACTGGCGTGAGTACATGGATCAGTAGGGAGATAAAGGGAGACAGTAAAGACCAGAGATTATACTAGAAGTAACTACTTGGCACTGTTATTAGTATGGGAATCGGGGGTGGGAGAAACACTAGACACCAGGGCTTACTCTAAATATAAGAGCCATAATGACACTGACATCACTATGGGGAATGGGGTGGGGGAAACTACCCACCAGGTTATACTAGACATGCCGTAATGGCACTTAAAGTATTATGGGGATTGGCCTTGATGGGAAAATTAGAAACCAAGAATTCTACAACTATGTCATAGCAGCACATAAACTATATGAGCGGAGGTGGGAGGGAATCTCAGAGTGTGTGTATGACTGTGGGGAGGGATGGGAAATGTAAATGCCTACACGAGCAGCAGTTTACTACCATGACATGCAGATCAGCAAGTAGTGGTAGAAAATGTGATTTAGAAACATGCACCATATCATGGCTAACATGCTTCTGAAATCACAAATTAGCTCATTGTAGAGAGCAGGGCCAATGGCTTGTGCTAGGCCCTTTAAAGAATCTGCAGGATGGTATGTACAAGTGTTAAAAAAGTTGATTAAATCTTTGCAAACTGATTGAAAATGGGAATTATCGGGACATTTAAAAGACAACGGGATTCTCTTATTAGATGCTCAACTTCTCTGTCCTTTTTCTCCCTATTTATTGTCCCTGCTATGAATAAACAACACAGCATTTAAAATATTGTAAATTTACTTTTTCCCTCCACTAGAACAGTACCTTACTGTACTAAGGTGGTTTAAATTTCAAAAAACTTGTATCCCACCCTGAAAAAGTCCCCAATTCACTGATGTCATAAAGGCCACTGAATACAGGTAGTTTTCTGGCAAATTCTCCCCACAAACTGACATCACTATTACCATCCTAAAATCCCACCCATGCTGTGATGTCACAGCTCTCTGGTCCTTCCCCCATCCATACAGAAAGTAAAGGCTAGAACAAGGAAACAGTATGATTCAAGTCTTCTACTGTGAACTGTCAATCACAACAGGTAACAGCTCAAATTACCCTTAGCACTTTGACAGCTAGGGAAGTTAGGTGTGAAGGAGGACTGGAGATGAGTCAAAGTAGTACAATTCAGGCTTCACAAAAAAACTGAAGTTTAGCCATTCTAAAAAGAAGCAGAAGTAAAAAGTAATTTGAAAGTCTGTTCTGTGGCATTTGCACTGTTTGTGCTTTAAGTAGTCAATGAACGGCATGAAATGTTACTTAAAACTAACTGACTGAAAGACAGCAGTGTATGTATGTAAAATCAGTGCAGTGACAAGAGCTTTAGGAAGAAAGAGGCCTGCATGATGTCACTTTTTACAGATGAGCACTGAATTGTGAGATACCTACAGGCAGACTAAACAATAAGAATTACTTCAAGATGCCAGACCCCATGTGGTCAGATTCAGAAATTACATATAAAAATATTTAAATATCTGTAAATACTCCCAGAGTGGTGTTGAAATGTAGTAAAGCAATGAATCTGTGGGTGTAGTCCTCCTTTAATGTTCATAAATGTTTTTGGAACTTTAGATACAATTGGGATACATGTAAGGTTATTTATGCTATTTTCTGGGATTTCATTCCTTTATTTGATGCAAAGATACAACTGAAAGGAAGGTTAAAGTTAGACTAGAAGAACATGTTAAAGAAAATTAAGTGCAGTGGCAATATATGTAATGTAGCAATGTACTAAATGTTGACGCTAATATATTCCAGATAAGTATGGATGAAATGTTGAAAATACGTTGTTAACAAAATAATCACATTGCATTTTAAAATATGACATCCTCCGTCTAAAAAACAATGTATGTGATCTGGCACAGAGAATTAAGGCTGGGAGTTGTAGTTCTGTGTTACATTGTTCGATTCCCTCTGCCCTCACTTATCCATCAGAGCCACATGCTCCAGGGACCTAAACCTTGTCATCACAATGAACAAAACATGTTGGAGGGATAGGTTCCTGACCCAGAGACTCCCCATACTCTGGAATAGACTGCTCATACATGTTAAGCAGAGTGCCTCCTTGGCCTTCTTCAAAAGGAGCCTTGACAACTGGATGGGAGATGGGAAATTTACCCTGGTGATCACGTCAGTCACCCTGCAAGACAGAGGTCCAGGGAATTAAATATTGTGGGAAGAAATAGCCAGGAAATTGTTATGGCTAGGCTTGTATAGGCCCTAGGACCGATAGCCTAGTACCAATCTATGAACCTATGAATCTATGATACTGATATAAGCTAGGAGTCACTTGATATAATTATTTTTGTCATCACATTGTTGGACTCTTTAAATGTGGTTTTAATTAACTTGATTGTTTAAAATTGGTGTAAGATATTATTTGGCTTGGTGTATAAAATACAGTGTAACAGTTGACTGTGTAACCTTCAGAAGGCATTTATTGCCAAATTGTTATGTTTTTGAATAAAGTTCTAAACAGGCATTCCAGCTTTTTTCTTCTTTTTTTTATTAGTATGAATGTATTATTGTATGTGTGCTCATAAGACTGATGGAAATAATCCTCATAAGTTAATGTTGAACTGCAATCAATTTTATAGATTTCAAGAGATATCTTAACATTTTATAGTTCAAACAGGTTATATCTCTGTTTATTTTTCCATACTTAAGCTGCATATGAGATTAAACTCTTATTAATAATATTAAGGGTTTAGTATAATACCCAACATATTTCTTACCAAACCATCTTAGACTCTTTTATTACTTTTTGTGTTGTAGCTATCACATAACTTTCCTACTTAGTCCAACAGTTGGCTGAAGTAAATATTAATCCACCATACATATAAGGGTATGTTTATTCATTTCCATTTATTAGTAAATTACATTTTTTTCATTTATTTATTTTATTTATCATTTGTTGACCAAGTTATTTCAGGTAAGATCCAAGGTGATATTCACACTAGTGAGGAAAATTTGGATTGGGCACCAGGAAAATTCCCTTCCTCTTTCCAATAGGTGCCATGGGATCTTTTACATTCACCTGAGCTACCACCCAATCAAGCAGATGGGGCCTCGGTTTAACATCTCATATTGTTTTCATTTTGTCAAAAAATCTTTTTTGTTTTGATTTGAGGTCTAAATTCCATTTGTAATATGTTCTAATATTCTTATTTGATTTTTGCTTACTGGTATATTGAGTTAACCATAGTAAATCATCTGCCCACTGAAATACTAGTATGTTTGTTTTATTTATTTATGGTAAACGTCATCAATATAAATTATGAAAAGCCACAGAGCTACAATGTATCACTGTCTATATCTTCAGAGGTGTTTACTAGGCTCTGGGCTTAAGAGCCATTTTATGCCAAGACAAGCTTTCCCCAAATTTAACAAAATATTGCTGTCATGTGTCAATACCCCAAGGAATTTTTCAAGTAATGCTATAGGCTTGTACACATCAAGATTGCACAACATGCCCCTGTCCATTTGGGACATTTGTGCCAAACTAAGGGTAAGTTTGCAATTTCCCATCCTTTGGTCTAAGCTGTGTTTGAACAGGGTTCATAGGTTCATAGGTAGGTACTAGGCTATTGGTCCTAGGGCCTATATAAGCCTAACCAAATGGTACCCTGGCACCCAAGAAAATTATTTTCCCGTGCCCCTGTCAAGCAGAGCCACAGAAGTGATACCAGGGTGAATTTTAATCATCAAGATTTTCCTTGAAGAGTGCTAATGAGGAGCTTTGTTTGATATAGATAGGTAGTTTGTTCCAGAGTATGAGAAGTCTCTGGGACAGGAATCTATCCCTCCAGCATGTTCTGTTTATTGTGGCGACAAGGTTTAGGTCCCTAGAGCATGTAGCTCGGAGGGATTGGGCTTTCTTTACTTGGAGCATGTCCAACAGCTCTGGGTTTGACATAGCTTTGTATGTTAGGCAGATATCACCTCGGGGGTAGGCAATATGCTATGGAGTAAAGCTGTAGTTTTTTAAGACCATCAGTGTAGGGCATCTGTCTGAGGCCAGTAATCCTTTTTGTGAGGTACTTCTGTGGCCTTTCCAGCTGCTACAGATGTCTTGTGAGGTACATTCCAAAAGAGGTGTTGTACTCTATAATGGGTCTAATGAGTGTCGAATAGAGGGGAATAATGACCTCTTTTTTTCTGGATGAAAACCCTTTTGTGATGAGGTGTGCCACGTAGAAGGATTTCCTGACTATTGTGGCAATGTGATTATCAAAGGAGAGACTAGTGTCCACCTGGGTCCCAATGTCTCATCACACATTCAGCGTAAAGTAGACTGCCACCTATGTGGTAGTTTATGGGTACAGAGTTTTTACCAAAGGGGATGACAATGCACTTTTTGGCATTGAGCTTGTGGCCATGGCTCTGATACCAGGCATCTGTCTCAGTGAGGCCCTTCTGCAGGATGTCCACATCATTTGGGGACTCGACTATGGCTCCTAGTTTGCAGTCACCTGCGAACTTCGTTAGCCAAAGGCCTTCTGTGTTAGCCTGTACTTCAGAGAAGTAGATACCAAACAGGAGAGGTCTCAGGACTGAACCCTGTGGTACTTCACTTGTCACTGGTTTGAAGTCAGATTTGGAGTCTGCAACTTTTACAGTGTGGGTTCTGTCAGTGAGCCAGTTGGCAACCCATCTTGTGACATAGGGATTTATACCTAGTTTAGTGAGTTTAGCTATAATTCAAGAATGGGGGATGGTGTCGAAAGCCTTGGCGAGGTCAAGATAGGCTGTGTCAACCACCTTACCCTCATCTATGGCTTTGGTGATTGCCTCAAAGAAGTCAATCAGGTTCAGGAGGCATGATCTACCTTTCACAAACCTGAGCTGAGTGGGGTCCAGAGTTTGCAGGTTACCAATATCTTTGTTTATGAGTTCCACGATGATACATTCCATGGCCTTACAGACCAGACTCATCAGGCTAATAGGACGATAGTTTCCGGGATCAGTGGTGGCTCCACCTTTGTGGAGTGGGATAACTGTTGCTGTGTGCCATTTATTGGGAACAAAGCCTGACATGAGGCTATGATTGAACATAGTGCTTAGGTGGGGAACAGTTCATTCTGAAGTTCATGTAAAACATAGCCGGGGATGTTGTCTGGTCCCATGGATGCTGTATTTTTGGCTTTAGAGAGTGCAGCTTTTACCTGTGTAGTTGTGATTACAGGGAATCTGCATTCTTCCTGTATAGAAATGAGCCCTTTAGGGAGTGAGGGGGGGGTAAGGTTAGCACTGAACCTATCTGCCAGGATGTTGGAAATAGTTGGTTCTGAAATTTTCATGCCGTTGTGCTATAACTCAGAGCAGATCTGGGTGTTGCCATTGAGATTCTTGACATAGCTATATAATGCTTTGTGGTTGTCCCTAGAATAAGTGGCAATTTTGTTTTTGTAGCTAGCTTTGGAGGATCTTATAAGGGATCGCAACTTCTTACTGAGGCTGACCAGGGAGCTCCTCCACTCATGGGATTTTACTCTCTTTTGCAACAGTTTCTTCCTTCTGTTGTAGAGTTTGTTTATGGCAGGGGACCACCAGATTGGCTTCCCTTTTTTGGAGGATAGCATCTTGGTTCTGTTTGGGATAGCACGATCCATGCACTGGTGTAAGTGCTTATAGAGTGCATTTGTGTAGGATTCAGCAGTCATAACTGTATTGTCCATCTGCATAGGTGTCATGAAGTTCACCACTTCTGTCTTAAGAAGCATGAAGTTGGCTTTAGAGAAATTTTTTACCATGGTTTCCTTAATGGGGGTGGGGGCAGGATGTGGATATCTAGGGTGATTAGCTTATGGTTGGATCTGACCAATGAGGAATTGACTTCAGATGTGGATCACCGGTCACTCATGTTGGTAATGACTAGGTCTAGGATATTGTTGCCCCTGGTGGGGGTGTGGATAAGTTGATCCAGGGCATTGGAATTTATGAATTGCAGAAGACATTGAGCAAAGGAGTTGGTACATGAGTAGTTTTCCCAGTTAATGGTGGGGTAGTTGACATCACCCATTATTAGGGTGTTTGGTTGAACCCTAATAATTTCCAGTATATCAAGAAAGGAGGAGTGGGAATCCTGTGAAATGGTGGGGGATCTGTAGCAAACTACAATTTGGATTGCAGTTTTGCCCAGAGTTAATTGCACTTGGATAACCTCGGATGCATTATGCTGAGCAACTAGCCTGGACGTGTGGATATTCTTAATGAATATGGACACACCTCTGCCTTTGGTGTTTCGATCCAGGTGTGTGTTGTGTACCTTACTGTAGGGATCAAACAATACCTTCATTATGAACCACTTGAGGCTTATGTAGATATATGGCTTGATATGTTTCTTGTGTAACTTACTCTAGGGGTACAAACAATACCTTCATGTACAAAGCACTTGAGGCTTATGTAGACATATGGCTTGATGTGTTTCTTGTGTACCTTACTGCAGGGGTCAAACTATACCTTCATGTACAAACCACGTGACACTTATGTAGACATATGGCTTAAGTGTATGTTCTTTCACTGGCCTGTGTAATGGTTGTGCCCTTCAGCTGAAGAACACTGAGAGAAGACATTATTTGTCAGTTCTGTGCAGCTTCAGTATTTGGAGAGGGGGTTTGGAGATGGTACAAACAAAGCAAACACACCTTCTTATGTGTACCTCATGTTTGTGTAAGTGCCCACAGGAATCTTGTCACACCTGTCTCACCGACTTTGAAGTTGCTTCGGAATATAACAGGTACATTCATAAAATGTCCCACTGTTGTATTTCCTTTCCATTTCAGGAAAGTATGCCATTATGTGAAAAACAATGCTAAGGCAAGTTCTCCCTGCACAGAATGACAACTTGCTAATGACCTTCCCATCTCCATGGCTGGAGTAGAATTAGCAATAAGAACTCTGACCAGCTCTTCCTCAACCATGCCTGCTGGGGTGTTGTTAGGGACATAAATGCTACTGGTGCCCAGAATAGAATCTATAAACAAGTCAGACAATTGGCCACTGACAGGATCTGTGTAGCTAAGGGTCAGACAACCTGCTTTACACAAGTGTACAGAGTAGTGGGAGGTATACCTCTCAACCTCTTAGTGTAAGGAATCTGTACAAAGCCTAAATTAAAAGGGGAGACAAAGGACCAAAAATAGGGACAGATTTTAAATATTGCTCTTATAAACTTAAACATTTGCTAGAATAAAGGGATTTTTGTTTGCATGAATTTTCTGAAGGGTATGAAGTCTGAACCTCAAATATATGTCATTATTTGGTGACTTCAATCCTCAGAAGTTTTCCAGAAAACCACACATTTAATGAGGGATAGACCAAAACATGAGGCAAAAAAGTGGACATCCTACAAAAATCTGGACATTTGAGAGATATGGTGGGACCCAGTCCAACACTCAGTTCAGGTGTGTCCATGGTTGCAACCCAACATTTTAGCAGGGCCATAATACAGGTATAGACAGACACCAGCCAAGGCATTGTTGAGCTGGAAAGGATAGCACATGGTGTCTATGATTACCTCAGGGAGTGCATAGGCCACATGTGCAACAGCATAGCATGTGGTGTAGGTAGTCTGCATGCAGCAGGTGCCCCTGTGTGGCCACACATCATGGTGAATGCACTTCTCATGGTCAATCCACCTCTATCTCTTTTGGAGAGGGCCATGATGGAAAGGGATGTCATGTGTAAGCATACATAGTACCATACGCTTCACTCAGCCATCCAGTGTTGTGGGACATTGCTTGCAATGACGGTCTATAAGTGAGTGTGGGAACAGACAAGGGTCTCTGTCCTTGGTCATACACTTAAACAATGGGAAAAGCACCTTCTCCGGTGCCAGTCTACCTCAGTCTGTCAAGCCAGCCATGAATGTTTGACACACACACACACACACACACACACACACACACACACACACACACACACACACACACACACACACATACATACTCACAGTTCAAACACACCACAACACATAATACCCACTGTTGACATGACATTGTGGCCTTCCCCACTTGTTCATATAATGATAACCATGGCCTACATCTGAAGCACAGTGTGGTCAGTCTGTGCATGTTATAGCATATTCTGGGTGTGCGTATGTATACATTAGTTTTACTATTCTGTATAATGCTATATTTCACCTTATAGTTAACCAGATACTGCATCATAGACAATGTGATGGCATACTGTGCCTACATCCTTCTGGCACAGCATTCATCTCCAGCTTTATCCTCAACCAACTCCTCATCAGCTATGTCCTCATCTGCAGAATCTGGGTCTTCCTCTTCCTGAATGTGGTGCTCTGCATAACTGTTTATATATAATCTTATTCTGTAGCATTGCATAGATTTTAGTGCATATGCCAAGATCATACTGCATGCCCCCCCCCCCCCGATACATCCAGAGAGGGGAGATGGGCCTTCAGTAAGCCAAACAAAAGTTTGGCATTGACATAGGTCTGTGACAGTGTACTCTTGTAGCCATTGTCTATAATGGCCTGGGGATTTCTAATAGGTGTTCTTAACCATGGCTCTAAGGCATATCTGGTATCACCAATAAAATGTACCTGGATAAAAAGCACGCCATGCAAACTGCTGATATATGCCATATTTCAGGTCTCAACCAGTTTGATACAATTAACTTAACAGCTTTAAACAAAAAACCTAATATACAGGTTGTCTCAACTCAGAATGAAAAAAAAATGTCTGGGTGACATTCAGAAAGTATAATAACATGGCCTCACAGCAATAAACAGTATGATCATATGGATGATGATTAGATATGCATAAATGTCAACACAGCTTAGATCTGCCAGGGACAGCAGTGCATAAGAAAGCCATGTATTAGCAAAAATGGCAGTCTTTCTGCAAGCAGACCAAGCTATGACAGGACATATGACCTGGGGCCACTGGTATGCTCCACATTCGCATCCATGTGCACATTGACAAACCACATATGCGCAAAATGTGCACAGCTAAAAACCTATACAAAGACTACAAAACAAAGTTCCAAAAGATTTTATTGTATAAATGAGAAGAAAATGGGGTAATAGAACAGTTATAAATGGAAAGAGCCAGCAGAGAAATATACAGAAGGATAATGGAACGAGAAAAGTGTCATGCAATAGGGGAAAGAGAGCAATTTTGGGTGGAGCGGGAAGCGGGAGAGGAATGCATGGGATAGTATGGATAGGAAGGAGGATATGCAGATGTCAGCAGGGATAGACACACAAATAGAGATGAAGACTGATGAGTAGGTTATGATACAAAAAGGGGGTCACTATAGAGAGATGCAGTCAGTGGGTGGGCAATCACTGATTGGGGTTAGATAGCAAACAGGGGAATGTGAATGAACTCACAAGGAAAGAAATATCATGATGGAGGATAGGGTGGGGTGAAGACTACCTGTCCATCCCTCCCAGCAGGGGTTTCACCCAGAAATAAGTTACCTTTGTGGAAGACATCATGGGTGGGCTCTTCCACTGGTGGCCCAGTAGTCAAGGCTGGGTGGCTATGCAACTCTAACTCTGCCAGTTGCATGAAAATGCACTCCAGTATGCCAGTCCAATTCTCCTGTCCACTTCAGTTCTGACCAGCTGCTGCACCTCCCACCAGGTGCCCAGGAGGGCACTCATGTTCCACAACATGATGAGCAGCCTACCCCATCCACTAGAAAAGCTGTACCAGAGGCCAGCACAAGCCCTCCAGGTCATCTCCCTCAGGATGCCCTTCATCACCTAGTAGAAAGGCTGGCCTGGGAATGACTGAGCAGTCAGGAGCTGATGTGATGGTTGGTGCAGGGGAAACTGGCCACTGCCACAGCACTTCCTGCTAAAAAGGGCATAAAAAGTTAGGACTATGACAGAAAGATAACAGGGCAGAAATAGCAGTGGTCAATATGATGTGGTACACTTTCTTATGAGAGGCCTTAAAAAAAGTCTGTAAAGCATACAGGCCTGAGGATCACCTGTGTTAAGAAAGGGGAAAACACCATGGAATATAACTGGCTTTGACCCTGTCACCACTGTGTAGGATACTTGCAAAGGTTATGGATAGTGATCAGTGTGTGTAAAATTAACAGTAAAGCAAAGAATAATCAGACTGAATAAATGAACCATTCATCCCTATGTATGAGGAGTTGTCATTCACAGAATGTGACAAACAAAGGAATGTGTGATATAGGTTCACACAATGCCACAAACAATATGCTTAAAACAATACAAAACAGGCAATGGGCAACTAATTACTGCTGTAATAAATAGGCCTCACTGCAGTGTTACACAGCTTCCTTTCAGTTGTCACACCCAAGCTATTCCAGGAATAACAGGCACACTGACAGTGGCACAGGTACAAATTCAGTATAAAATGGCAGTCCGACAAGGGCAATGAGCACCTATTCAGTGGTAATCACATGCCTATGAGGCAAAGAACAATTAAATGATGCATTAAATACAAAGGAGAAAAGCAGCCTAAATGCAGATGATACCCATAGTGGGGACAGCTGACATGCAGATGATATCCAGTGCTGGGACAGCTGGCATGCAGATGTTAACCAGAGTCAAGACAGCTGGCATGCAGACGATAACCAGGGTCCAGACAGCTGGCATGCAGATGATAACCGGTGTCAATACAGCTGGCATGCAGATGTTAAAGAGGGTTGGGACAGCTGGCATGCAGATGATAACCGAGATCTGGACAGCTAACATGCAGATGATAACCAGTGTTGGGACAGCTGGCATGCAGATGATAACTGGGGTCTGGACAGCTGGCATGCAGATGATAACCAGTGTCGGGACAGCTGGCATGCATATGATAACCAGTGTCAGTACAGCTGGCATTCGGATGTTAACCAGGATCAGGACAGATGGTATGTAGAGGATAACTGGGGTCCAGACAGCTGGCATGCAGATGATAACCAAGGTCCAGACAGCTGGCATGCAGATGACAATGTCAGGATCAACTGGTACAGCCAAGTGTAGCACAGTTACCAATGCACTTAAAACCATATAGCAGTTCTACATGCAGTGAAGAAATTTGCAATGGGTAGCTTTTAAAACAAATTTAAAAACTGAAAGTGCTGTGGTCAGCAGGTAAAGCAGAGATACAAGTCTGATACAGGTCTGGCTGCAACAGAGTACACGTATCCCAATGTCTGGAGACTCTGGCAAGAAAGCCAGTTTTGTATAATCTCCTCCTCCTGTTAAGCATGTGAAGCATAGATACAGGTCTGATACAGATACAGCAGCAATGGAGTACACCTGCTCCACCCCCTGGGCAGTCTGGTCTGCCTTCTCTAGTAAGGAAGTCAATTTTGTATGATCTCCTCTTCCTCGGCTACAAAGCAAAAACACATTAATAAGCACATCATAACCATTGACATCAGAAACAGACTATAAATATACATTAAGGCCATCAGGAGTAACAAATTAAGCCTCACTGCAACAGTCTGGTTGTTTCTCCCTAAACTCTTCTTCACATTGATGGAGAAGGTCAGACAGGCACCTCCTCAGATCAGTAGATTTGTGCAGACACTGCTTAGCAGATTGGGAGTTGCCAGTGCCATCATTCATTGCACTAGCAAATAAGCGTAAGAAGTCAAACTTATACAGGGATCCCTCATCTCTCTCCACTAAGAGGTGCTCCCTATACTTCCTGTGCAAGTCGTGCTTTTCCATGCTTCTTGTACAGCAAGTGCTCCTTGCACTTCGTGTACAATAGGTGCTCCCAATCTTGTAACGTAGGTGCTCCCCGCACTTTTTGTATAACAGGTGCACCCCATGCTTCTTGTACAATGGGTGCTCCCCATACTTTGTGTACAAGAGGTGCTCTCCATACTTTGTATACAAGAGCTGCTCCCCATGTTTCTTGTACAACAGGTGCTGCAGCACTTCTTTTACAATGGGTGCTCCATGTGCTTCTTGTACAACAGAAGTTCCCATGCTTCTTGTACAACAGGTGCTCCCCATGCTTCTTGTACAAGAGGTGCAGAAACATTTTAGTTTCCCTGTACCCCAGACACACTCATATCCTGCAGAGGCCAAGAGGGCATGTCCACTCAGCAGTGAGATCCTTCAGAGACCACACATACTAACCAGATCAAGTTGTAATGAAAATGATAGGTGTGCCATGATGCCAAAACCGCGTAATATGAATAGACAGGCAGGACGGTAGTACAACATCCATTATGGCAATGCAATACACATGGTCAATAGCATGGGCCAGGGTGGCAGCTGCATGGCCATGTCCTACAGACTCACAGACCCTACATAGCCTACATATCTGAGAATAGCCATAATAGGCATCTATGTTGTATGATACTGATGATGACCATCATCACCATCCCCCTTCCCTTCCCTATTTTCTACATGAGGTCAGGGTGTTGTGCCAACTGGCACCATCTCTCTATTCAATGTCACTCTGCTACCTTCTTCAGCACTCATGTCTGACTGCCACAGCTCTTCTCTCACACAATCTATCCACCTCTTTGCTGGATACCCCCATTTCCTGTTACCTTCTTCCGAACTGTCCAAAATCCTCTTCACCAGATTGTGTTCTGCTTTTCTGCAGATGTGCCTGAACCACCATAATCTGTTCTCTTTGACCTCTTCTACATTTGGAGCACGTTTGGCTTCTGCTGTTATATCCTAATTTCTTTGACTGTCTCACAATGTGCATCCTATCACCCATCTCAGTCACTTCAAGACCATCACCTCGAACTTTCTCACCTGTTCTGCTTTTACTGCCCAGGTTTCTGTACCATACAGTAGTACTGGTCACAACACTGTTTTGCATGCCTTACTTTTCAGCTTCTTTGGCATCCTTCTGTCATACACTACACCTTGACACTCTGTACCAGTTGATTGTAGCCCCTCCAATTCTATATTTATTTTCCCCATTCAGGCTTCCCTTCTCCTCAACCATCCCTCCCAGATACTTGAAATTGCTATTCGGTTCCATTATTTTCCCTTCTATCGCAATTCTCAACTACGTCTGATTTCCCCATTTGCTGCCATTACAATTGTCTTATCTGTACTTAGTTTCATCCCATGTGCCTTCAGTTTTGCATTCCATTCATCATTTGCTGAAGTGTTTCCTCAGAGTCTGCCTGTAATGTCACATCATCTGTATACTGCAACCTTGTTGGTCTGTTCCCTCTGACTCGTTTGCTAATGTAGTCCATCACCAATATGAGCAGAAGTGGACTCAAAGCTGAACCCTTATGCACACCCTCTCCCATTGGGAACCCTTTTGTGAGACTGAACAAAGTTCATACTTCAGCCATTTGGTCCTTGCATATAGCTTGCCCTAATTCTACCAATGTTTCTGGAACTTTAAATCACCACATGACTGCTCAAATTAGCTGTTTTGGGACAGTGTCTTTTGCTTTCTCCAGATTTAAGAATGCACAGTTGGACTCCTTCCTCATTTCTATCTTCTTCTGAAGCATGTCTCACTCCAAACATATGAATCCTAACTACTCAACTCCCATGTTACTTTCTACTACTATGTGCATTCATTTATCTATCACCCTCTCCAAAACTTTCATGCAATGTGACTGGAGCTTAATACCTCTGTATTGCCCACATTTAAGAATGTTCCCTTTGTTTTTCAGCACAGGCACTAGTATTATTCTCCAGTTATCTGGGATACACTTTTCTATCCACACTGCTATGATTACCCTCAGGAGCCATTTCTCCCTTATATCACCCAACATCTTTACCATGTTTGGTGGGACCTCATCTGAGCCTGCTGCTTTTCCTGACTTTATTTTCCTTATTGCTGTTCTTACTTCTTCTATAGTGGGCTCCTCCTCTTCTGTCATCATAGGTTATATCTGAAAGGGTACAGCTTCTGCAGGGTTTTCTTCTTTCAGGAACCACTGGAAATACTCTTTACATCTACCTGTGATGTCCTGTGGACTGTTCAGCAGGCTGTTGCTGGCATCCCTTATGAAGTGTGTCTGACTATTTTCTTTATCTTTCTGGCTTTTCCTTTCAACCTAATATAGTTTTTTTTTGTGCCATCTACTGAGTCACTTTCCAGAAGCTGGTAGGGTTTCTAGGCTGACTTGTTTTTTGCTATTGCAAATCCTTTCTTAGCCTCTTTTTTAGCCAACCAGTAAATCCTTCCTATCTTGGTTTGTCTTTTCTATCTCCCACTTTTTCCTCTTCTTCCATTTGTTGACTTCCTGGACTTTTGCATTCCACCACCAGCTTTCATTATGTACCTCATTTCCATACCTGGCTTGGCTGCATATCTGTTCTGTAGTCCTCACATGCTGTTTTGAGGTGCTGCCATTCTTCTTCACTTTCACATATTTCTTCTTCTTCTTCTTCTTGAGATGCTATAACCCTGGGTAATTCCTTAAACTATTGTGCTTTCTCTCCAGTTAATTTCCAGGTCTTCAGCCTGGTCTCTGTTGACCTTAGGACCTTCATTGACCACTGCTTGCAATTATTGTGGGAACCAGTTGTTTATGCTGTGGACCAACTGTTTCACTGGGGATGACTGCAATTGCTGATTCTACTCTATGGCACCCTTTCCTTACTAGGAGGAAGTCTACTTGAGTTGCATGATGGCGATTCTTGTATGTGACTTTCTTGTGACTGTCTCTTACTGAACCGTGTGTTGGCTACTATCAATCTATTTGTCAGACAGAAGTCTAGAATGGCTTCTCCTTCTTTATTCCTATAGTCCCACCCATGTAGACCTAGGCACTTCTCATATCCTGTTCTGTCTGTCTTGATATGTGCATTCAGGTCATCCATTATCAACACCAATTCATGTTGTCCTGCTTTATCTAGTAGGTCCTGCAACTGGTATCGAAATGCACTCTTTTCCTCACTATCACAACCCTGCTGCAGGGTGCATAGGCTGAGATCATGAATACTGCCCTATCTTTAGGCTGGAGTCTGATTGCCATGAGTCTGTCATTTATTCTGATGGCATTGCTCACTGCCTTTTGACCCCCCTCCCTCATCGCAATTCCTACACCATTTGTAGCCTGTCCTCCTCCTCAGTAGTATACTCTGTATCACAAGCCAAGTGGCTGTGCTGCACTCCCTTACATCTTATTTCCTGGATATGTAGGATGTCTAGCCTCCTGTTTGACATCATATCATCCACTTCCAAGCTCCCCCCTGTCAGTGAACCTGCATTGGTTTTAGGTCCAGCTTTTGCTCAACAGAGCTATCCCAGGTAACTTAAGCTGGGCAAGTGGATACCAGCCAGCTAGTAGCTTATCAACCCAAGGCTGCTGGGCTTTATGGTTGGCACAAAGTCCCTAGTAACACTCATAGGTGAAACTTGAGAGAACATTGATTCCAGGCAGTGGTTTGGAGCTGGACTGGTCAGGATTTCCCAAGTCTCTGTCGGAGTAGTGGCAAATGCTAGTCATGTAGCACATTGGTAGTGCATCCATATGCCTTATGCAGACATCATCATGCATTTTACTCTCACCCATGAATATCAAGGCTTCAGCACCAAACACCTGCTAAACAAGTGATGATTGCGTACTTGTCTGTGGGGGACGTAACAGGTGGGTTGTGTGTGATTGTGGTTGACATTTTCAAGCACCTCTCTGCAGTGTATTCACACAGCATATTAAATTTATGTCACACAGAAACATCACAAAAGTAATGGATGAATCCTGCATCAACAGGTATGTCTGAGTTCATAATCTATTTATATTCCTAGCATGCCTGATACATGGTGATGGGCATCATATATGAAGCAGTCTAAGCATTATTAAGTTACCTGTATCACAGGTTACATTGGGAAAGTATCCAGTAGTATGAGTCTGCAAATGCCTGATGTCAGCACGTGCGTAGCGGCTGACGATGATCACATAGTCAGCAAACCTGCCAATGGAGGGACGTTCTCATCAGCCATAGATGAGGGGACTATGTAAGCCCAGAATTGCACTCTTCCATTGCATGTGTTTAGTAAAGGATATTCTTAAATTGTAAAGCAGAAACTCCGCCAGCATCCAAGGGATGCACAACCTCTGATTTGCATACACATGACATTAGGTGCCTTCAAGCATGTTGCTGACCAGAGGTACAAGTATTACATGAATGTGCACAACTGTGATCCAGGTACAAACAACTGTTACTTAGACCATATCAGAGGAGCTTCTTGTACTGCACGGCCTGTGAGATCATGTTCATGGCCTCTATGAATACTTCTGACCATTGCAGGGAATCGCAGCCCACATAACAGGCACCAGTGGGTCCCTTCTGCTGCAGGCAAATGGCAGACACAGCCAAAGTATGGGGTGGTTGTACACTGCAGATATGCACATGCCTGACTCCCCTATCCACCCCTGGCTATGGCCACAGCCATGGACGCAGACAGCAATCGTCTGCCTCTACTATTGCTTCTTACTCTGGACTTTGCTGATCACATGAATGTGGATGACACTCTCACTTCACCACTGCCTCCATCCATGGCCATGACTGATACAGGGATGTGGGTAACACTGTTCCAGATCCAACTTTAACTCCACCCATGAATTTGAAAGGTCCCATGGATATGCACAATGTTTGCCCATCTCCACTCTAGGTTCACCCCATGCAATGCAATCAGGGTCACAGAGATCCATAGTGACCCATTCTCCAATAGATTTTCCCAAATGACACATCTCTGGCCAAATGTGACATAATGACAGCCATCCATTTGTAATGGGCACACAGCAACAAACCTTGAAATAATCCCAGAAATGCAGCCCACCTACTATGGTTTTCTCATGAAGAACATTCCTCCATACCTACCTCTGACAGGCATATGCTACACATGACAAGCACTCCACCCCTGGAAGCTCTGCACCATCAACAGACATGATCTCTAACACCCAATAACACTTTAGTTGTGTGTAGGCTTACTGCAGTCAGTATCCCATGACTACAGTCACTATCCATGACCCTTTCATTTATACTAGTGTTGCTGTTCCATGCCATCATGCCCCCTACTTGTGCAAATGATGATAATTACTGTAGTCAGTCTACCCCTAGCTCAACCATAGGTTCACAGGTTCATAGGTCAGTAATAAGCTATCAGCCCTGGGGCCTATGTAAGCCTAGCCAAAAATGTCCCCTGGCTTTCACCAGCCAAGAAAGTTATTTTCCTGTGCACCTGTCTAGCAGAGCCACAGAAGTGATCCCTGGGGTGAATTTCCTATTTCCCATCCCAATTGTCGAGATTTTTCTTAAAGAGGGCTAATGAGGAGATTGGCTTGACATGAATGGGTAGTCTGTTCCAGAGCATGGGACATCTCTAGGATAGGAATATATCCCTCCAGCATGTTCTGTTTATTGTGGTGGCAAGGTTTAGGTCCCTGGAGCATGTGGCTTGGAGGGATTGGGGTTTCTTTAAGTGTAGCATGTCCAACAAATCTGGGTTTGACATGGCTTTGTCTGGTAGGCAGAGGTCACCTCTGAGTAGGCAATAAGCAAAGGAGTAAAGCTGGAGTTTTTTGAGACGGTCTGTATATGGCATCTGTTTGAGGCTGGTAGTCCTCTTAGTGAGGTATTTCTGTGGCCTTTCTAGTTGTTGTAGAGGTCTTGCGAGGTACATGCCAAACTGAGAATTATACTCTATAATGGGCCTGAAGAAAGATGAGTAGAGAGGAACAATGACCTATTTTTTTTTCTGGAGATGAACACATTTGTAATGAGGTGTGCCACATAGAAGGATTTCCTGACTACTGTGGCAATGTGATTATCAAAGGAGAGACTACTGTCCACCTGTGTCCCAAGGTCTCTTATCACACTTTTGGTGTTTAGTAGGCTACTGCCTATGTGGTAGTTCATGGGTACAGTGTTTTTCCCAAAGGGGATGACAATGCACTTCTTGGCATTGAGCTTGAGGCCATGACTTTGACACCAAGCATCAGTCTCAGTGAGGCCCCTTTGTAGAATGTCCACATCATTAGGAGATTCTATTATGGCACCTAGTTTGCAGTCATCTGCGAACTTCATTAGCCAAAGACCTGCTGTATTAGCCTGGACTTCTGAGAAGTAGATGCCAAACAGGAGAGGGCCCAGGACTGAGCCCTGTGGTACTCCACTTGTCACTGGTCTGAAGTTGGATTTGGAGTCGGCTACATTCACTGTGTGGTTTCTGTCAGTGAGCCAGTTGGCCATCCATCTTGTGGCATAGGGATTTATGCCCAGTCTAGTAGGTCTATAGTTTATCTATAATTCCAGAGTAGGGGATGGTGTCAAAAGTCTTGGTGAGGTCAAGATAGGCTGTGTGCACCACCTTACCCTTGTCCACGGCTCTGGTGACTACTTCAAAGAAGTCAATCAGGTTTAGGAGACATGACCTACCTTTTACACACCCAAACTGAGTGGGGTCCAGAGTATGGAGGTTACCTATGTCCTAGTTTATAAGCTCCAAGATGATACGTTCCATGGCCTTGCAGACCAGGCTCATCAGGCTAATGGGGCAGTAGTTCCTGGGGTCCATACTAGCACCCCCTTTGTGGAGTGGGATAACCATCGCTGTGCGCCATTCAGTAGGCACAAAGCCTATAGTGAGGCTATGATTGAACATGGTACTTATGTGGGGTGCCAGTTTGTTCTGTAGTTTGTGCAGAACACAGCCTGGGATGTTGTCAGTCCCATGGATGCTGGGTTCTTGGCTTTGGAGAGTTCAGTTTTTACTTGTGCAGCCATGATTACAGGGGGTTTGCATTCTTCCGGTATAGTGATGGGCTCTTTGGGGGATGGGGGGGGGTGAAGTTTTCACTGAACCTATCTGCCAGAATGTTGGCAATATCAGTTGGTTCTGTATATGTAGTGCCATTGTGCTGTAGCTCAGAGCAGATCTGAGTGTTGCCATTGAGATTCTTGACATAGCTGTAGAATGTTTTGTGGTTGTCTTTAGAATCAGTGACGATTTTATTTTCATAACTAGCTTTGGAGGATTTTATGAGGGATCTCAGCTTCTTACTGAGGGTGACCAGGGAGTTCCTGCAATCAGAGGATTTTACTCTTTTTAGCAACAGCTTCTTTCTTCTGTTGTAGAGTTTGTTTATGGCAAGGGACCACCAGATTGGCTTCCTTTTTTTGGAGGATAGTATCTTGGTTCTGTTGGAGATGGCATGATCCATACACTCCTGTATGTGCTTATACAGGACATTTTTATAGGACTTAGCAGTCGTACCTCTATTTTCCGTCTGTATGGGTGTCGTGAAGCTTTCCACTTCTGTCTTAAAATGCATGAAGTTGGCTTTGGAGAAGTTTTTTACAGTGGTTTCCTTAATGGGGGGTGGGGGCGGGATATTGATGTCTAGGGTAATTAGCTTGTAGTCGGATCTAACCAGCGAAGAGTTGACCTCTGGCATGGAAAATCAGTTGGCCATATTGGTAATGACCAGGTCCAGGATATTGCTGCTCCTGGTGGGTGTATGGAGAAGCTGATCCAGAACATTGGAATTTATGAATTCCTGAAAGCATTGAGCAAATGAGTTAGTACATGAGTAGTTTTCCCAGTTGATGGTGGGGTAGTTGAAATCACCCATTATTAGGGTATTGGGCTGTACCTTAATATTACCCAGTATATCAAGAAACGTGGAGTGGGCATCCTGGGGCATGGTGGGGGATCTGTAACAAGCTACAACCTGGATTTCAGTCTTGCCCAGTGTTAGTTGCACTTGGATAATTTCAGATGCATTATGTTGAGCAACTTGCCTGGAGGTGTGGATATCCTTAATGAATATGGCACACCTCCTCCTTCTTTAGTGTTTCGGTCCAGGTTAGGTGCCCGAAAGGTGTGGTATGAGTTATTGTTATAGCCTGGTAATGCAGGGGTGCTCTCTGGAGCCTTGAACCAGATCTCCGTCACTGCACAGATGTCAATGTTCTCCAGTTTAAGGAGTGTCTCAAGTGAGTGCATTTTGAGGTTTAGACTTCTAGCATTGAATAGCATTACCGTCAGATTTTGCTTGCTTATAAATGCTATGGTGGTGAGATTTTTGTTTGAACCTTGCCTAAAAAAGGCACTATAGGGGTGGCAAGAGCCTTAGCCAGTATCCGCTATCCCAGGGGTGACGGGTGCAGGCCATCTCTGGCAAAGCATCGTGGTCTGTTGATCATGTCGTCCCAGGCATACAGAGACTGGATCCCCTTAGAATGACACCAGAAGCTTAGCCAATTATTGAAGCCAATCATTTTGTCCTTGTATTGTGGTATCATTCTGTATGATGGCAGGATGCTACTCAGCTCTAGGATCATACCTGCCTGGGCTTCATGTAGTCCAGGGAGGTACATCTCAGGTCATTCACACCAACATGGACAATGACAGAGTCATATTTGTACTTGTGGAGTGACCTGAGTGCTTGCATTATGTACAAAACACACACTGTCAGCAGTCAGGAAATCTCAAAAAGGTTTTCTTGTGTAGTCGAACACAAATAGCAGCAACCAAAGAATTCAGCAATAAAATCCACTTTAATAGTAAAACTGGAAAACCATCAGATTGAGCACTTTCATCCCTTGACTGGGGATTTCATCAGAATCAACACTCATTTAATTTGAACCTGGAACTTCATGGAAGGTTGGGCGCTGGGGTGGCAACTAGACACTGTAAAACTCCACCGCCGATCATGAGCGGACAGGTGATCCGCTGTGGCGACCCTTCCTTGACAGAATGGTGACAATTTAAAGAACTATCTGTTCTGCCTGTAGCACACTGCAGTCTGGAGTAGGCGTCTGCTCTCCCCAAAGGTAGAGTGATGGGTTCTGTTTAAAGATACTCTGAGAGCTGCATTATGTGGTGGATCCTGGCACCTGACAGCAGCTGACAGTAACTTTCTCCTTGTTTCGCCTGGTGAGTGGGGCATCAGTGTGCTGACTATAGAGTCACCTATGTGTTGGGTATGTTGTTTTGCCTTATGGGCTGAGGTTGAGTGGCACACTGATTTTGTGGGCTATGTGTCATTTGGGTGGTGTTGGGGGGTGGTGGTAGCTTGTGTTTCAGCTTTGGAGGTCTCTGTTGTTTGAGCAGATTTTTATTGAGAGCCACCGCAAATGTAGGTGTGTGTTTTGTGTTAGTATGTGTGGGTTTAGCTGGTATAGGTTTTGATGGACTATGTGTTGAGTGTGGTATGGTGCAGGTGTTTACCTTCTCCTGTTGACTGTCTAGTGCAGTCTTGGCTGGAGATAGCTTGGCTTCCAGTTTGGCTATATAAGTGCATCTCTCACAGGTTGCAGTGTTGGGTGGTAGGAGGAGAGGGCTGCCAGTGTACATGAGGCAATTGTTACATTGCCCCAAGATGCCCAGATTCATCAGGTGGACAGTGGAAAATATCAGAAGCTGACCCTTAGACATGCCTGGATAGGTGCTTATTAATTAAAGTACTAAAAACTGTTTTCCTTCTAACAAGTGAGGAAAGTTTAGTGCTGCAGTAATTTGTAGATTATTTAGTGCTTGCAACAAGTTTTGAACAAGTGCTGAGCACAACAAAACAGTTTTGAGTACTAAAACTAGAAAATTGACTAGTTCTAAGGGAAAATTAGAAGAGCAGACTTTCTGGCACCAGGAATAGTTTAACCCTAGTTAAACGGCGCTGCACGATGCACAAAACCTCACAAACACAGGTTTTTAAACAGAAAGATGAAAGGGATAGAAATAGTCCAAAATGGCTAATGAAACTACAGATTCTGAGCTGAAGCCACTACTCCAGCGACAGATAGGCTGCTCAAAGCTCACCACTCTCACTGATGAACAGAGAAGCTTCCTTCTATCTTAGTAAGCTTTGGGCAACAGATAAACTACAAAACAGCCCAGAATTCAGCAAAATCTGAAAACCAGACTCTACTGGTTATAGAAAGGCAGGAAATGAGTAGAGAGAGAGGATTTTATTTGTTTTGTTTTTTTTTTTCAAAAATTAAAAAAAAGTAGAAAAATGGCTATTGCACTTGAGTGTGTAGCCCTCAACAGTTCAACAGTTGAAAAACACTTAAACCAATCATTTAAAGTGCAAACAGTATCAGAATTAAAAAACAGTTCAAATAAGTTGCAAAGTTAATAAAAAATGCTTGAAACAGTGCAGATAGTGAAAATAAGCAATAAAAAGCAAAACAGAGGTACTTAATCCAGTCATAGTCTCCCTTTTCTCTCTCTGCTGCTGTAAAACTCTGCAGGACACCCAGGCAGGATCTTGCTGAGGTAATAGAAGCACAAAAACTGTGCAAACACTGTTTTTTAAACAGAAAGTTGAAAGGGATAGAAATAGCCCAAAATGGCCAATAAAACTACAGATTCTGAGCTGAAACCACTCCTCCAGCGACAGATAGGCTGCTCAAAGCTCACCACTCTCACTGATGAGCAGAGAATCTTCCTTCTATCTTAGTAAGGTCTGGGCAACACAGCAGGTTAGGTAATACCTGGTGTACAGTTTAGCCAGTCTCTTCACTATACTGCATACTTAGGAGTGTAAATACATACATAGTTTTGTCTTGTCAAGGCCCACATTTATGAACCAGACACCATATTTGTCAGTGCCATCACATATTGTCCCATCTCTGCCTCATATGGAGGCCTTCCACAGACACATCCTCCATTTCCTCTAACCTAGATCCTTCTCTCCTCCTAGAACATTGATTTTTACTGGTGCTGATGTCTGCCCTTGCTGTAGTTGTTTATATAGCACCATGTTGTGTAGCATGGCACACACCACAAATAGTTTGCTATGCATCTCAGGAATGTGCTGCAACATATATCCAGGCAGTGGAAGTGAGACTAAAGCACACTGAGCAAAGATTTGATGTTGTTCTATGTCTGAGCATCTGTAATGATAAAGGCCCTCTTCACATGGTTGGAGCTTGTGGATTGGAGGAGTCATCTCAAAGTGTTGAAAACATTTATGTCATCAGCTTTAATGCACAACAGCAAATACCATAATGAACAGTCTACTATCAATACTCATGTCATTGGACCCTCATGGACTGTAGGGTTAGTGATGGATGCACCTACCAATTAGATGACCCTGTGGAATGCCCTTCCCACCTGAAATGGTCTGTAGGTAACACATATGTCTGGTGTGGGAATCATGGGAGCTGTTTGGATGGTGCACACATGTTGCATAATAATATCTTGTGTGTTGTATACCACCTGGCAGTTGATGGCACGCAAACTCTTCCATTTGATATAGCAGATGCTAAGCTGTTTAGGCAGGGCCTTAATGACAAAATTGTTTGAGTTAATAGCCCCAAGGCTTCATGGAACAGGGATATGGCAAAGAATGAGAATGCTTATATGGTGGTGGTTCTTCATTATGTTGGCCATGGGAACTCTTCTTCTCAGTATACATCAGTATGATATCTAGGAAATGGTGAAGAATTCACAAGGCTGAGGCCTTGCAGACTTTTAGGATGTCCTCAGTTAGACACTGAAAGATTTCTGAGCAAGAATGGTTAATGCTACTCAGACCTCCATGTCCGGTGGGATAGGCATTCCCTACACCCCCCTTGATCCCATGCAAGGATCGTACCAGTCAACCAGCTCTTGTATGAGATCTCTGTCCACATGGTAGCAATCAATTATGTCCCAGTAATGATGCAGTGGTACATCAGGCACTGAGGAACTGTTTTGTGATGACTCGGGTGGCGACATGAAAAATTGTAGGCAGTAGCTCCGAAACTGACTACAAAATACATGAGTTACTATAGTAGATACTGCTCCTCACACCCTTGCTCTAGTGACAAAACTTTTTACCAACAAGTGTTGTTATACTGAAGTGCCAAATGCTGATGCATCACACTGTTTTATATATTCTTGAATCATAACTACATGGTTACATTCATCATTTGCAAGCAAAGACATTGATATTAATTTGCATATAATTATGCAGTCATCTTCATATGGTCTCTCTATTTTCTATAGTACTATATTTGCATTACATGTATCTCTGAACTGACACCTCCCTGCATGCCACTGTTTACTGCACCATTTCAGTTAATGTAACGCATGGTTTCTGACTACCCCTTTCATTTGGTATTGGACTTTTTACTTGAGAATAAACTCTCAAGTAAGATATTGACAACATTTTCATTACTAGAGCTTCTTCAGTACTGTCTCATGGATAACTGATGAATAACCCAGTCAACTAGCATTTCATCTTCAAAGAGATCCTCATTTTGCTCTTAGGAATATGAATGACTCATTAAGATTCATTATGTATACTTAATTTCCTGGCTTATAAATAAATTATGCATGAGGTTTTTGCAGAAGCTCTTGAAAATACTTTGTAATGGGTTACTTCATTTTCATCTTGAGGCTTTTTATCCTAAACAGTCAAAAGCAGTGCTTTCTCAATCTGTACATATCTTTTTTTTTTTGCAGCCATTAAGTGGTTTGGACTCACATGCCACAGGAAGTAATTCAGCCAAAACCATAACTCCAATACTGTTAGCACCAGTAGTATTAAATTAAGTGATAGACATTTATTTATATCAGACTGTTTCAATGTGGGTGATCTGTTGACCAGCGACTTAAACAATTCAAATCCATTTTCTTCTTCTACATTCCAGTGCCGTGCCACATCTTGTTCTAACAGTTTTGATAGTGTCACATTAATCTCTAATAAATGTGGGAGGAAGTTCAACAGGTACTGATACATGCCCTAAAGTGTCATAAATGTCCATTTATCTTCTGTGAGTCACAACTCAACAACTTTGACCCTTTTATGATCTGGTTTCAAGCTGCAGGAAGTCAAAATATGGCCAATGTACCTCATTTTTGTAGGCCTGTTGTTACATCTAGTTTTATTCAGTTTGAGGTTATACCACTTTGCTCTGTTCTGTAACCTATTCAGTCTCTTATGTTCTTCCAAATTAGCACCCCAGACCAGCATACCTTCAATGATGACAACTATGACATCAGTCCTTTAAATAATCTGTGCTATTGCATTCTGCAGTGCTTTTTGTGTAGATGCTCTGGTGCCAGAAACTTGCAATTGCAATGTAAAATGAAACCTTCTACAGGAACTGGATGACATGATGATTCAGAGGAGGCTGGACATCCTATGTATCCAAGAGACGAGCTGGAAGGGCAGTAAATGAAGCCACTTGGCTTGGAATCCAGAGTCTACTGCTCAGGAGAGGAGCAGGCTAGAAATGGTGTGGAGCTGTGGTGAGAGAGAGGCTTCAGAAAGCAGTAAGAGATATCATTAGAATTAGTGACAGACTCATGGCAATCAGACTCCAATGTAATGACAGGGCAATATTCATAATCTCAGCCTATGCCCACAGCAGGGTTGTGATAGTCAGGAAAAGAGTGCATTCATACAGCAGTTGCAGGACCTACTAGATAAAGCAGGACAACATGAATTGATGTTGCTAATGGGGCCCACATAGGTGGGGCAACAGGAATAAAGAAAGGAGAGGCCATGCTAGACTTCTGTCTGGCAAATGGCTTGATAGTAGCCATACATGGTTCAGAAAGAGAGGCAGTCACAAGATCACAAACAAGACTGGCCAACATGCAAGTCGGGTAGACTTCCTCCTATAAAGAAAAAGGCACTGGGGTAAAATCAATGATTGCAAAGTCATCCCCAGTGAAACAGTCATCCCACAGCATAAACCACTGGTTACCACAATCAGCTGCAAGCAGTGGTAAGAGAAGGCTCTAAGGTCAACAGATGCCAGACAGAAGACCTGGAAGCTGACTGGAGGGAAAGTACAACAGTTCACAGAATTACTTAGGGCTCTAGCACCCCAAGAAGAGGATGAAATAGGTGGAGTTGAAGAACAATGGCAGTGCATCAAAACAGCATGTCTGAGGACTACAGAATAGATGTGTCTGAGCCAGGTATGGAAATAAGATACATAAGGAATGCTGGTGGTAGAATGCAGAAGTCCAGGAAATCATCAAAAGAAAGAAGAAGTGCAGGAAAAGTGGGAGATAGAAAAGACTGACCAGGCTAGGAAGGAATACCAGTTGGCTAACAAATAAGCTAAGAAAGGAGTTGCAATAGCAAAGAATAAGGTATCAGAGGCACTCTACCAACTTCTGAAAAGTGACTCACTAGGTGGCACAAAGAAACTATATCAGGTTGCAAGGCAAAGACAGAAAGATAAAGAAGATAGTCAGACACCCTTCATAAGGGATGCTATCAAAAACTTGCTCATCAGTGCACAGGACATCAAAGGCAGATGGAAGGAGTATTTTCAGTAGCATATGCCCCAGAAATAGCCTACAATGAGAAAAGAAGAGGGGCTTACCCTAAAGGAAGTAAGAATAGCATTGAGGAAAATGAAGTCAGGGAAAGTAGCAGGCTCAGATGAGGTCACAGCAGATATGATAAAGATGCTGGGTGAGCTACAGAAGAAATGGCTCCTGAGGGTACTCATAGCAGTGTGGATAGAAATGCGTATCCCATATGTCTGGAGAATAAGCATACTCATGCCAGTGTACAAGAACAAAGGGGACATCCACAACTGTCAGCAGTACAGAGGCATCAAACTCCTAACACATTGCATCAAATTTCTGGAGAGGCTGATTGATAAATGGATATCCAGAGTGGTAGAATGGAAGATGGAAGATGAGCAGTTTGGATTCAGATCAGGATGCATCACAACTGACCGGATGTGTGCAATGACACAGATAGTTGAGAAGAAGCTAGAGATGAGGAAAGAGCCCAACTGGGCATTCATAGACTTGGAGAAAGCATATGATCTATGAACCTATGATGAGTGAATGGGCAATAGGAAGTTCACCCCGGGGATCACTTCAGTGGCCTTGCTTGACAGGGCCACTGGGAACTAACTTTGGGTGGCATGATGCCAGGGAATCTTCTTGGGCTAGGCTTATATAGGGTCCAGGGCTGTTAGCCTAGCACACACCTATGAACCTATGACAAGGTCCTAAGAAAGCTGATCTGTACAGTACTGCAGTGGTTCAAAGTCTCAGAAGCATTGGTAGAATTAGTGCAAGCTATGAACAAGGACCCAATGCCTCAAGTACGAACAGTGTTCCACTTCACAGAAGGATTCCCAGTGGCAGTGGGGGTACACCAGAGTTCAGCTCTGAGTCCACTGCATTTCACATTGGTGATGGACTACATTAGCAAACAGGTTGGAGGGGACAGATCAACAAAGTTGCTGTATGCAGAAGATGTGGCAATACAGGAAGACTCTGAGCAAGAACTTCAGCAAAGGATAGTGAGAATGGAGTGCAAAACTGAAGGCACCTGGGATGAAATTAAACAGAAATAAGATAGTGGTAATGGCAGCAGAATGAACTGAGAATTGAGAAAGAAAGGAAGATAGTGGAACAGGTAAATACCTTCAAGTATTGGGTCTATATTACCAACTTGAATGAACTGAAACACAAATACCGTTTCATTGTTACATATGTGTCGAACACACAGATAAGCAAATGACCACATCACCGATTTTTTTTCCTAGGGAAAAACATTGGTCGGTCAACTACACTCGACATACCAGTGCAAATATTATAAAGTGGGGGGCTTTTCCCCCCACACCCCCCAACTAAATATACTAACTCCGAGATTGCACTACAGTGGGGAAAAGGGCAAATTCACAACAACAGTCAACTGTTTTTTTTTTCCTCTTCACTTACCTGTGCATTCGACACATATGTGTCGATGAAACAGTATTTGCATTTCAGTTCGTTCAAGTTGGTAATATAGACCCCAAGTATCTGGGAGGGTGGATGAGGAGAACGGAAGTTTGAAAGAAGAGGTCAAAGCTAGAATCAGAGGGGCTGCAGCCAACAGGCAAGTAGTCTCAGGTGTAGCCTATGACAGAAGAATGCCAAAGAAGCTGAAAAGTAAGGTGTAAAAGACAGCGGTGCGATCAGTACTAATGTATGGTACAGAAACCTGGGCAGAAAAAGGAGAGCAGATGAAGAAGCTAGAGGTGATGGAAATTAAGTGCCTGAGAAGGGTGGCAGGATGCACACTGCAGGACAGATGATGAAATGAGGACATAAGAGCAGAAGCCAAAGTAGCTCCAGTTGCAGAAAAGATCAAAGAGAACAGATTACAATAGTGTGGACATGTGTGCAGAAAAGCAGAAGACAGTCTGGTGAAGAAGATTTGGGGCAGACAAGACGAAGATAAGAGGAAATAAGAATGTCCAGCAAAGAGGTGGATTGATTGTGTGAAAAAAGATCTGTGACAATCAGGCATGAGTGTCGAAGAAGGCAGGAGTGTGGCACCGAATCGAGAGAGTTGGCAACAGTTAACACAATTCCCTGACCCCATGTAGAAAATGGGAAAAAGGGGGCTGATGATGATGATGATGATGAAACCTTCTACAGCTTGTCAAAAGGGCATAATTGTTTGCATGTAATCAAGTCATAAAAGGTTTTGAAGTCAGGAAGCCAAATGCAATTAAAATGTTTCTCAAAGACACAGCTGGGCAGAGTGGGATGAGAAATTCGTCTACTGCATGTAGGGTCAGAATAACACTATTTAGTTACTTTATTTATTGGTGGAAACTGAAACAATAAGCTAAAATATAGATCTGGTACTGAACCCGGTGAAAATTTAGTCAGTTTTACTTGTGAGATCTTTGTGACCACATCTATGAAGGTCAGCTGTTTAGAGCTCTGCCTTGTGTAATATGTTTGCTAACTTCCTCAGAACCGTTCAACCACTACTCACATCAAGTTTAAATACATTTCCATCCTTTAATTACAACATTAATTGCTGGATGACATAATGGACAGATTTCGATCTGGTACTGAACCCGGTGAAAATTTAGTCAGTTTTACTTGTGAGATTTTTGTGCCCACATCTATGAAGGTCAGCTGTTTAGAGTTCTGCCTTGTGTAATATGTTTGCTAACAAAACAGAAACAGAATTTCTTTCAGAAAGAGTCAGCACCCAGGTGGTATTTTGGTTGGCAGTGGTGGTATTGAAAGCATTCTGATACCAGACAGGCCATCACAGATTTAATGTCAAATGATAATCATAGAAATTTGTACTTTCCAAAAGGGTGCCTACTTGTACACAGCTTAAAGCTTTCTTCATCTAACTTAATTTGCCAAAAACCCTCAATTAGAATCTAGCATAAATTGTGTATACCACTCCAAACCTCTTCTATACTGTTAAATGGATAATGTCATTTATGTATTGCTTTATGTAGATCTTTGAATTTCTGAATATATGTAAATCTTGTTCAGCTTTAATGCAGCATGATGATATTTACTCACCTAATTCACATTGTTCCTCAGTCACATCCATGGTTTCCACTATGTAAAATCCTTTCTAAGTTGTATCCTTTAAAGTTATTGGAACTTTTCCATAAGCATCCATATGTCGCCATATGCTAGTATTACTCCGTATATCAAGCAAAACTGGCAAACATCCCGGACCAACACATTTTTAAAATTTACAACATGTCATTGTCTTTCATATGTTCATAAAGAATTCCAGTCACCATATCAAGCCTCTGAAAAGATACATGATCTTATACTAAAGCTTTTATACCATGTATCTGAAACTGAAACATGTTTTTTTTTCTTGCATTAGCAAGTAAGCAATTTTTGGCCGAATGATGACACCAGATGGTCTAAGTAAGTAAATCGTACATAGAAAGCTTCAGCATATCGTTCAGCTTCAATATTGCAGCTTCAGCAATTAAAAAAAGTTGGATAAGATATAATTTCATACTCTTCTCTAATATCTAACTTCAGCACAGCACTCTTATTGGAACTGTTTTTTTTTCAAATCTTAAAAGAATAATTTTGTTTCCAAGTATCCTCCACATCTGCTGCACTATGCACTTTTTCCATATCAATAGTGCAAATAAACAGATAATTTGCATCATTTTGATCCACCTCATACATTTGCATCACTTGTAACTTATATTTTTACTTTTCATACTGTTACAACACACAAAGAGTAATCATGCAGCTAAAACCCAACTTGAAAACCCAACCAGCTCACGTTGTGGTTTATATTAGGAAACTACAAAAAAAAAAATATTGGAACCAGAAAGTGCGCAGAAAAATTTTATTAAGAGAAAAAATAAAAAATAATTAACAGTCAAGCACTTTCGTCCCTGACAATGGGACTTCCTCAGAACCGTTCAACCACTACTCACATCAAGTTTGAATACATTCCCATCCTTTAATTACAACATTAATTGCTGGATGACATAATGGACAGATTTCGATGCTTTGCCAGAGATGGTCTTCATCTGTCACCCCTGAGATTTTAGCTACTGGCTAAGGCTCTTGCCACCTCCATAGTGCCTTTTTTAGGCACTGTCACAAGGACAAAACTCTCAATGTAAAAATACCAACCAAAAACAACCTCAAGGTCATGTTGCTAAACGCTAGGAGTATTAACATGAAACTGCACTCACTGGAAGCAGTCCTCACCCTGGAGGACCCAGACATTTGTGCAGTCACAGAGACCTGGTTCAAGGCTTTGGAGAGCACCCTAACAATACTGGGTTACACCTACTTCCACATGTTCAGACCACAAACTGAAGGCAAGAAAACTAAAGGAGGTGATGTATCAATATTCGTCAAGAATAAATACACCTCCAGACTGGTCAAACAGTACGATGCCCTAGAGATGGTTCATAGGTTCATAGGTGTTTACTAGGCTAATGACCACAAGGGCCTTTTTAAGTCTAGCCATGCATCACAAATCTCTGACAGGTTCTGATACCCTTGATAAGTGTAAGCATGGGCCTGGGAGATGAACCATTTACAGGTTACCTGTTTGCATCAGAGACATAGGTGCCAAATCAGGGGTGAATTTCCAATTTCCCATCCAGTTGTCCAAGTTGCACTTATGTTGGATCAGGGAGGAACTCTGTTCCATATAGATGAGGAGCCTGTTCCATAGATGGGGTAGTCTGGGATACATACCTGTTTCTCCAGAAGGGCTTATTTATATCACAGGCAATGTTTAAGTCTTTAGAATGGGTAATTTTGGTACTGTTTGTTTTGTGGATATGCAGAGGGTCCATCAGAGTGGAGTCTGACAATGCCCTGTATGCCAGGCATAGATCTCCCCTCAAAAGCCTGTAGGAGACAGAATACAGGTATATGGCCTTGAGGCGGTCTGCACAGGGCATATTACTTACACCCTGTATTCTTTTAGTGAGGAACCTCTGTGGACATTCCAGTTCTTGGACATGCCTGGTTAGGTACATACTAAAGGGGGCATTGTACTCAATGATAGGTCTGATGAATGCTGAATACAGTGGAACAATGGAACAATGACTTCCTTGAATTTAGATGCCATACCTTTGTTTATAAGTTGTGCAACATAGAATGATTTCCTCACCACTGTAGACACATGATGATCAAAGGCTAGATTACTATCTGTATGTGTCCCTAAGTCGCTAACTACTGGGTCAACTCTACGGGGTGTGTTGTCAATGTTGTTGTTACCAGGGATGGATGACTTCCCAAAGGATACTATTATGCATTTCTTGGCATTTAGTTTTAGTTCATGACTCTGACACCAGTTGTTTGTCTGTGTCAGCCCATCCTGCATAACATTTGTGTCAGTGTGAGAGTCAGTGACAGCTCCTAATTTGCAATCATCTGCAAATTTAGTCTGCCAGAGACTATGGACATTGGCCTTGACTTCTGAGAAGTAAATGCCAAAAAGGAGAGGTCCAAGGACAGATCCCTGAGGGACTCCACTTGTGCCTGGCCTCTTTGTAGAGGTGGAATCCCCAGTTCTAACTTCCTGGGTCCTGTCTTTGAACCAGGTGCAATTAACTGTTGGTAGGACAACTATTCAAGTCATTGCCAGCTACAGAAACCCCTCCATGAATCAGGACACCCACTCTACCTATTTGGATCAACTTGAGTCTGTCAAGATACATCCTAACACCATAGTTTTGGGCAACTTTAACTACCCTAGCACTGACTGGGCAAATTACTTATGCTCAAACTCATTTGCCCAAAGATTCCTCGACTATGTCAACTCCAGTGCCCTGGACCAGCTGGTTGACACCCGCACCAGGGGTGCCAACATCCTGGACCTGATGCTTACAACTATGGGAGAAGAATGTAGGTCCTCCACTGTGAGTTCATCCCTAGTCAGATCTGACCACAAATTAGTCTCATTTGAGGTAACTATCACACCTGACTCTCCCCTATCAGCAACTAGACTAAAAAACTTCTTCAAAGCAGATTATAACGTCTTACAGGATGGTATAAATAGATTAGTTGCACCTCTCCCCTCAGACAGAACCAGTAACTATGCCAAGCTCTACACCAATGCCCTGTACAACACCTGTATAACTGCATTGACTCTGCCGTACCTGTTAGGACCAAAACAAGCTCTTCAAGGAAAAGCAAACCTGCCTAGTGGACAACCACCATTAACAGGCTTTATAATAAAAGGAATCAACTGCTGTCCAAACACTCCCTCCTCAGCTTAAAGAAAGCAAATAAGACTTCTTGTGAAGTCCTTCAAGGCAAACTATAAATCCAATTTAGCTTCCACAACCAAGGACAACCATAACCTGTTCTTTAGTTACATCCATAACCTAAAAGATAAGGCTCAGATTTGCACCAAACTGGTAGTTAATGATAAGACATACACTGAGCCAGTAGACATAGCTAACCTGCTAGCCAACAGGTTCAGTGAAAACTTCACTCCACCGTCCCCGCCACACGTACTTTATGACATCCCTACCACCTGTCCCCTACCTTGTATCTCTAAAGAGCAGGTCGTAAATGCCCTCTTCTCTAAGGCCAAAAACACAGTATCACTGGGACCTGATAACATCCCAGGCTGGGTCCTACATGGGCTCAAACAAGAATTAGCATCACCATTGGCTACTTTTTTCAACCACAGTCTAAGCACCAGCTTCATCCAAGCTGAATGAAAAACAGCCACCATTATCCCCCTGCACAAAGGTGGTGCTTCTACTGACCCCGGGAACTATAGACCTATTAGCCTGACTAGCCTCATCTGCAAGGCCATGGAGAGAATCATCATGAACCATCAACAAAGATATAGGTAATCTCCAAACACTAAATCCTACCCAGTTTGGATTTGTCAAGGTGAGAGCATGCTTGTTAAACCTGGTGGACTTCTTTGAGACAATCACAAGGGCCCTGGACTCAGGGAAATCTATGTGTACAGCCTACCTAGACCTGGCCAAGGCAGTTGACACTATCTCTCACTCAGACATCATTGACAAACTCTCCCAGCTAGACATCAACCCTCATATCATAAGGTGGGTTGCGAACTGGTTCTCTGATAGAGCCCATACAGTCAAAATAGGGGAATCCACCTCTAACAGCAGACCCGTTACTAGTGGTGTTCCACAGGGATCACTCCTGGGAATCTACTATTTGGAATCTATTTTTTCAAAGTACAAGCTAAAACCAAGGGACTGTGGCTGACAAAGTTTGCTGATGATTGCAAACTGGGTGCAGTCATAGATTCTCCAAATGATGTCAACATCCTTCAAGAAGGTCTTACGCAAACAAATGATTGGTGCCAAAGTCATGGCCTCAAATTCAATGCAAAAAATGTATTATCATCCCTTTCAGCAAGAGCAATGTTCCTGCAAATTACCACATCAACAGCAATACCCTACGTACGCACTCAATGGTGAGAGATCTGGGCACTCAGGTTGACAGCAACCTTGCCTTTGATCACCATGTTTCCAGAGTGGTAAGAAGCTATTCTATATGGCACACCTCATAAGTAAGAGAATTGTCTCGAGAAAAAGTGAAGTTATCACCTCTCTGTACTCTTCACACATTAGGCCAATAATTGAGTACAACACCCCTTTTGTACCTTTCAAAGCATTTGCAACAACTAGAGAGACCATAAAGGTTCCCCACAAAGAAAATCAAGGTCGTCAGCACCTATCCTATGTGGATAGGCTGAAATCACTGTCACTTTATTCTGCTTCATACAGAGGTGATCTCTACCTTGTGTGTAAGGTGATCTCTGACCCTGCTTTATTGGAAAAGCTGCACATCTGCAAGTCAGATGGCACACGGGATACTCGCTCTAAGGACCTTAACCTGGTATTTTACAATAATAGAACCTGCTGGAGGGAAAGATGTCTCCCAGAGGTTATCACACCTTTGGAATAGACTCCCCTTCACATCAAACACAGCACTACATTGGCCCTCTTCAAACGCAGTCTGGACAATTGGATGGGTAACCATAAATTCACCCCAGGGGTTCCACCTGTGTCTCTCTTGGACATGGGCAATAGGTGCTGATCATGGTAATAAGGGTAAAATTTGGCTAGGCTTGTGAGGGCCCTCGGGCCATTAGCCTAGTAACTTCCTATGATCCTAATATCCTGTGATATAATTTAACTGAAAATTCAATTAAGGGTGTCCATTCAACGTTAGAGACTCAAAATCTAGTTAAAACACCTTCTAAAAACATTACCTAAAATCATTGTGAAAATGAGAAAGTAAATAAAATCTTTTATGAAGATAAAAAATTAACAGCGATTCACTGGAGTGTGTAGCTACACTATATCCGCAACTTTTGTTTTTTTGAGGTAATATACTTTGTGGGTTATCAAACAAAATAAATACTGGAGATGGATATAAGATGATACATTGAAGACTCACAGGCTTTATTACTGAGATTAACACATAAAAGAGGAAACAGTTTGACATCATTTTATACAGAAAACATGGTAATAATTTAAAATAGATTTATTTTACACAGTTTGTCATTTCTTTCTTTTTCATGATTTGAGACAGGAATTATCAAATAGCAAGTTGTTTAGTCCATTCTGGCCACAGGATATAAAATAATCTGAGTTCACTACATTTAATTCTGCACTTGGCATGTAATACTGTATATGTTTGTCATTTGGTATAATTTCAGCACTACGCACATTTCAGAGAAAAGCATTGTATGAATGTTTTAGTGCTGATGGCATTGTAGATGATTTACTAGTGCTTATATTAAAAAGAAATAAATGCATGGCTTCATGCAGTGCTAAACACATCCCACATGGAAGAGTCACACACATACACAAATCTTATCAAACTGCCATTGTTGTAAATTAAATCACTTTTTGGCATGTCCCCACAAAACCAGACCCTGTGAAAATGATAAGTGTTAAAGCTTAGTCCAATACATACCAGAGTCTTTTAGCTTTGCTACATGATAACTGATTGCTCACAGCAAAATAAAAAAATACACAGGAATTGTGAAGAACAGCACAGTTATCTGTCTTCCAACACTTTTCTGAAACTAAGATGGCTGCTTCACTTTTTGGCCTGCTATCCCTAATAAGCTGAATCCACTACTAAAAAATCATTTTCTGGGCCCTATATCATATACTTTAGAACTTAGCCTTTCTGTGCTGGCCACTCAAGCTCTGCACAAAACAAAACTGCCTGTCCCTCATCTCTGACATAGTAGACTGCTGTACTGTTTTCTATATATCTGGTTATGTCCTAGCTCATGACAGCTGTCCAGTTTAGCATTTCACAAATACCTTTGTATAATTTGCCTCATGCTTATAGTACTAAAGACTGATAGTAAAGGTATTTTTATTTATTCCTTTAATTAGCCAGGTAAGTGAACTGGACCAAGGATTATTTTCAGCCACAGCCCAGGTCAATAGGCAAATAAAATGCATGAAAAACTCACTAAGCTAGGCATCGACCCCTATATCACTAGGTGGGTGGCAAATTGCCTCACAGATAGAACTCACGGTGTGAAAGTAGCTGACTCAAAGTCAGACTGCTGACCAGTCACGAGTGAAGTCCCACAGGGTTCTGTCCTGGGTCCTCTCCTGTTTGGCATCTACTTCTCTGAAGTCCACGCCAACACAAAGGGACTCTGGCTGACAAAGTTTGCAGACGATTACAAGTTGTGAGCTATTATTAAGTCCCCGAGTGATGCTGACATCATACAGAAAGGCCTCACTGAGACCAAGGACTGGTGTCAGAACTATGGCCTTAAGCTCAATGCCAAAAAATGTGTCGTCATCCCCTTTGGGAAAAACCCAGTTCCCATGAATTACCGCATTGATGGTAGTCCTTTGAGCACAGAAGGCATTACAAGAGATCTGGGAGCACAGGTTCATAGGTTCATAGGTTCATAGGTTGGTACTAGGCTATCAGCCCTAGGGCCTATACAAGCCTAGCCATAACAATTCCCTGGCTATTTCTTCCCACATTATTTACTTTCCTGGACCCCTGTCTAGCGGGGCGACTGACGTGATCCCTGGGGTGAATTTCCTTTCTCCCATCCAATCGTCAAGGTTCCTCTTGAAGAGGTCCAAAGAGGCACTCTGCTTGACATGTATGGGCAATCTATTCCAGTCTGGGGAGTCTCTGGGTCAGGAACCTATCCCTCCAGCATGTTTTGTTTATTGTGATGACAAGGTTTAGATCCCTGGAGCGTGTAGCTCTGAGGGATTGGGATTTCTTTAAGTGTAGCATGTCCAACAGCTCTGGGTTTGACATGGCCTTGTATGTTAAGCAGAGATTGCCTCTGAGTAGACGATATGCGACAGAGTATAGCTGGAGTTTTTTTAAGGCAGTCAGCGTAGGGCATCTGCTTTAGGCCTGTGATTCTTTTAGTGAGGTATTTCTGAGGCCTTTCCGGTTGTTGCAGATGTCTTGAGAGGTACATACCAAATGGGGCGTTGTATTCTATAATGGGTCTAATGAGGGATGAGTACAGTAGGACAATGACCTCCTTTTATCTGGATGAAAAGCCCTTCGTGATGAGGTGTGCCACATAGAAGGATTTCCTGACTGTTGTGGCGATGTGGTTATCGAAGGTGAGACCACTGTCCATCTGTGTCCCTAAGTCTCTTATCACACTTTCTGTGTTTAGTGTACTGCCACCTATATGGTAATTCATGGATACATGTTTTTTCCCAAAGGGGATAACAATACATTTCTTGGCATTGAGCTTGATCCCATGGCTCTGGCACCAAGCATCTGTTTCTGTAAGGCCCTTTTGTAGAGTATCCACATCATTTGGGATTCAATAATGGCTCCCAGTTTGCAGTCATCTGTAAACTTTGTTAGCCAGAGTCCCTTAGTGTTGACCTGTATTTCAGAGAAGTAGATGCCAAACAAGAGTGGCCCCAGGACTGAACCCTGAGGTACTCCACTTGTCACTTGTCTGGAGCTGGATTTGGAGTCGGCTACTTTTACAGTGTGGGTTCTATCAGTAAGCCATTTAGCAACCCATTGGGTGACATAGGGATTAATGCCCAACTTAGTAAGTTTATCTATGATTCCAGAGTGGGGGATGGTGTCAAAGGCCTTGGCAAGGTCTAGATAGGCTGTGTGGACCACCTTACCCTTGTCCATGGCTCTGGAGACTGATTCAAAGAAGTCAATCAGGTTCAGGAGACAAGATCGGCCCTTCACAAACCCAAACTGGGTGGGGTCCAGTGTTTGAAGGTTGCCAATGTCTTTGTTTATAAGTTCCATGATAATACGCTCCATGGCCTTGCAGATAAAGCTTGTCAGACTGATGGGACGGTAGTTTCCGGGATCCAAGGTGGATCCCCCCTTGTAGATTGGGATAACTGTAGCTCTGCGCCACTCAGTGGGCATGAAACCTGAGGTGAGGCTATGATTAAACATGACACTTAGGTGAGGTGCCAGTTCATATTGTAGTTCATGTAGTACACAGCCCGGGATGTCATCTGGTCCCATGGATGCTGTATTCTTGGCTTTAGAGAGTGCGTTTTGTACCTTTGTGGCCGTTATTACTGGAATTTGGCAATCTTCCGGTATTGAGATGGGCCATTTAGGGGGTGAGAGGGGGGTGAAGTTGGCATTGAATCGATCTGCCAGGATATTGGCAATATCCTTCGGATCAGTATATTTAATGCCATTCTGTTTTAGCTCAGAGCAGATCTGAGCATTGCCATTTAGATTCTTGACATAGTTATAGAATGCTTTGTGGTTGTCTTTGGAATCTTTGGCAATTTTATTTTCATAACTAGCTTTGGAGGATTTTATGAGGCATCTCAGTTTCTTACTGAGGCTAGTAAGGAGTTTTTGCATCCTGGGATTTTCCTCTTTTCTGCAAAAGTTTCTTCCTTTTGTTGTAAAGTTTGTTTATGGCAGGGGACCACCAGATTGGCTTCCTTTTTTTGGATGAGAGCATTTTGGTTCTATTTGGGATGGCACGATTCATGCATGAGTGGATGTGCTTGTACAGTGCCTTAGTGTAGGATTCAGCAGTTGAACTTTTAGTTCCCGTCTGCATGGGTGTCATGAAGTTTGTCACTTCTGACTTGAGTAGCATGAAGTTGGCTTTGGAGAAGTTTTTTTATGGTGGTTTCTTTACTGGGGGTGGGATGTGGATGTTAAGGGTGCTTAGCTTATGGTCAGACCTGACTAACGAGGGGGTGACCATAGGTATGGAGCATTGATTTCCCATGTTGGTAATGACCAGGTCTAGGATATTGGAGCCCCTGGTGGGACTATGGATTAGTTGATCCAGGGCGTTGGAATTTATGAATTCCGAGAACCGTTGCGCAAAGGTGTTGGGACATGAGTAGTTTTCCCAGTTAATGGCAGGGTAGTTAAAATCACCCAGTATTAGGGTGTTTGGTTCTATCTTAATATTTTCCAGTATGTTTAGAAAGGTGTAGTGAGAATCTTGGGTTATGGTGGGGGATCTGTAGCAAGCTACAATTTGGATTGCAGTCTTACATAGTGTTAGTTGCACTTGGAGAATTTCAGACACATTGTGTTGGCCAACTAGCCTGGTGGTGTGAATATCCTTGGTGAATATTGACACTCCTCCACCTTTAGTGTTTCGGTCCTGGTTTGGTGGCCGAAAAGTGTGGTAAGAGTTGTAGCCTGGTATTGCAGGGGTGCTCTCTGGAGCCTTGAACCAGGTCTCAGTTACTGCACAGATATCGATGTTTTCCATTTTAGGAGTGCCTCGAGAGTGCATTTTGAGGTTTAGACTTCTAGCATTGAGTAGCATTACCTTCAGATTTTGCATGCTTGTACCTGTTATGGTGGTGGTTTTGTCCTTTGAAGTTTGCCTAAAAAAGGCACTATGGGGTGGCACGAGCCTTAGCCAGTAACCTGAATCCCAGGGGCGACAGGTGTAGACCATCTCTGGCAAAGCATCGTGGTCTGTCAATCATGTCATCCCAGGCAGACAGATACTGGATCCCCTTTGAATGACACCATAAGCTTAGCCAATTGTTGAAGTCAATCATTTTATCCTTATATTGTGGTATCATTCTGGGCGAAGGCAGGATGCTACTCATGGCTAGGGTCATACCTGCCTGGGCCACATGATCCGAGAGCTCTTCCATGTCTCTTTTCATGTAGTCCAGGGAGGTACGTCTCAAGTCATTCACTCCAACATGGACAATGACAGAGTCATATTTGTACTTGTTGTGGAGTGACTTGAGTGCATACGTTATGTGGCGGATCCTGGCACCCGACAGGCAGCTGACTGTAATTTTCTCCTTATTCAACCTGGTGAGAGGGACATCAGTGTGCCGGACTATAGAGTCACATATGACTAAAGTGTTAGGTACATTGTCTTGCCTTAGGGGCTGTTGCTGGGTGGCACACTGGTGTTGTGAACTATGTGACACATTGGTTGTGATTGGTGTTTGTTTGCGTTTCAGCTTCAGAGGTCTTTGTTGCTTGGGCAGGTTACAGTTAAGGGCCTCTGCATATGTGGATTTAGTGTTGCTATATGTGGGTGTTGGTGGTGCGGGTTTAGAAGGGCTATGTGTTGCTTGAGGTGTAGTGTGGGTGTTAACCTTCTCCTCTTGACTGTTTAGCACAATCTTGGGTGGAGAGAGCTTTGCTTCCATTTTGGCTATGTAAGTGCATCTCTCACAGGTTGTAGTGTTGGGTGGTAGGAGGAGAGGGTTGTCTGTGTACATGAGGCAATTGCTGCATTGCTCCAGTATGCCCAGATTCACCAGGTGGACAGGAGAAATCACCGAAGCTGACCCTTGGACATGCCTGGTTTGGGGCTTTTTTTCTTTGTAAAGTATAGGAGCTGTTTCCTTAGCAAGATACTTTGTAATTATAGGCTGTTTAGTGCCTACTATTAATTTCTCCTTGTTAACAAGGAGAGTTCAGTGTTTGTATGAGTTTAAGGCTTCCTAGTGCTTTCCAGCAGGTATTAGATGTATTAGAGAAAGTGCTAGTCACAGGGATGCTTAAAGGTAAGATTGAAAAGAATGCACTCTGCAGTGTGCACTAGAGATGTTAGATGTGAAAGTAGGTAACTTGAGTTTTACCTGTTTAAAAAGTTAAGGTTTAGTGGAGAGTTACTATTTTTAAAACAGCAAGATGCATTGAAACGGGTGGTCACTTTTGTATTTTGGTACTATGAAATACTGTATGATGGCCAATAAATTTAAATAATTGAAGGTGGGATTTCAAAATGATGATTTTGTGATTACTCACATAAGCCAGTGAAAGTAGAGAGAAATGAGATATATGGTCAGATTAACATAAGAGGCGGGCAACTAAAAAGACAGTGGTATTTAACAAGACAACTTAAATGGGTGGGAAGGCGGGAAAAAATTCTGCCTGACTCAGAACAGAGAGAGCTGTGGTATCTTTTGAAGTTTTAATATGCTGTTAAAACAGAATGCAAGCAAAACACAAGGTAAAGAAAACAAACTACAGTATTCAAAATATAGAAAGGCAATACAGTAATACAAAAAAATAAAAGCAAACTAACCTTTCCTTCACGGTGTAGCAGAGTCTGGATGAGCCTTTCTGGTAAAGCTCTGAAATGTTTTAGTTTACTCCTTAAATAGAACAGCAACCTCTCTTTTATATACCACATTGCCACTGTGGTCAGAAAGTCCTTCTATGTGGCACATCTCATTACTAAGGATTTTGCATCCAGGAAGAAAGAGGTCATTGTCTCCCTCTACTCTTCCCTCATTAGGCCAGTCATTGAGTACAATGCCCCATTTGGCATGTACCTCACTAAACACCTGCAACAACCGGAGAGGCCACAAAAGTATCTCATAAAGAGGATCCTAGGCCTTAAACATTTGCTCTATATGGACAGACTAAAAAAACTCCAAATACTCTCTGTCTCGTATCACCTACTTAGAGGTGATCTCTGCTTGACTTACAAAGCCATGTCTGACCCAGCTCTGTTAGAAATGCTACATCTAAAAAAATCCCAATCCCTCCGCACCATACACTCCAGAGGCCTCAGCCTCACTACCACAATCAACATAACATACTGTAGGGACAGGTTCATAAACCAGAGACTGCCCATGCTATGGAATAGACTTCCCATACAGAACACCTCACTGGCCCTCTTCAAGAGAAATCTTGATGAGTAGATGGGAAATAGAAAATTCACCCCAAGGATCCCTCCAGTGGCTTTACTTGACAGAGGCAATGGGAACTAAGGTCAGGTGGCACGATGCCAGGGTAATCCTATGGGCTAGGCTTGTAAAGGCCCCAGGGCCATTGGCCTAGTAATCCATGTCAGCAAACTCCTATAGTGACCACAGGAACATCCACCCCCATCTATGATGTTTACTAGGTAAGCAGATTTCCAGGTCTTTATTTCATATCACACACATACACACCTACATTTAGGGTCTCCAAACAGCCTACTGCTGGAAACTGGGTACCTAGAGAAAACCCACACAAACATAGGGAGGACAGGTCAGCTCTGCATGGGAGACACACTGGCTCAGATAATCAAACCACATAACCTCTTGCTGTGATGTAAAAATACTACCTACTGTGTCAGTGTGCCACAAAATATATACATACATACAATTTATAAAGCTGACAAAAAATATACTATAAATAACAATTTACACTTACACTGTGTTATATACATGCAATACATATGAAAGTAATCAAGAAAGTTTGATCTGATGTATTGCCCAGAATTGAAATGAGGTTTATTTATTTAATTACACAATTTGTTTAACATACATACAGCTATTACCTTACAGTTGATAGGTCAGTAGATGTTCTGATACACATATATCATCTGATATAGGTATACAAATCATTGCTGCAGCTGAGAAAGGCTGAGGTGGCCTTACACTTTTCAACAATTAGCATCATGAAACAGAACAGTTTGAGGGATGTGTCAATCTATATTTTGTTCAGCTATTTACAGCATATACATAACACTACAGTTGCTGTGTTAAGTCCAAGTCCAAGAAGATACCTGAGGTGGGGAATATATAAAAAGCATGGTTTATATAGCATTCCACAGACCAAAAGATCATCCCATTTGGCTTTACAGCTTCAAAATAAAAAAATAGCACCTTAGCACCTTACCTGCTTCTGACTTCAGTTCACCAAGCCCTTTCCGGAAATGGGCTGCATTATATCACAAGAAAAGTCTAAGGCTACAGAACTCACTCAAAGCCCAGCTTTCATGTTAAAGAAATAAATACATTTGCATATGTAATTAGCTGGTAGCCCCATTTAAGCTCTCACTCACCATTTCAAGGACTTTCCTTCAGATGATCATTCCCATGAAGGAACTAACTTCCAGATTTTAGCCCTCCAGGATGCTCCATTTCTTTACTACAGGAATTGTCATTTACATCTTGTGACCTAGCTATTTCCTGTGAGAGTACTCCTACATTCCAGACATTCTGAGAACCCACTTAAAGACACACTCACATTTTCTGTAACTGGCATAACACTATGTACTGCTTACATAGTTGAGTTAATATTCAGTAGTCTCTTCTTCTTCTTCTGAGATGGATTAATAGGGTAGTATGAGGCATAGTTATTTAAAGCTGCAAAGATAGTGTTAGCAAAATGGTTAATTTATAGGGTTCAATCCTGACCTCTGGTTATTGGCTAGGCTGATAATAATCTGCAGACTAGAAGCCTAGTATTCGCTTATGAACCAAAGAGTAGGTTAACACAGTACTGAGACATTTGCATTTGTGCATCTCTTTGATACAGATTTTTTAAAATCTGTTTAAGATAACTGAGATTTTATAGTTTTTGTTGCAGGGTATTCTGAAATACCAAATTGCACTACAAGGACATATGCAAGCATGATCTCAGCACTCTATCCATTAGTGTGAACACCTGGCATTCTCTCACCTCAGACAAGTATGCCTGGAAACAGGAAGTGAAGGAAGTTCTCACTATGTTTAAAACCACACTGGCAAGAAGAGCAGAGGATAAGAGAGCCCTCAGGAAAATCCATGACCGTGATACCAAATTGACATCTGCCTACTGCTACACAGATTGCAGAAAGGACTGCCAATCCCAGATCACATTGTACAGCCATAGAGTATGCTCCTGGAATCAGTCCAAAAGGGGCACAGACCCATGATCCTTTGGGATCAATGGATGCCTACCTACCTATTCTGGAATGTAGGGGCAATTTTATCAACTGCATTTTCAACAAATTAAAGTGTGCAATTGGACCACTGGAGCTAAACTCATTTTTTGTTCATAGTTCACATGGAATATTCTTTGTGAGCAGTTTCACTTGAGGGAAGGACAACAGTCACTGAGTATTTCACATATTAGAGTACAGAGGAGGAATTTAAGCCCAACTTCTACAGGTAATCAATTTAATGGAAAGAGGGACATAGTTATCCCATATGAATGATATTTATATTTCTTACCAGATCATACATACAAATTTATCCTATATATGGCAACTGATAGCATTTTATCTTGGAAATACTCAATAGTGTAACTTAACAGCTAACACTGGCTACAAAGCTTCATCATTTTTTTTTTGTTGTTTTATTTTGTTTTTCTCCATATACTGCTCTCCTCTTACTCCTGTGCAGAACAGATAACATGCATTTTGCATTTCTCGTAGGAGCCTGCATGGAATCTCCCTCTTTTATCTATACTGTACTTGTCTCTTAAGCTGCCTGCACATTCCTACAGATTTTAGAACCTGTTTTGCTTGCATAGTTTGCCCAAGACACAAATATATATTTCAATGGCCATTACAATAAAGACCACTGTGAAAACCTGGTGAGTAAAATGTGGGGCTTTGAACCTCAGTGAAAATGGTGATTCAAAATTATTCCTGAAAGCGTTTGAAGAGTTAGACTTCATGATGCGATCTTTACAGGAACAGGCATCAGAATGCAATACTATATCCAATGTGCCCTTGTTTTGTTGATGCAAATAACCACATAAGTTGGATTTATCCAGACATCACAGTGGTTACTATTTTTATCCTGACAGCTGGATAAGTGTATTGCTTCCTGATACATGTACGTAATCCAGTAATGTATAATGTTTACCTCTGTTGCCTGTCCCACATTTTGTGCGCAGTTTGTCATTTTGTTTTTAGGACTTATCAACATATTTAAAACCGATTAACTTCTATGACATGCAGTATGCTATTTTAGATAATTCAAGGTTGTAGTGTTTCAATTATCTATGTTGTCATACATAGATATCCTTTTTTGTCCTATATCACTATATATTTTTTTTCAGCCGAAATGTTCTGGTAGATTCTTAAAGTGCCCTGTAGGAGAATCCATTTAACAAAACATAAAAATAAAATTTATCTGGCTGCAATGGTGGGAACTAAACCTGATTGCTACAATTCTAAGCACTACATCATGCCTTTAGAGCTCAGTAAACATTGCCCCTCCAGGGGCCCTCCTAAATTAAATAGCTCAAACAAGGTATCAGTGTCAGGATGTAGCTGTATTTGACCTTGGGTCCCTCTGTCCTAAGGGCTCTGCTCTCTTTTTACTGGACCCTCCATTGCATCCACATTTGGAGGATGAAAACATACACTAAAACAGTAAAATCTATTATGCAGTTTTGTTCTCTTTTTTAAACCACTGTCATTGTCCTACTGTTCTGACATCTTAGTTGTCTTTAAACCTTTATAACTGATCTTCTGACATCCTGCTTTTCTTTAAACCACTATAACTGAGTATTAACTATATGCAGGCTGTACTTTGCATCTTTGGTCACAAAAAAAATTGTTTTAGCTATTTGTGTACTGTGTCACACCTTAGGAGAGTCCATTTTGTTATAATGCTGTGTTTCTTGTGGTTTCCTGTGCTCATTCACTACCTGGCATTGTTTTGCAGACTGCACTAGAAATGCAATATCCTTTGTACTTAGTAAAATCACACAGGGGAAAATAATGTTTAATATGAACAGGGTGAACTTTTCAAAAACCTGAAAAGCAAAGCAAAACCCTAAATAAACTGTTCTGATAATAAACAGCCACATACTAGGGTAAGAGTGATCTATACACACTCACTCATCTCTTCTTTAAAGGAACTGTATGAATTTGTTTATTTACTTATTTCTTTATTCTCACTTACTCAGATTACTTTTGTGAATGTGAAGAGTGCAGCAGGACTTGAAAGGAATAATTATTCCATGACATTTGATAATATCCTACATGCAGGGCGTTTTTTTTGTAGAGGGAGAGCACTGTCAGAAAACTACCATTCAAGATGCCAATGGCCTATGAACTGGTTGTCTCAAGTCAAGAACTGTAAAATGAAAAAGAATAACTAAGAATATCAGAAAATGTCTCTCTAGATACATACAAGAGCCGTTGCCTTGACTGTAGTGTGAAAGCTCAGAGACAGTGATGTCAGTATAGAACAATGCAAAGCGAGTAATCATGAAGGCGAAGAATGTCTGTGGGACACCAGAGAGAATGAACACTGTACTGTGGTGCACACAGCAGTAACATGCATAGTCCATGCTTCGGAAAGGAAAAGGGTTGGAAAATGACAAAAGTAATGCTCAAAAAGGTAGGAGGGACTGTAGGTGACTTTCCATAATTTGCCAGATATTACCTGCAATACCTTGACTGTAGTAGCATACAGCACTAGTGTCATTTGTGATGGCTTGCAGATGTCCTGCTTTAGACAGCTAGTACTGCAGTCTGGGGGATGGTGAGAAGAGAAATGATGTGAAAGTGTCCAGCAAGAGGGGTAGGTAGTGATCCTAGACTCTGCATGGGTATGCTGAAAAGATAAAAGATCTGAAAGTGGTGGTCAATTGGGAATGAGCCGCTATCAAGCAGTGTGGTCCCAGCAAACAAATGGTCAAGCTAAACTAAAGACACGAGAGTTAAGAAAGTTAAGAAGGGCCACTGCTAATAAAATGAGATGGTGTTTCAGAAATGATGAAGCACACTGGAAAGGTGGTAGGTGACGTAATAAAGAAGAAGTAGCAGAGCTGCCATTACAGGGATATATGTTGCATGAAGCAGCTAAGCAGAATGGGTATGTTTGGAGACAGATAACTCACCTTGTTAACAGGAGAGAAAAGTAACTGCACTTCTGAATAAGAAGGTAAAAACCCATCTTAAGCTCTGAATGCCTGAGTAATAATAAACATTTCTTTAACTTTCTATTGTTGGGGAACATTACTGAAAAAGAGGTTGCCTTACACACTAAGGTATTCTTAACCAGATGCAGTCTACCTTAGACCTCCTAATGTAGATTTAGGCATTGGTGAAACACTGTGATGATGCTGGCAGGGGTAAAAGGATGAACTGCTTCAAGCAAGGCACATGAGATCAGGATTCATTCTTGGTCTGCCATATCTCACAACAATGTCTGACACCATAAATAACACTTATATTCAGTTTGTGAACTTTGAAGGCTGTCCTGTATCAGTATTTGAGTCATTCAGAGCATTGGTCCTTGGGACCAAGTCTTCTGTACCCACACCAAAGTTATGCACTGTGCCAGAGGGTCACTGTCTGTATGCATACACTCTGCAATTTTTATTCTGCCCCTGACACATGTTAGATGACAATAAGTGACTTTTTTTTGTTGTTGTTTATATAGATAATAACTCAAGTCTGTGCTTACCGGGAATTGTGAAGGTTTCATACCTTACAAACAGTTGCATAGGATTGGAAAAACAAAGTCGTTGGAGACAGAGTCCTTTGTCAACCAAACACAGCAATTCTACGTCTTCCATTAAACATTTGTTCTGAAAGAGAATACATTCATGCAGTTAAGCAAGAGAATAATCTAGGTGCAGTATTGAACACTGTGACTAACCATGTTTTCCAGAACAGTCTTCTGCTACTGCTACTTAGACAGAATGTCATCTTTATAACTTTATGTGAGCAAGAAAACAGCAATCCCATCCCCAAATTCACCTACATGCAAAAAACAAAAGGAATAATATATGAAGTCCCCACGTGTTCCCCACAGTCCCACAAACTTTATTTTCCTTACTGCTTTGTGATCTATTTGATCTAGTGAACTCAGGAACATGGCTGACCTTCTGGTAATTCTTCTAATCTGCAAATGCATTTAAAAACCTATCTGGTGGCTAACAGTAAATGAGGCAACAGAATCCATCAACCATACATTCTGAGCTGCCCTGCTGTAAAGTGTATATTCACTGATCACTGGCATCATGGCCAAACTCATTAAACATGTTTTTTTTTTTTCACTTTTTATATTTATTAACCAGGGGAGAGCACTGATGCATGTGTGACCAATCCCAAAAGCACAGTCTGGTTAAATAACTTGATAAAGTCAATCAGTAGGTATAGGGAATTGAACTCTGGACCTTAGGAAACAACTTATTAATACTTCACAGAGGTAAATGTCTTTTAACTGATGTTCAGCAAAGTGAACTGGAGTGATCTTTGCTTAGCCATCTTTGATATGAATGACACAGCGCTCTTTGAAGTACTTCCTCTAAGGAGACTGAGAGGTAAAGTTAATACTCAGTCTAGAGACATAAACTTATATTCTTACCTCATCAGTACCAGAAGGCATGACAGGTCCGTAACCTAACACAAACCCCACTTATGAAATAGGCTTCCTTTACATATCAAACAGAGCACTAGCAATATTTAAAACAAGTCTGAATGATAGTGGGGATTTGTGGAAAAATGTACTTAATGGAGGGAACTGTTTGTCTCACACCAGTAGTAGGTAATGTCGATGGGCTACTCAGTGATCGCCTATGCCATAAGCTTAATAAGAACCTATGGATATGTTGTCATTGTTTGTCTTTCGGCTTTTCCTGGTAAGGGGTCACCACAGCGGAACTTCGGTCCGCTAATGATTGGCAGTAGATTTTTATGAAACGCCGAGGTGCCAGCTCGATGCCCAACCTTCAACGAAGGTATGCCCATTTACGCATGCATGTCTTTCGAATGCTACCCAACTGCAGGGAGGACATGCAGACTCTACACAGAAGGCACTCCCAAGCTATGCCGAGAATTGAGAACCTATGAATAACTGTAATTGTATCGAACCACCAAAGATCTACATATGTTAGAAATACATCAGAAAGTTTGATAAAGCTCTGCTTCAGTGCATGTTTGTTTCACCTCTACAGTGTTCTTCAGGAATACCCTGTAGCTATGGCTTTCTGAGCAAGATTTAGATTATCTGTAGCTGATAAAAGATGCCAACACACTTCCTGTCTGGCACCTGAAGATGACAGCACATCTCATTACTCCTATGCTGTACAATTTGTAAGAACTGCTGCATCTTCTCCAACGTACCTCTTTACTCCACAATATCCAAAATGATCAGGTTCGTAGTTATCATAAAATATGTCCCATGTATAACATCCTGAGTACTCCTTCTGTCTTTCATGGGGGCTATTTCTAGGGAATTTCTGTGTCTCATTGAAAAATAATGGCATGCTTGGTATCTGTTTTGCTTGGTTTCTTATCTATAACATCTGGTTTAAGAATGCAAGTTTATTTTGTAAGGCAAATAACTACTGTGGCATCAGGCCTATCTATTTATATTTCCTATATTTATTTATTTTATTTAGTTATCACATTTGTTAACTGGGAAAGTCCGACTGGGCTAGGAGCCCATTTTCAGCGGAGGCCCAGAGAGAAAAGCTCCAAAAAACATTACAGTATATACAATATACAGTAGAATATATTCTTAGAGTAACACAACATTAGTTCACTATACAGAAATTCAAGGAAATTAAATAAATTTCTTACTTACAATAACATGTCAGTCTATGAAAAATAAGGTGTTACACGATAAAGGATTGTTTGACTCGAAAGTTGAGAAATCAACCTAAGAGTGTTGGTATGGTAGCAAGGAGAGGTTAATACAAAATAATTATTTAGGTAGAAGGGGAACAGGGAGAAATTGTAGTAGTGTTGTGACATACCAGCATGGGTAGGCAGCGGAGGGAGTGAGGATAGGTGGTTTAGCCTGGGGTAAGGCAGGAGCAGAGCCAGTGATTAGCTAGGTAGTTAATTAGTAGTTGTCTGAACTCAAGGTGGTGTGGGTTTTAGTAATTGTGGGTGGGACAGTATTCCATAATTTGGTAATTTTATTACCAAGAATCTCCATGATAGTTTCGAGATTGGGTGACCTTTAGTGTAACTTTGTTGGAGGATCTGAGGGTCCTGGGGTTGAGACTGGGTTGGACGAGATTGGAGAGGGCAGGGCAGTTAGTGGGTAGGTGAATTATTTTGTGGACCATCGAAAGTTGGTTGAGAGCGAGGAGGTTATGTATGTATATATATATATATATATATATATATATATATATATATATATATATATATATATATATATATATATATAGATGTACTATATGTAAACGCACACATATATACATAGACACACACACACATAAAAATATATTATTTATTATTTATATTTTATTTATATTTGTTTATCTGGGTAGTGCATTGTTTAGAGTTGACCATTTGAAAGCAATTACCGGGTGAAAAGTTATTGCAAGTGAAATTACAAAGCAGTAGTTAAACAATATAAAAATAAGGCAGTAAAATCACAAAGGCATTTGTAAGTAAACAATCAAATAAAAGCTCAAAAATTCAAAGGTAATGTCAGTTAACAAAACTAACAAAGCAATGCAACACAAATATACAATACATTGGAATCTAGCACCAAAGGAATAGTTTATAAGGACTGTATTGGTAAATAAGAACATTGCAGGAAATGTAGGACAGAGTATATTATTTAGCTATATACATAGTTAAGAGAAAGAAAGTCAGTGGCAGGTATGGAGGCTGTAAGGGTCAGTTATGTAATGTGACAATTAGGGTGACACAAACACTTGGACTGAAGTTTAAGGTGCATGTTTAAGCTTTTTTTTCCTTAATGTGGATATGTTAAAATTTCCTCTGATGTGTGGAGGAAGGGATTGACTGAGGATGGGGCTCAGACCAGTTTTGTACCAAAAACATAGATTTAGATTTGGATGTATTTAGTCTTAAATTTTTAGTAGTAATCCTTTCACAGAGGCAAATGAAGTCAGATTGTAGATTATGTTGTAAGGTAGTTAGGAAATGACTGGCATGGAAGAGGACCATGTCTTCTGCATATAGAAGGAGAGGAAGGTGATGAAGATTAAGTGGACATGTATTGACGTATATAAAGAACAGAAGGCAATGATAGCAAAATGATGGAGAGTGACTTGTGATGTTGGAGATGTGTTTGAGCTATTGGTGATGATCAGATGAATCACGGGGAATATTTTGGTGAAAGGATCAGGTCTGGTAGATTGCTTAATTAGATGTGTCAGTTGTTGTTTAGTGACAGTCTAATACCTAAATTTCTAGGCTTTAACATGCTGATATTACAGTCACCTAGAATAATTTTGTTTCTATTGTCATTTGTGTGGAAAAAATTTGACTAACTCACAACTTTAAATTTCGGTAGCAAAGATGAGGAGGGAGGGATGGCTGCAACAACTTAATGGATATGTATAGTACTGGGTAAGTCAATTTCTGCAAGAAGGCAATTTGGTTGAGATTTTGATATGGGTGAGGAATGTTTTAAAAAGTTTTACTTTTAAATGAGACTTATATAGCAGTAAGGCACCATCTTCTTTAGTATTGACTGGTTTGTAGTCAAGAAACTAGATATATGCAGGAAGAAGGTGGTGGAGAGAGAGGTTATCAGATCTCAGCCAAGTTTGAGTGGCAGTTAGGAGGTCTGGGTTATGAATACTTATTATAGCGTTAATTTGATTAATTTTGTTTGCAATGCTCTGGTCATTGAGAAGGTAACAGGAGAGAGGCTGCGTACAAGGGTTGTACTGAATAGTAGTAACAAGATAGAAAATAGCTTGTGTAAGCATTTGAGAAACTTGGTTTGGTGTTTGATGGGTAGGATGTGTTGGTGGTTAATATCTGAGTTCAATGAGGATTAAGTAGTGAGTGCTTTGTGAAATGTACAGCAGCATCTACAAATGCTAAAAAAGAAGTGTGTGTACTTTAGTTTGGGGCCTATAAGGGTAAGGTAGGAGAGTTATCATGTGTTAGTAGATAGTAATGGCATATGCTGGCAAAAGTGAAGATGAGACTGAGGAGCAAAGCTGGGTAGGAAAAAAAAGGTGAAAAAGAGCTGGTAATGAATAGGAATTAACTTTATGAGAGTAGAGGGGGTGCTGAATGACAGAATTAGGGAGCACCTTTATAATATCAGGATTAAATCAGAGAATAATGCACTGTCCAAGCATGTCCTACAGACAGGCACTCAACATACATTTAAGTTTTTAGTTATAGAAGTTATTATACCCAATAGATGGGGTGGTAATGTTAGGAATTATACAGAAAGTAGAGAAGTGAGATGGATAATTAGATTAAAGGCAGCTAAGGGATCAGGCTTAAATGAAAAAGCCTCACTAAAACTGATCCTGAAATCCAGATCCCTTAAAGTGAAATAAAAAATTTCTATGGAGTGTATGTTAATCTTTATGTAGAATATGAAGTAGCTTTGTCAATGTGTTTATCTTTATCTTAGATGTTTTAATAATTTATTGAAATATATTATTGGAAATGTATTCTATATATGTATATTTTTATAATGTGACTGTTGCTTTTATGTGGATAGGGACCATTATTGACTAATTGGTTTTATTATTTGATTGGCTATGAGTACGTATATAAGCAGACAATGTAAAACAGGTTTTATATAGGTTCATAGGTTCATAGGTTCATACTAGGCTATCTGCCCAAGGGCATTTATAAGCCTAGCCCATAGTAATGTGGCTTTCGCCACCCCTTTAGTTTGAGTAAAAACTATGAGTAATGTGGCTTTAGTTTGAGTAAAAACTATGCCTATTATTTTGCTGTGCCTCTGTCAAGCAGTGACACTGAAGTAATCCCTGGGGTATATCTGCGATCTCCCATCCATTGGTCAAGATTTCTCTTGAACAAGGCCAGCGAGGTGCTCTGCCTCACATGTACCGGGATTTTGTTCCACAGTATAGGGAGTCTCTGGGTGATGAATCTGTCCCTCCAGCACGTTCTATTTATAACTGTGTCAAGGTTTAAGTCTCCTGCCCTTGTGGTTCTGAGAGATCTAGATTTTTTGAGGTGAAGCATATTCATCAAATCTGGGTTTGACATGGCCTTATATGTCAGGCACAGGTCACCTCTGAGCAAGCGGTATGAGACTGAATAGAGCTGGAGTTCTTTCAGTCGGGCAGCATAAGACATATTTTTGAGTCCCTTTATCCTTTTGGTGAGGAACTTTTGGGGCCTTTCAAGCTGCAGCAGGTGTCGGGTCAGATACATTCCGAATGGGGCATTGTACTCAATCATAGGTCTAATGAGTGATGAGTACAGGGGGACGATGACCTCCCTTGATCTGGATGTGAATCCCTTCATGATCAGGTGGGCAATATAGAAGGTTTTCCTAACTACTTTAGCAACATGAGTGTCAAATGAAAGGCTACTGTCAACCTGGGTCCCCAGATCCCTGATAACTTCTTCTGTGCTCAGAGGATTACCACCTATATGGTAGCTAGGGTAACCTTGTTTTTCCCGAAGGGTATGACTATGCATTTTTGGCATTTAACTTTAGGCCATGGCTCTGGCACCAGTCATCCGCTTCTGTGAGACCCTTCTGAAGGATATCTGTGTCAGATGTGTTGTTTGCAGTCATCTGCAAACTTTGTCAGCCATAACCCTCCTGTGTTTGCTTGTACTTTGGAAAAGTAGATGCCAAACAAGAGTGGGCCCAGGACTGAGCCCTGTGGGACACCACTTGTGACAGGCTTTGAGTCTGACATGGCTAGCAACTCTGACCCTGTGGGTTCTGTCACTCAGCCAGTTTGCAACCCATCTTGTGATGTATGGGTTAACATTTAAGCTGATGAGTTTTTCAATGATACCCGAGTGGGGTATTGTATCAAGGCCTTCGCCAGATTGAGGTAGGCTGTATGGACTGCCTTTCCTCATCAATGGCTTTGGTGACTGTTTCGAAAAGTCAACCAAGTTTAAAAGGCATGATCTGCCTTTGACAAAGCCAAACTGGGTTGGATCCAAAGTCTGCAAGTTCCCTATGTCTTTATTTATGAGATCCATTATGATCCTCTCCATAGCTTTGCAGATAAGGCTTGTCAAGCTAATGGGCCGGTAATTTCCAGGGTCTGTGGAGGCACCGCCTTTGTGAAGTGGGACCACAGTTGCAGTGCGCCACTCCCTGATCCAGAGGTGATACTATGATTAAACAGCTGTCCTAGCTGTGGGTTTAATTCCTCGTTGAGTTCGTGGAGCACACAGCCTGGGACACCATCAGGTCCCATGGATGCTGTGTTTTTTGCTTTGGAGAGAGCAGTTCTCACTTGGGCGTTTGAGATGTTTGGGGGGCTGCAACCATTTGGTATAGATATCTCTCCTTTTGGGGAGGGGCAGTTTGCACTGAACCTGTCAGCCAGTATGTTGGCAATGTCTGTAGGATCAGTAATCTTCACATCATTTTGAACTAGTTCTGAGCATATCTGGGAGTTTCCTCCCAGGTTTCTAACATAGCTAAAGAAGGCCTTATGATTGTCCTTAGAGTCTTTAGCTATTTTTCTCTCAAAATTTGCTTTGGATGATTTTATGAGAGCTCTTAGTTTTTTACTTATAGTGATCAAGGGTGTCTTACCTTTTAAGGATTTTGCTCTATCTTGTAGTAGCTTCCTCCTTTTGTTGTAGAGTTTGTTTATGGCTGGGGTCCACCAGACTGGACGCTGGTACAAAGAGTCTTTGTTTTGCTTGGGATTGCCTTATCCATGCAGTGCTGCAGGTGCTGGTAGAAGGCATTTGTAAGTGATTCAGCGGCTTGAGTACTGTTATCCGGCCTTAAAGGAGACCACACTAGTCTTTAGAAGTGTGAAGTCGGCTTTCGAGAGTTTTACTGTGGTCTTTTTATTTCAGGTGGCGGTGGGATGAGGACCTCCAGCAAGATTAGTTTGTGATCTGATCTCACCAGTGAGGGGTATACTTCCGGTGTTGAACATTGTGCTCCCATGTTCGTGATGATGAGATCAAGTATGTTTTCTCCTCTTGTGGGGATGGTGACTAGTTGTTCCATGGCATTTGAGTTTATGAATTCCAGGAACTTTTGGGCTAGGGTGTTTGGGCTTGAGTAGTGTTCCCAGTCTATATTAGGGTAATTGAAGTCACCTAGTATGATGGTGTTTGGAGATACATTTATCCCCTCCAGTGTTTTCAGGAAAGCCATGTGAGGTTCCTGAGTTTGTGAGGGTGGCCTGTAACATGCTACAATTTGCAGAGCAGTCTTGCCTATGGTTAATTTCACCTGGATGGTCTCCGATGCATCGTGTGTTGCCACCAGTCTTGAGGTGTGGGTGTCCTTGATGAATATGGATACCCCCCCTCCTTTCTTGGTATTGTCCGGATTTTGGGGATGGTATGAGGTAAAACCTGTTAGTGCTGGGGTGCTCTCAGGAGCCTTGAACCAGGTTTCTGTCACAGCACAGACATCGATGTTCTCCATACTGAGAAGGGCCTCGAGTGTGCATTTTGAGATTTAGACTTCTGGCATTGAGCAGCATTACCCTTAGTTTTTTCCTTTTTGTGTTCTAGGGTGGTAGGTTTAGAATTTGAGCCTTGCCTAAAAAGGCACTATGGGGTGGCAAGAGCCTTTGCCAATATCCAGAATCCCAGGGTGACAGGTGCAAGCCGCAGCGTGGCTTGTCCAGCATGTCATCCCAGGCAGACAGACATTGGATCCCCTTTGAATGACACCAGAGTTTAAGCCAATTGTTAAAGCTGATCATCTTATCTCTGTATTGTGGCATCATTCTTGGTGAAGGTAGGATACTGCTCAAGGTCAGGGTCATACCTGCCTGGGCTACATAATCAGAGAGCTCCTCAATGTCTCTTTCATGTAGTCCAGTCGTTTACACCAGCAATGACTGAGTCATATTTGTACCTGCTGTTGAGAGACCTGAGTGCAGGCAGCTTACTGTAACTCTCCTTACTCAGTCTGGTGAGCGGACGCGTCAGTGTGTCTGACTATGGAGTCACCAATGACTAGTGTGTCTGGCATTGTGTTTGGCCTTAAGGGCTGTGACTGTTTGACACTCTGACTGTGAGGTCTATGTGTTGCAGGTGTTGTGTTCTGAGGTGGTGGTTGTTTGGGTGTCTGCTTTGGTGGCCTCTGCTGTTTTGGTAGATTTCTGATCAGAGCCTGTATGTCTTTGTGTGTTTATGTGTATGATTTGAGGTTGTGATGGTACTATGTGAGACTGGGTCTATAGTGTGTGTGGTAACCTTCTCCTCCTGTCTGGTCTTGCCAGTCCTAAGTTGAGAGAGCTCAGCCTCCAGTTTGGCTGTATAGTTGCATCTCTCGCATGTATTTGTGTTTTGTGGGAGGAGGAGAGGGTTGTTCAACATGAGGCAATTGTAACATTGCCTCAATATTGTTCACCAGCTGAGCAGGAGAGGATACTAGCAACTGATCCCTCGACATGCTAGAAGGAATAGACAAAAAAACTTTAAAAAGAGATTCCGGGGGATCCCTGATGACTTCTTCTGTGCTCAGTGGATTGCCACCTATATGGTAGCTAGGGGTAACCTTGTTTTTCCCGAAGGGTATGACTATGCATTTCTTGGCGTTTAACTTTAGGCCATGGCTCTGGCACCAGTTATCCGTTTCTGTGAGGCCCTTCTGAAGGATATCTGTGTCAGATGTGTTTTCGACTATGGCTCCCAGTTTGCAGTCATCTGCAAACTTTGTCAGCCATAACCCTCCTGTGTTTGCTTGTACTTCAGAAAAGTAGATGCCGAACAAGAGTGGACCCAGGACTGAGCCCTGTGGGACACCACTTGTGACAGGCTTTGAGTCTGACATGGCTCCAGCAACTCTGACCCTGTGGGTTCTGTCACTTAGCCAGTTTGCAACCCATCTTGTGATGTATGGGTTTACTTCCAAGCTGATGAGTTTTTCGATGATACCTGAGTGGGGTATTGTGTCGAAGGCCTTTGCCAGGTCGAGGTAGGCTGTATGGACTGCCTTTCCTTCATCAATGGCCTTGGTGACTGTCTCGAAAAAGTCGACCAAATTTAAGAGGCAGGATCTGCCTTTGACAAAGCCAAACTGGGTTTGATCCAAAGTCTGCAAGTTCCCTATGTCTTTATTTATGAGTTCCATTATGATCCTCTCCATGAATTTGCAGATAAGGTTTGTCAAGCTAATGGGGCGGTAATTTCCAGGGTCGGTGGAGGCACCGCCCTTATGAAGTGGGACCACAGGCGCCGTGCGCCACTCCTTTGGTACGTATCCTGAGGTGAGGCTAAGATTGAACAGCTGTCCTAACTGTGGGTTTAATTCCTCGTTGAGTTCGTGAAGCACACAGCCGGGGACACCATCCGGTCCCATGGATGCTGTGTTTTTTGCCTTAGTGAGAGCAGTTCTCACCTGGGCATTGGAGATGTTTGTGGTGCTACAATCCTCTGGTATAGTTATCTCTCCTTTTGGGGGGGGGAGAAGTTTGCACTGAACCTGTCAGCCAGTATGTTGGCAATGTGTGTAGGTTCAGTAATTTTCACATCATTTTGAACTAATTCTGAGCATATCTGGGAGTTTCCTCCTAGGTTTCTAACATAGCTAAAGAAGGCCTTATGATTGTCTTTTGAGTCCTTGGTGATTTTTCTCTCAAAATTTGCCTTGGATGATTTTATGAGGGCTCTTAGTTTTTTACTTATGATGATCAAAGGTGTCTTACCCTTCAAGGATTTTGCTCTATCTTGTAGAAGCTTCCTCCTTTTGTTGTAGAGCTTGTTTATGGCTGGGGTCCACCAGACTGGACGCTTGCCTTTGGTACGGAGAGTCTTAGTTTTGTTTGGGATTGCCTGATCCATGCAGTCCTGTAGGTGCTGGTAGAAGGCATTTGTAAGTGATTCAGCGGTTTGAGTACTGTTTACCACTGGCTCAGGGGCCTTAAAGGAGACCACACTAGTTTTTAGAAGTGTGAAGTCGGCTTTTGAGAAGTTTTTCACTGTGGTCTTTTTTGTTTCAGGTGGCGGCGGGATGAGGACCTCCAGCGAGATTAGTTTATGATCTGATCTCACCAGTGAGGGGTATACTTCCGGTGTTGAACATTTTGATCCCATGTTCGTGATGATGAGATCAAGTATGTTTTCTCCTCTTGTGGGGATGGTGACTAGTTGTTCCATGGCATTTGAGTTTATGAACTCCAGGAATCTTTGGGTTAGAGTGTTTGGGCTTGAGTAGTGTTCCCAGTCTATATTAGGGTAGTTGAAGTCACCTAGTATGATGGTGTTTGGAGATACATTTATCCCTTCCAATGTTTTCAGGAAGGCCATATGAGGTTCCTGAGTTTGAGAGGGTGGCCTGTAACATGCTACAAATTGCAGAGCAGTCTTGCCTATGGTTAATTGCACCTGGATGGTCTCCGATGCATCATGCGTTGCCACCAACCTTGAGGTGTGGGTGTCCTTTATGAATATGGACACCCCCCCTCCTTTCTTGGTGTTGTCCGGACTTTGGGGCCGGAACGCATGATATGAGGTGAAACCTGTTAGTGCTGGGGTGCTCTCAGGAGCCTTGAACCAGGTTTCTGTCACAGCACAGACATCGATGTTCTCCATATTGAGAAGGGCCTCGAGTGCGTGCATCTTGAGATTGAGACTTCTGGCATTGAGCAGCATTACCCTTAGTTTTTTTCCTTTTTGGTGTTCTAGGGTCGTAGGTGTAGAATTTGAGCCTTGCCTAAAAAAGGCACTATGGGGGTGGCAAGAGCCTTTGCCAATATCCGGAAGCCCAGGGGTGACAGGTGCAAGCCATCCCTTGTAAAGCAGCGTGGCTTGTCCAGCATGTCATCCCAGGCAGACAGACATTGGATCCCCTTTGAATGACACCATAATTTAAGCCAATTATTAAAGCTGAACATCAAGCCCTATTGTGAAATTGCTTACCTATTTTTGAATAAAACAGATTTATTTTATGAACTGAATTTCTGGCTGAATCTTTGTATATGGTCCTGCTATGCCTTGGATTGTTCTGCTGCTGTTCTGTATTATTTTTCATTGGATTACTCATACTGAGTGGAACATTTACTCCTTTGGAACATTATTTGGTGTTTATTCTCCAGAAAAACCCAGTTCAGATTTGTCAAGAGCAAGTCCTGTCTACTTAACCTGGATGACCTATTCAAAAATGTTATTGGAGCAATGGATGAGGAGAAAACAGTTCACAACACATATCCAGATGTCACAAAGACATTCAACATCATCCCTCCTCACTCGGGTATGATAGATGTACTCTCCATGCTAAATGTCAATCCCTATGTAACTTGTTTGATAAAAAAATGTGTCCCACAAATAGTTCTAAAAGGTTAGGCTGGTGGCTCTGCCTCCTCTAAACGACCTGTCACTAGTGGTGTACCCCAGGGTTCAGTCCTAGGACCAGTCCTCTTTGGCATTTACTTCTTAGAGGTCAAAGCTAATGTTAAAAGTTTGTGGCTAACCACATTTGCAGAACACTGCAAACTAGGTGCCATCATGAACTCCCCAGAGGACCTTATGACCCTCCAATGGGGCCTGTCATAAGCAAATAACAGGTGTCAAAATCATGGACTAAACTAAATATCAAAAAGTGTGTAATCATATCCTTTATAAATATGACTCTCTTGATAATTATCACATTGATGAAACCCCTTTAAAATGATCCCATGATCAGAGATCTGGGGACCTATGTCAACAATGAGCTGTCCTTTGACCATCATGTATACACTGTTGTAAGTCCTTTTTACATTGCACAGCTTATATCTAAAGGTATTGTGTCCAGATGCAGGGATATAATCATTACACTGTACTTGGTGCTCATTTGGCCAATCTTTGAGTGTAATATAATCCTTTTTCATGGGGAGAAACAAAGTAATGCTTGAAAAATACTGGAATGTGCCATCTACTAACTTGAGTATCTGTATTTGCTGCTACATTCGGGAGCAGGGACATATTGGATGCTGTGCATAGAGAAGATTTAATACCTATTAAGAAAAGAAAATGTTACATCCAGCATGCCGAAATGGGAATGGAGAAAGTATCTCAGATATAAAAGATAGCTGACATTAAGAAAGTGGTGACTAATTAACAATGTGATTTTCAAGAAATAACAGCTACAGAATCAATTTTTATCAATGCAGGTGTGTTGGATCAGGGCAAGGAGAAGTAGGAGTCAGAAAAAAACAGGCAGCAAACGTCATAAAACAAATCAACCAAAATTACAGAACAGCAGCTTTCTTTTTCAAGAATCATGCTGAGAAGAAAGTTAAAGAGATAAGGATAACATTCAGGAGCATAAGAGCAAAAGCAATAAAAAAATGCATATGTATCAGGGTGGCAACAACCCAAACAGAAAACAAATGCAGCAAATTCCTACTGAAGGAGATACGGCATTTTATGGGTACACTGGAATGAAAGAACATCTAAGGAAGGCATACCAGAACTTAAACTACACATGGGCAGAGACTGACAGCAAAAAAAAAAATGGTGATAATTTACCCTTCCCCTCCCACTTTAAACCAAGCCCCATTCAATAGCTCTGGCTCCTTCAGATAGCAGTTGTAACCAGGTTCTATGCTGCATCTGAAAAGAAGTGCCCAGAGTTTTTATTAATCCAGGGTATGCAATATTTTATTTATAGCACAATAATATGGTATAATGGTTAAGGTATTTACCTCATAAACACACGGTAGAGAGTTGATTCTTACCTTTGGGTGAGTTTGGCATAATGGTTAACATCTTCACCTCATAGACACAAGGTACAGGGTTTGATTCTGACCTCAAGATATAAGCTTGGTTTAAAATGGCCCTTCAGGGCAGTTAGCCTAGTATTCAGCAATGAACTATGGAGAGATTATACAAACCTTATGAGTATTAAATCACAAGTGGGGGCATCCTCAGTACTCCCTTACAACATATGGGCTGATACAATAGTGACATATGTTTACTTTGGGAACAAACAATGATACACTTATCTTTTACAAATCCTAAAGCAGTCACTCAATAATATTTGGCATAAACCTTTCCAGTGTCTGTCCTGTACTACTTACTATTATTGTAATCTTGTTTTTTCACTTGTTAGCTCAGCATGAACATAAGAAGAAACATGTCCTATTACACTGTAATAATTCCAGTTTTATAACTTTTTAGTGTATCTTTGACAATGCATACTGCTCTATCCACTTTATTTTTCTTGCTTAAATGTGTACATATCATTTTTTGACATCCCATATGTTATATAATATGCACTTCTTACGGTTATTGTTATTTGTTTTGTCAATAAAAAAAAAAATCAATAAAAGAAACTAAGGGTAATTAATCCAAAAACAGGAGGATAGAAAAGCTCCAAAAACCAAGCTACATAAATACATTTATAGCAGGTTGATACCAATCCATTTACACAAGAATGGGTCATCACTGAAATTTTTAATACGAAGGTGGACAAAGCTCTTTGGGAATTATCACAAAAATTTGCAAAAACAGAAATCATAATAGAACTGCAACCATTTTCAACCACCGTCTCTAATAACCCATGGAAAGATGGGTTGTTAAAACCAAAAAGGAAATGGAGAAAGACAGAAAGACATGCACCTTTTTTAACTTAATGGTGGGAAACTTGATGAACCAAGAGAATGTATCACTGAGCGTTTAGAAACCATGGCGGCTCAGAGGTTTAGGACCAAGATGCATCAATTCTCTGTATATAGGTCATGGCAAGTCTCTCTTTAACAGTTTATTGGGCCAGGTCATTAATGATTTAAATGAGTGATAATGGACTGTGGAGGTTCTCTGTGTACAGTATATTGTAGTATGCTATCTAGCAAAGTTAGATACACTGAGGGTTAATACACAAGTTAGTCAGCCTTACAACATGTCTCAGAGTAGCTTATTCCATTAAAAAATGACACAGACAGCAATAATAAAAAGAATTCTAAGAGGAGTTAAAAGTAGTATACCGCAGGCTTTGGGGCTATGTAAGTAATATTGCAGAAAATCTGGAAAGAAGATTATGTTTGTGTGGATTATATAAAAATCTTCATCACAATGAACAGGATAAGAAGGAGTGCTGTGGGTTAAAGGAAAGAACAACTATACAAATGCTTAGATTATAAGCAAATGTAATTTAATGCACCTGGTTAGAAAAAAACGTGGCCTAGCTTCATACTAAGTTCAAAAAAGTCCAAGTATTTGTTTTCCCAGAGCAACCATCTCTGTTTTTCTTAGTTTTATTTATTTATGTTCTGGTCAACAGCATCCAGTTTGGTGGAGGACCAGTTTCAGTGGATGAATGGACAGAAAAGATTCATAAATACAATCAGCCCAGGGTTTTATAGCATATAGAAAGTTAGCATTTTACAGGAGCAGCCTAGTGCAGAAAAATGTGTAAAACAGCAAGTCATGAACCAGTGGATATTCTGGCAATAGTGGCAGACAACAGGTACACATACACATGTTGTCAAATCTGGAATACACAGACATTGACTGAGAGAAATATAGAGCATAGCACTAGATATTAAATGTCTGAAAGAAAGTAAATGCATGTGGCAAATTTTAAATAACAGATTATTAGTTAGGGTTAGGATTATAAACCCATGAAAATAGTCCCATATTGCACATTACAGGCATAGTAAAAGAAACAAATAGGCCACACTAAATGCGTTAGAACTTGGAGCCATAGTTCCATCTGGGGGCAATGGCACAGATATACAATTGCATTGCATCTTCTTATACTGATGCTTCACTTGTATTATCTTGCTTGGATTACTGCAGTGCTCTCTCTGTATGACTCACAACTGACAATCTGATGTGCCACCCTCATAGCTGTGATATTACTCTGATCACTGTGGGACTTATCTGGCTTCTGGTCACTGAGATCAGTTTTTAAAATCTTACTGTTGGCATATGTACCCTTACGTAATTTGGGTCTTGCTTGTTTGAAAGAGCTGCAGGTACCCTATGTTCTGTCTATGTCACTGAGATTAGTGAGGGAAGGACTGCTAATTGCTCCAAGGACCAAGCCTGTATGCTTTGGATGCTTGTGCTTTGCATATTTAGCAGCAGTACACTGGAATCAGCCATACCTCACAACTGCTACGCATTAGGCAGGACTCTCCAATTTTGAGCCCTATGTCTGGTTCCATTCTGCTGTCCTACTTCAACACAAGACAACTCTAATTTCTTCTGTCTCACTGGCTTGATTGTAGACCCAATGAGAGAGGGTCTTCCTGGAGCTGTGACAGTCATGCTGTAGCAGCAATCAAGCGACAGCTTGAAGCAGTGTTTTTGAAAAAATAAAAGACCATGCAGTGCAGACAACAAATCTCACCCCAAACCTAGCAGTATAAATAAGCCCCCTTTGCACATAACATTTTGTACGGTGGCGTAACAAACATTCATTCAGGATTGCAAGTAACCAGTGATAGAGTTTTATTCCTATTATTTAGAAAGTATATGCTGATCTATCACCTCTTGTTCTATTAACTTTTAAAGTAAATTACAATAATTCAATAAATAACGATGTCTCCTGCTGGTATTTCACTCCACGGAGATGGAAGGTCTTAGATGTAAAGACAGAATGTCCATATGTTGGCGCCAAAACACCAACTTCAAATTATACAGAACTCAATACAAATCCTTCGAATTCTTTGAGCGTTGACTATTCAGTCCAATAACAAAAGATTTTAATGTGAAATCAAGAAATTATTTATTGGGTAAGCGCTTTCGCTAACAGCTTTATCAAACCACAAATACAAAAGGCAGAAAGCTTCTATTTATACAAAAGTGAATTCAATTAAACAATTAATGTAAGCAATTAAGATTAAAAGATATATGCATACTCTTATAACCAACAAGGTTAAAATAATAGATTTCAAATCTAGAATACTCTGATTATTCTTATTAAAACAAATTAAAATATTGCACAGTTTAACACTATACTTATAACAGCCAGTATATGCTTCCTACATATTTAAAAACATGTGCATATAAATCATTTATTCAAATGTTGCATAACTGCAATAAATAACATTAAAAAATAGGTACTGACTAATGCTCTGAATGTAACATATCAATGAAATAGGTGACCTTCATCAGTTAAGCATGAATGAAATGAACCATAGAAACTTGATAGAAAGTATAATAAACTAGACTATGCTAAAAAACTACTATATCTAAATAATATAGTGGCTATACAGTTTAAATGTAGAGCAGAGAAATTAGATTTTATGTCTTCTCTTCTTAAGGGCTGGTTTTAATGGGACTCTATCATTGAGACCAGGGTAAAGGTGTGCTTTAGTTTTTATGATCCATTCTGTCTCTATGGATTCTGTTAAATTTCTAATGTCACCACCTCTTATGTTGCTCTCAGTTACTTGTAAAGCAGAAAATGTAAAACTATGTATGTCACCTGCACTAATAACATGCTTAGATAGTGCATTTACTTCAGATCGAATGCGAATTTGGTATAAATGTTCTCTTATTCTTTCTTTAAACATTCTATCTGTCTTTCCTACGTAGTAGGATGAGCATACTTTACACCTGGCCAGGTAAATTACATGTTTAGTATTACAGTTCGCATTCACTTTCACATTAATAAAATCACCTGTTAAAGGGTGTATGAATGCATTAATATTAGATATGTGATGGCAGTAATTACATTTATTGCAAATTCTAGTTCCCTCATAAGCCCTAGTATTCATATCTGTATTGTAAGCATTGCCACATAATAATCTGTGTAAATTATTCTTATTTTTATATGCAAATCTAGGTGTTTCTTGTATAAATTTAGAAACTTCTGAGTCTATATTGAGAATATCCCAATGTTTGTGTATGCAGTCTCGGAGAGTTTGCCAGGGACAATCCTTTTATTTTTCTTTAAATTACAATAATATTTAAACATTGTTCCTTTTGGGGGATCTTTGTCCACTTCTTTATTTTTGATCTTGAGCAAAGAAGTTGAAATGTATTTTATTCTAGTCTTCACAAAATGTGTGGTTTTCCAGTAAATTGTGGATTGAAGTCATTAGATAATGGTAGCCACATTAGTTTCAGACTTCGTAGCCTTCGAAAAATATTTGCTAATACAAAGCTTGTATTCTAGCACGTTTTAAGTATGTAGACCAATATTTAAAATTTGTCCAAAGGTTTGGGTATTTCTGATTCTTGTGCTAAGAATTGAGAGGACAGGAGGGGGTGCAATGGTTGCACTATGCTAATGCAAAGCTAGTATTCTAGCAACTTTATAAGAATTTAAGAGCAGTATTTAAAATCTGTCCCCAAGTTTGGGTCTTTGTGATTCTTGAACTAATTGGTTGACGGAGGGTTTTGTAATAGTTGCACTGTATGTTTCTGACAGCAGTAAGCAACTACATTTCTGGCTAATTATTTATGTAGTTATGTATTTATGCTTTCTCTGATTTCAAGCAGACATTTAAAATGTATTCAGTCATAAAAGTGGTTTAACTGTTCAACATATCTGTGTGTGTGTGTGTGTGTGTGTGTGTGTGTGTGTGTGTGTGTGTGTGTGTGTGTGTGTGTGTGTGTGTGTGTGTGTGTGTGTGTGTGTGTGCATGCGGGCGCGTGTATATGTGCATGTGTTTTTGCATGTGTGCATGTGGCATTTGTGTGTGTGTGTGTGTGTGTGTGAGTGTGTGTGTGTGTGTGTGTGTGTGTGTGTGTGTGTGTGTGTAATCTGTCTCTGATTTTGCCTCACATTTCTGGTTAAATTCTCATAAAATCTGTGATTTCTTGGAAAACATTTTGTTGATTGCAGTCAACAAATAATGACAGATGTGAGTTTTAGACTTCATATCTTTCAGAAAATGCTTACTAATGCAAAACCTGTTTTACTATGAATGTTTAAGTGTAAAAGAGCAATACTTAATATATGTGCCTGATTTTGGTGCTTTTTTCCTGATTCTTGAACTAAGTGGTTGAGAGGGCATGGAAGGTTCAGTGTGTGTGTGGGGGGGTACACTGAATAGTTCTGACAGCAGCAAACTGAAATGTATTTCTAGTTAATAGTTTATGTATTTATTCATTCCATTGATTGCAAACAGACAGTGTGCATGCTATCACACAAATGACTGTAATTAGTTGTGTGTGTGTGTGTGGGGGTTCAGATTATACTTATTATGCTATAGGGAATATAAAACAGTTGGATAATTGGTTAGTAAACAATTTTGTCTTTAGGTCTCACCTCTACTGTGCTTTCCAACCATGCCATTATCTCATTTAGATATGCCTCTAAAGTTATGCTAGCTAGGACTTTTTTCTGTAAGTTTGATCCTCTCTTGCTTAAATGAAAGGGCACAAATGACTTGCTGCAGAATGTATTTCCAGTTTTTGTGGATTACATCCTCCAAAAGGTTCCACTGCATTTGCTTATTGGGAGTAGTTTAAGTGTAGATCATTGTACAATGAGTGCAGAAAAAAATGCAAAAACACTGCAGAGACTAGATTAGATAACTCAGGGCAGAATGTAGATGTATTTGAAACTAGGTTCAAACAGAATGATTGTTCTAAGCAAGGACTTTTATGGCAAATTAAGTGACTTAAACAGGAGATGAAACAGTTGCAGTTTAATCATATTCATGACAAATGGTAGAGGTTTAACCTTTTTGTTGGGCCAGTGGGACAATATCTGATAGTTTACTGGCATGGAAGTGTAGGGAAAGGGTTAAGCAAGTACAGATTCTTGCAATCCAGGATCATCTGGGTGCAGTTCAGATTGATCCCAGGTATATTAATGCCATCTTTATGAAGGAATATGCTGAAATGGCTAATGAGCCTTATTCAGCAGGAGATATGGATATCCCATGGATGGCCACTATCCTGCACCCAACAGTTTTAATAGAGGTGATGTCCTCCCTGGCAGACCCTCTTACAATACCAAAAATTGAACATACCATTATGGCATTACCAAATGGGAAAGCTCCTGGAATGGATGGACTAGGCATTGACTTTTATAAGGAATATCATGGCGTGCTTGTTGGTCCTCTATTGTACTTATACCAGCATGCAACCTCATTTAAATGCTTCCCATCACTGGTTTTGTGGGCAATGGTTATAATTTTTCAGAAGCCACATAAGGACCCCTTGGAGGCCTCTAGTTATAGATCAATATCACTGCTTAATAGGTTTTTGCTTACAAAAGTCATGGCCATGTGGTTGGAAGAGCTAAGTGACAAGACACACCCATTCAGTCATGTGGGTTTTATCAAATGGAGCAAAGAGGTCTTGATGCTGAGCATACTTGGGTTACTCTACAAACTTGCCAGCTGCAGAGATAGAGCTCAGTGCACTCCTTACTGACTTTAATAAAGCCTTTGACACAGTGAGCTGGCAGTTTTTATGGGATCTCATATAGTTTCATCAGATCCTGCCTGAATTTATTGGCGGGGTTAAGTTGCTGTATACACACCCTTCAGCCCAAATCTGTACAGGTGGTATTCTCCCTGACTCTTTTTTCCTCAGTAGAGGGAATTGTCAGAGTGCTCTCTCTCTCTCCCCCCCTTCCATTTTGTATTTCTTGCCTGTGGTAGACAGACCTCTCAGTGAAATTTCAGTCTGCTTGTATTAATGTGAGGGTGAACTGTCCCCCACTCACAACTTGGTTTGCTGATGACTATGTTCCCTGGATATGTGACCCTAAAATGTATGTAATATTGGTTTTACAGGAGTTGGAGTTTTTGGCACACTCCACATGCCTGGTGGTCAACAGGAAAAAGATTACTTTTTGCCCTTTTATTAGATCAGCTTCTTCCAGTTTCAAGAAAAGGGTGATATGCCTGTGGCCTGAGTGCAGGAGGCAACCTACCTTGGTATACATGTCCTCTCCACAGAGATATGAGTAAGTGGAATGAGTGCAACATTCTTCCTATTGTGGAGTATTCAATTTAGTCAGTTATGAGATGGAAGAAGTCTCACTTTCACTTTCTCAGTAGGATTCATTATTTGTTCTCCAAAGGGTACTGTTTGTGTTAAGTGTTAAGGCATTTACTACACTTGGTGTTCTCTCTGTTGAAGAGGAAATTACAAAAGTTCATTTTTGACTATGTCTGGGATGGTAAGAAGCCTAGACTTTCCTGCAAGATGGTATATAGAAGTATGAGAGATTTGAAGTCCCAGATCTACTAGGTTATGGGAAGGCAATTATGTGATCTACTTAAGTAATGTTGAGAAGTCCCTCTCATCTGGTGTGGTCAGAGTTTGAACTTTTTTATTTGATATTTGAATAGTCCCATGAGAATAAATAATCCTGTCTACAAGGCTTAAGATCCAGGTGGTATGGATTATGGACTGAGAAAAAGACTGTTAAGCATACGTCTAAAAAAGTCCAAGCTGTTACAGTTAATACTTTCTGTGGTTTAACACATGCATTCGGGTAGCAGGAAGTTCCATTTGGTGAGAAAGATGGTTTCAGCTAGGGGATCTATTTGTTAAGGACATTTGAGATATAAATTGGGTCTCGATCAAATCCTGGACCCAGATTGCAGCTGAATCCCCCTTGTTTAATGCTCATTGTTGACAGTTTCCTCAACTCAGGGATATTTTTTGGTTCAAGACAGACTGATTTTCTAGTTTCTCCCTCTTTGGTAGCTTCATGGCTGAATAAGGTTACTCTTGGTGTTCCCTGGATAACAGCCGTGAAGTTAAAATTATGTTTCTTCTATCCTGGGTTTTTGGAAGACGGAATGAAGTCAGTTATACAGTATGTGGATCTTTGGAATAGTATGCTGAATTGCACACTCACGCAGCCAGAGTGACTATGATGTTTAGTGATTGTTCATGTTGGCAGATGGCCTCCTTTGTCTAGACTTGCTTTTACTAAATTTCTTTATCATTTGCATCTTTCACCTGCAATGTTCCTGAACTGGGGATTGTTGGCTGCTGCTGACTGCTTGTATTGCCATTGCCCAGGGGCTACTTAGAGCCATCTTCTGGGTGCACTTCCCACGGATATGTAAGCTGTAGAGGAAGGTGTTGGATGGTGTAATCTGGGCACTCCCTGTTCCCTTAATGAACTTCTCTGACATTATATTCTACTGTTTGGTTTGCCTTCTGATGAGATTCAGTGTGTATGAGCCTGTGACTTACACTATCTTAGTTTATTTTAAATACCTGGAATGCCTTCCTGCCTTCCATTTATCCTTCAAGTTTCCTTAAAGTTATATTCTTTAAGGACACGGTGTTATTTAATAAAGCAAGAGTATTGGTCAATAACAATATGAAAATTTAAGTATGTTAAATAAAAAAGATTAACAGAGTCATTTAAGCAGACCAAGATGTAGAGCTTAGTATTTACATAACAATAAAAAAACATGAGATTAAAGCAAAAAATTGTTAAAAGGAACATTGCAGATCTTTCTCAATTGCAACTAAATGAAACAATTATACAAAATGAAAAAGGCTATTTACAGAGACTACATACAAACAATAGATTTACAATATATTTTGCTGAATGCTATTTAGAGAGAGAATATGCATTATTACATAGTTTTAGTAAAAAAACAGGCAGATAGAAAACAAGTAATTGTACATATAGTTTAATGACTGACCGGCAAATTATCCAAACAACACATATGGCTAGAGAAGTGCAAAGCAATTAGTATTTCCTAGTATTTCCTAAAATGATACCTGAACTGCAGCTGTAAGGCCAGCTAGAGAATACGTATCTGCAAATACATTCCTAAAGGGATTTTTGAGTGTAACCTGATGAGCTAAGACTGTGAGGTCACTTCCCATTCTGACACTACTATCAAATCAGTTTTGTATGGAAGGAATTCTGGCAAGGAGTGAGTTAGCTGAGTAAAAGTTGCAGGATGGAGTATACCATATAATAATGAGGGGTAGAACTGACTGTGCTAACCTTAGCTGCAATATGGAACAGACCACTGTATAGCCCTCAGGGAACTAAACTAGATGGAACTGCCTCATCACATGTCCATATCTCAATTTACAGTGGTCCACAAACTCATGTATAAGCCTGAAAATTGTCCAGTGCTAAAAAATATCATGTAAATGCTATCTCCCCAGCAGAGCTGAAAAGAGGTTACTAGTCTAGTGGGGCTAACCCAATTTACAAAATGATAAAAAATGATAAAATATATATATATATATATATATATATATATATATATATATATATATATATATATATCTATATATATACAGAGAGAGAGAGAGAGATGTGCCAACAGCATTGCTAAGCAATGGAGCACTATCCCCTTGTCCATTAGAACATTTCCACATGTGAACTCCTTCAAATCAGAACTAAAGATCTGTTTAAAAAACAAGTGGATTTGCTCTTGCTCTCTCTCCGGCTATAAAAAACAAGGATTTGCTCTGCTCCTACTCTCGGTTCTGATTCCTTTGCTGGCACCCTTTTATACTACTATCTACTCACCTCTTTTAAACATCCTCCCGCATCTAACTTCTCTTCTTTTCTTCAATGCTCTTCTCTGCATGTTATTTATCTCCTAAAATCCCTTTGCTTACTCAAGCCCCACTCGCTTAATCTCTCCTCTTATTCCCCCAATACTACCTTCTCACACCACAGCTATTTTTCTGTATCTCTCTTTTCACTCTCCTGCCCTGTCCAGCACCACAAACCCCTCTTTATCTTTCTTCTATCTCCAATTCCACTCCAAATCTACAGACTTTTTCCTCACATCCCATCCCTCACTCACACTGACGGTTTTCTGCTGCTATAGAACCTGCACTATACTCAGCCTGTCCTGTTTTCTGTTTTTCACAATTCTACTAAGTTCTAGTCTGTACTCTCCCTGCTTTTCCTCTGCTTCAGTATTACCTACAAAACACCCTGACTATCCTACTTCTGATATTTCTCTTTACTTCCCCTCTTTATTTTTTTTAATCTTAGCAGGCGTCTTTTACTCAGCACTACTACATTCAGTAATGCAAAACAACTTTGACATGTAACAGCCTGTCAAATCTTTAAAATGTATACTGTCATGTAAATAATTCATACCTTTAAAATGCATATTGTCATCTTTATAATTGTAATTACAAACACTATTAATCAATCTGTCTAGTATAATATAGTGAACAGATATTTTATTGTTACTAACTGTATAATTTGTGTTTCATCCATTTTGATCTAATACCTGCAAAACAAGTCTAACTTAGAGCTTTTCTCCCTGGATTTCTGCTGAAAATGTTTTTTTTTTCCAACTCAGGTGGACTATCCCAATAATCAAACATAAAATAAAAATTGAAAAGTAATAAATGTAGTGGATATGCTCAGCACAGCACAGAATTTTTAAAGAAAGACAGTAATGTTCCCAAAGGCTTTGTTAATAAAAACTTAGCTAACCTGTTAAAGCTTTGCTCTAGGTAAGAATATTGTGAAAGCTATAGGTAAAGAGACACAAAGCATAGCAGAGACAAAAAGCAGGAATGTTTCTGCTGTGGTAATTCGAGTTTGGTCATTCTGATGTCATCTTTCCTTTTTTTTTCTTTTGGTTTGAAGAGTAACCAATCTGACGTAAATATTCCAGAGGCTAAACAGCTGCAACCATGCCTAGTCTCATTCTTAAACAGAATTTAGAAGTTCTACAATGGAACGCTCACTTCCTGAAAGCTGAAAAATGTCCCACATCCAAAAGGGCAAAAATCTCCTATTCCCACACACACTCCAAACTTGATTATACCAACTCCATGGCTGCACAAAGTCGAAGAAGGGAGAAGCATCCCTAAATAACTGAATCATTGCTGGCTCATCAGCAATGATTTGTGATTGAGTTATTGACCATGCTGCAAGTAATGTGAGGGGTGGAAGTAGAGAAAATTATTTAGAATATTTGACATACAAGTGGCATATTCTTTTAGACACAAGTAATAGACAACATTTGAAGTTACCAGTGAATTTTCAATGTTATTTAAAGAGACTAAAATCTATTAAATGTTTATTCATGTGATCACATGACTTTTTCACAATGGTTGGAAATATAAATGTGGTGCTTTGCATTGTCATGCAGTTTGATGAAATCTCTGTCCTGAGTGACTTCTAAGAGATGAAAGTGCTTACTTATGTTTTTATGTGGTTTATTAATGCCACTTTTAGTGTTATGTGCAAGCAAAAAACTCCTGTTCCATGTGTTCAACAGCAATGAAATCCTGTTCCGGCGACTCTATACAACTCTATCTTCATTCTTTCTCCAGTGATTCTATACAACTCTATCTTCATTCATTCTCCAGCGATTCTATACAACTCTATCTTCATTCATTCTTCAGCGATTCTATACAACTCTATCTTCATTCATTTTCCAGCGATTCTATACAACTCTTTCATTCATTCTCCAGCGATTCTATACAACTCTATCTTCATTCATTCTTCAGCGATTCTATACAACTCTATCTTCATTCATTCTTCAGTGATTCTATACAACTCTATCTTCATTCATTCTTCAGCGATTCTATACAACTCTATCTTCATTCATTCTCCAGCGATTCTATACAACTCTATCTTCATTCATTCTTCAGTGATTCTATACAACTCTATCTTCATTTATTCTTCAGCGATTCTATACAACTCTATCTTCATTCATTCTCCAGCAATTCTATACCACTCTATCTTCATTCATTCTTCTTCTTCCCACATTCTTTTTTGCAGGACCCAGAATGTTAGATGTTGACCCAGTCAATTTTAATAAGCAGCTATTCATAACTTTCAAATTATGAACTTTTGAATGACAAACTATACCTGAAAATATAATCCCTGTAACTATGCCACTTTTAGTTTTTGGAAGTTTTTTTTTTTCTTCGCTGTGGACAAAGTATCCAAATATTGTTAGCTCAATGTCAGCACTTTTGTGGTCATGCACACTAACAATACTTATCTAAGGTGAATAACTTAGTCAGCTATTTACACTTTTAGGATAAACTACAGAAAATAGCACGGTATACATTTAGACAAGCTTGCTGTGAACTTTCATGCTTATTTTCATAATTAGTTACACAGTGAATAATCTTTGGGAATAAAGCATATACTCAACAATATTCTGCATGTTCATTCTGTTTTCTTGAATAAAACTGAAGTTGGAGGACAAAATCACTTACCTTTGTTGATCAACAAAAGTTTTTTCCACTGGATTCAGTTATTAATGTATTTTTATTTTATTATAAGCCTGCATACCAGACAAAACAGACCCCCGGATTCACTATCCTTCCATGCATGACTAAGTTAGCCATGCACGGAATTTGCCGTTTAGAAGCCTGATGGCAGCACGCCATTCATATTAATAAAGGCGCGCTGCCTTAGCCCCTAATCCTACATGGAGTGTGGACGAGTGCTGGGGGCGTGTCTGAGAACAGCGCTCTCAGAATAAATATGCCCCTGCAATGCAGAACAGCAGAAAGTGGAAATAAATGAGTGAGGCTGCTCATAGGTGTCTGCATATCCCCACCAAAAGTCCCCCATGTGTACAATAGAAACAGTACGTATAAATAAACTGAAGAAAATGGCATCCTTGGTAACTGGCAGAAAGCCAGAAGGCTCGAGAGGCAAGCTGTTTTCAGAAGTCCACATCTGATGAAGTTTTTAAACGAAAACATATGTGTTTAACGTTTATGGCGGTTTGACTAATAATAAAAAAGTGTGACAATTCAATGGTTTGTGAGCATTTATACAGACCAGCTTCGTGGTGCATCAAATATATTCATTTGTCTGTCTGGGAGCTTCATTGTACGTCGTTGGGTTCGATTTTTGTGAAACTGAAGAAAACCCTTTATTGTTTTTTTTAAATCCGAGTACAGCTAACCGTAGGTGTGTGGGTGTGCCCATCGCCTAGCTACGGTTAAAGCAGCTTAAAAGGCTGAAGAGGATAACAAGGAAGATATATGCAAACCAAGCAGCAAAACAATAGTGTAGTGGGCAGAGCATCCGCCTAACAAGCAGGCAATCCCAGTTCGAGTTGCACTGCAGCACATACCATTTTCCATGTGAAATCTATTTTGTCATGTTTTGCTGTATAACCTACTAAATAACATTTAAATGTGAACTGGAGTACTGCATAAAATGCACAGGTGAAGTGTCAGTGTCATAATGAATAAGGCACTAGTAAGCAGGTTTAAGCACAAATAAGCAGTAGTAAGCATATATAAACACTAGTTAGTGTGTTTAAATGCGTTTGTGCAGGGGTAAGCATTGCCTACACATATTAAACAAAGTGGAAGCTAACTGAGTGTAAGAAACTGTAACCGGAGGTTAGCATTGCTTACCTCTGCGCAAACCCGTGCACACCCACTTACAACTGCTTTAAAGTGCCTTAATCACTCTGTACCCAATGGCCTGTGTTCTGCTCAGCAACAAAATAAACAGCTTCTGCAAGGCTCGAACTCAGGACCCTGTACATTACAGTCACAGTAGTTAACTACTAAGCCATCATAGCAATACATATAAATGAGGCATCAGCAAGCTAATCCTCACCACAGGAAAATTAAACCAAACATGTGAACTGAATCTATGTACAGTGTGATGTTGTATAACCTGCCACATAACATAAATATGTGAACTGGAGTACTGCAGTAAGCACAGATGTGAGGTGTTATTGTAATAAAGTGTAGAAGTCCCCAGGACCCCATACAGTGTATGTACACATGAATCATGGATACCAGACACATTTATAACCTGTAATGAATAATAAATCACTGCCAAAAGGCAAATATAGTGCTAATTAACTATTAAGCAATGCTAACCGCTGCACAGCTCAACTTAGTAAGTGTAAGCAATGTGCAGGGCAGCCAATTCAATCCGCCTAGTGGTATACCTCTTTAAGCACTGCCAACCTTAGGTAAGCAGGTGTGCCCATAGCTTAGCCTTTTCAAAACCGGTCAATTACAGAAAAGTGCAGGAAATTGGCCGTATTTAAACTCCACAGGTGGGAATATTTCCCATAACTGGTTGCAGCTTCCTACTGCAGGTAGATCGGCTGGTGTGGGTGAAGGCACTCGATTTAGAGCGCAGTGCTGAGGTATCCAGGAGTCAAAATTCATGGTATGGCTCCTGGTAAAACACCATGACAAGAGACTACTGCAGGGGCAGTACCAGGGCTCACAGTATAAAATGGAGGCCTGGGACAGTCTTGCCCATGACCTCACCAGTGCCACAGGTATCCCCCGGACTGGTGAGCAGGTCAGGTACCACCATGCTGGCCTGAAGCGGTGGGAGGGGGGATGTACTGGAACAGTGGATCCAGGAGTCTCGACAGATGTCTAATGCCCCAGTACTGAGTAAGTACTCATTTTACTAAGTAGTTAATAATTGCCTAGCTTGTGTATACTATGGATGGGTATGGCTAAATATCACTGTATTTCTCTGACAGCTGCAGATGAGCGGGCTGCGAACCAGCAAGCCCATGATGCTAGGTTGTAAAGGCTGCATCATGAGGCAGGTTAGTAATTATTCTACATGTACTGTCACAACAAATAAATATAAGAGCCTTAGGAATAGTCATACCAGTAGAAATAAACGTGTAATATTCTGTGAATAAAGGTATACCCCTGGAGTGCTTCTGTTTACTCTTCTTTCATATGTCGCTGAACTGTTGCATACTATAAATAGTAATGTTGTATTAAGCAGTGTTACCCGCACTGTGGTATGCAGATAAAATGTGTATGAAGTTCTGTATAACAATGTTGGAAGTGTCAAGAGGTCAGTCATATTGTACAAGTGAGGGAGACTTAGACAGAAAACAGTAGAAAGCTTCACAACAATTCCCTGATAGCACAGTGTACTGTGACGTTAACTGTAATTTTTTTGTCACACACAGCAGTTGTTTGAATCCCATGAGTGCTAGTAAGTTGTATGCATAATCATACCCACAACTGTACAGATTTTGTTACAATGTTCAGATAGAAAGCTGTATGCATAATTACACCCAACAACTGTACAGAATTTTCTAGAATGTTCAAACAGAAAGTTGTATGCATATTCATACCCCTCAACTGTTCCAATCTGTCCAGCATGCCCAGTTAAATGTCCCACATCATCAGCCTGTACCCTCTTCCCCTGAAAAATCAGTGTGATGATCCAAGAAATGTAGGCAGCCATTAATGACATATAACTGATAGACGTGTACATAGTCAGAGAATGTATATGAAAACAAACCTGTCATTCTAGCACCTCACCCAAAGTGTATGAGAGCAATTCTCAACATATGCTGCATTAACACCTGCATCTTGCCACACCTGTATGTAAGACACAGGTCACATATATAATAATCTATAAACATACCAGTGTACAATATAAGGCCATTGGGTAGTGTAATAATACATGTAAGGGACAGATCACTACAGTGACGAAGAATGTTGTGAAAACTACAAGGATATATTAGTTGTTAATTGAACTTTCTCTCTCACCCCTACCATATGTGCAAAAATAACCCAATTACACACCTCAATCAGTATGTGTACACTCCAAACATTTGTTGGAACATATGTCCTTATAGTTTATAAATATTCACATTTGATTCTATGCATGTGCCATGTTAAAATACCCCTATATTGGTGGCCTGTTGCCATCAATGAAACCTGCGTGCTGTTGTAATGGCCACTGTTGTTCCATATATGCATGTGATCTGCTTGGTCTGCAACTGTTTTAAATCTGGTGTTTTGGGTTAATGGGAATACCTATGCATGCTGTTATAATTAATCCTGAATGCTGTTGACTATTACTAACCCATATCTTTCATAAACCTGCTACAACAGAGCTCGTATGGGAAGGCCGGTCCCAGCGAACCCACCTGTCCCACCTCAGCTGGCCATGTCACTGGGCACCAGCACATCTGGGGCCCAGCCTGGGACCTCCTCCTCTGTTGGCCCTGCACCACCTTCGAGTGGAACCGCCACAGGGGATGGGGCTCACCCCCCCCCCGGGAGCAGGCGCGGAGAGGAACTTGTCACCCATCATCAGGTCCGGGCCATGGTGCTTAGGGAGCTCAATATGGAGTTTCGAGACCAGTTACACCAACTTGAGGGCTGTGTGGTGCAATTAGAGGGTGAGCCTGCCCCTCCTACACAGCCTCCAACACAGCCACCTTTGAGGCCATGAAGGTGCAGTGGTGACTGCCCATGTGTGGGGACCTCAGTCCCACTGTTTCCATTTGGGGGCTCATGGGCTTGCAACTTCCAAACACCCCTCCCCGTCCAAGGTGTTCCCCCCCACATGTGTCATATACTGCCTCTGTATGCTGTCTGGTCTGTCTTGTCTGTCATCCTACAACACTTATCCTCCCCAAGCATACCTACTCTCCTTCCCCAACATCCCGCTCTCACCTTAACAAAATCACGCCCCATACATAGCTGTCCATTTTGCACACATGTCCACTGGACACATGTAATCTGGTCTAATTGGCATCACAACATATTATTGTGTCCTCTCCCCTCTCCCAAGGGTTGGAGTGTTCAAATGTACCTCCAAATTCATTGCATATGCACAGCTGTTGCTGTAGAAGAAATGGGCAGCCATCTTCCCTACACCCTTCCTGCACATCCCTAGCTATCTTGCCTACTGTCTTTCCCTCTTTGTGCCCCTTTTTCACCACTTTTCTATCACCCCTTTTTCCTTTCTTTTAAAGAAATTAGCGCAGGAGTAAGCACTTTTAAGCCACAGTAAGCTGGTTTCAGTCTATTTGCATAGGAGTAAGCATTGAATACAACTGAATTCATTACAATTGTACTGACAAACAGAACAGGCTGTATGGCAGTAATCAGTAGGCCAGCAATGTTCACAAGGCGAAGTGTATGGTAATGTACAGCCATATACCTTAAGCCAGCTTACTACTGATATACCTCACATGCTGTAACACCTTAGGTTAATGATGGTGATTACCCTCCCCCTACCAGACTGACTTACAGGAGCATAAAACACTGTTACATACACTGACCTCTGCACTGCAAAGAGCCATACATGTGTTGTGCAGATGAAGCCTACATATATATGTACCCTTCCCCACAGTATGTGTGGGTGCCCAACAGCACTGTAATGATGGCAGGAATGACAGCATGACATTATCACTGGCCAACACATAATAACCCCTTACTGCATGTCATATGGACAAAGCCTGGTATGTCAGTGGAGGCCAGAGGTCAGTACACAGGCCCATATGTGAAATAGTGTTGTCATACACTGAGCATGTTGCTGTTGCTACAGGATAGTCTGCAACACACACTTAGACAAAAATATGATGTCTTAAACACAAATGGATGTAGCCACCTACTGATAGCACTCAACACACACACTGCCAGTGATATATCTGATACAAGACGTGTGTGGAGGACAGACAAACCATAGCCCCACATATGAGAACTATGCAGACAGACTGCAGTCCATATTAAACTAGTATGTACACACAAACCCTGCAACACTGGTGCTGTACAATGCATATACCAACACTACTCATACCGTGTCTGTAGTTATTGAACCTGATACAAATATGTAGCTGCCTTGAGACTGCAATTCCACTTCTCTGAGGTCCTGCTACCTGCTGTCTGTAACACTGCTGCCCACACACAGGAAGGATGTCCACCATGCAGGAAAGGTAAAGGGACCACACCCAAATGATGTAGGGATTTTTTTTTTTTCCAATAAATCTTTTATTTTATTTTCAATAAAATGAAACAATGCATACAGCCATTGTAGTAATGAACATTAAAATGAGGCGTTGAATAATTACAGAATATAATACATAATCGAACAGTTTAAATATAGATATAAGTGAGAAATAGTGTAGAACATAAGAAAAGCATTGTCATTAATAAAACCAAACAAACTGTTATATACAATATTTACAACATGATGTAATGTAATGTAATGTGCTGCACTTCCACTACCATAATTATCATTGGATCTCCATAAGTTAACAAAGACAAGGGTAAATGATGTTTTGAATGAACCCTGAGAAATTATTCACTAAGAACTAAATCTAAAAGTTTCTTCCATAGTTTACTAAAATAGGCTCTTTTTTTTGGACCTTTTATAATGAATTTATGTGCAGAGATATGTTTATGAGCCATTTCTTTGAATTTTCCCCAACTAAGTTTGTTGCGAATCTAACCAATTGCTAGTGATGTATAGTTTAACAAGTGAACAAAGGATAATTAGAATGTGCAGTTGCATTTTTGATACTTTGGATGTAGGAATGTGAAGAATAGCTGTCTCCCACGAGAGTGTGGAGGTGTAGTAACCCATTTTTTCAGGCGTTCAGAGAGCACCAGAGTTTGTAAGAATGTTTGCAATACCACATAATGTGAAGCAAGTCCGCTTTGGACATGAACAACAGGTGCACGAGGGTGGAGAGTTGGCATTAAATTTATTAAGAGTTACAGGAGTATAATAAGCATTGTTGTTGAGCATCATTTGTGTATATAGGAGTCTTTTGAAAAGAGAGCTCTAGAGTAGATTTTATAGCTGATAATTTTTGATCCTCTGTAATGGAAGGTCCGATGGTATTCCAGTAGTTGGAGAAAAGACAGTTTGAATCATAGATCATGTTAGTCAATAGCTTGTAAGAGGATGATATTGTTTTTTTAATGCTTGAGATTGCTGAGATAACTTCAGCTAGTTTGTTTAATTCCTGAGTATTGGGAGAGACGTTAAAATGTTGTGCCATAATGATTTCTCTTAGTTGTCTAAGAATGACTGTGTATTTTTATTAGTACCCAAGATTAACCGTGAACTCGGGTAGAGTTTTAGACCTATGTTTGAGAATATCCCATACATTGAGATCTTTGATGAGAGGGAATTTAGTAAGGTCAATCATTAGATTGTTAATTTTAAGATTTGGGTTCTGATGCAACGGTTTGTAAGAGGATAGAAATTTACCCATTAATATCTTTAATAAGAGATTTTGGAAAAGCTTTTTTATGTTTCAAAGATTGAGCTAGAAGTAATAGATAAAAGGAAATAGCTGAGGGGTATTTTGTTGGATATAACATGTTGATATACCATTTTTTAAACCCAGGCTGGATAATTGTTTGTGTTTTGATGTTTGAAGTTGAGATGGACCAGACTCTAATTGAGCAAATATAATTATATATAATTGAGTTTGGTAGACTTTTTTCCTTAGGATAGGTTAATTTAAGTAAGCACCTCGCAGTTAGGAACCAAAACCAAACCAGCTAATTTTTGTTGATTTTGGAGAAAAAGTTATAGACTAATACATCCAAAGCATTTTAATTGAATTAATGCCCATTCAGAATATGTTGCAATGAATTTCTGTTCCTGAAAGGAAATAGTTCTGTGTATAAAGTCATATATAAATCTTTCGTCGTGTTGATCAGTTCTCTATAGTTGGGGGTCAGGGGATCTGACTTTTTTTTCCAGAGAAGAAAGTTTAGATGTAGGGATTTAAAGTAGTGGGTTGCTATGACAGCGTTAATTGGAAGTACTACACAACATGCTGCATGCAGGTAACAAGTGGAGGAGACTGATTGGTGCAGAGGCTGTCATCTGATCATGTACCTCCCTACAAAAACTACAATCTATTCAAAGTAGCTAAATACAGTTACTGGATATATATATATATATATATATATATATATATATATATATAAACACACACACACACACACACACACACACACACACACACACACACACACACACATATATAGTGATATATACATGTCTGTGTCTACATATATACAAACACACACACATGTATAAATATATACATGCTCAATGTTTGCATCACAGTGCTGCATGCTCTGTGGGAGGGGATATCACACATATCAATGCACACAACTTTACAGCAGTAACTATGTGCAACATGGACAGGTATGTCACTTGTGAGCCCCTTGTTGGGACTTCATTGTCTTTGTCTGTGAAGGTGGAATGGGAACTCGGGGAAGGATATCAGGTACAGATGCGGTGGTTGTTTATGTTGGTGGATAGAGAAGAGAGCCTACAGGGGTTGTATATGACACATGTGGTGGGCAAACACCCTGGATGGTGAGAGTTATCTATAATGTGGAAGCCACATCAGCCCCCATATGGACACAATGGGAACAAGACTCCTACCCATTTACAGTCACAACAGAAGTGTCACGGACCTAAAGGTGCCTGGGCTGGAGGCTGAGCTGGAGTAGCATGTGGACCCTGTGAGCATTTCATGAGGGCCTCATGGTGCTGTAGCATACCCCTCTCGTTTGTGTGTAGCTCTCTATACACCAAACCCATAACCTGACCACAGGTTACAGGAGCATATCTGTGTATGCCTCGGTGTGGGGGGGGACACCATGCCCTGAGGAGGTTCCACCTGAAGGTAGTGTGGACCAGTAGGCCCCAGATTGGGTCCCACATGTGAGGTGGCCTGGTACCATGGCCAGATGGTGTTGGAGAGGTGGCTCTGCTGGCAAATATCCCTTAAACATGCTATTGTGTCACTGTTATAGAACATGTGGGTAGTAATATTCAACACAATCCCTGAACATGTCCAAGAGCATGCATAGATATTCCCAATAACACAGAATGTCAGATGTGCAGCAATCACATAGCAAGAATACCACATGCATATATGGAACCATAGTGGCCTGACAATGCCATGCAGATGAATAGTGCGTAACATGCCAGCAATTATAGTGTCCACACAGGGAACATGGCTACAAACACATAGCACAAAGTGTGTTACAATACAATACATATATTTATATATATATATATATATATATATATATATATATATATTATATATATATATATATATATATATATATATATATATATATATATATATATATATATACCAATGTTAGTTAAGGTGTGCCATACCTACTGGGTTGTGTGAATAGTTTGGTGTTGCAGTTTAGGGGGGACAGAAATGTGTATTAAGAACTATGGTAACCTTGCTGTATGAGTTGTGCAGACCTGTTTCCATCTTTATGTCTTTCAAGCAACATGAACATAGGGAGGCTTCCGACATACTCTGCCGGAGAAATGGAAGTCATCCTTGGATACCTCACCAACCACTACCCCATACTGTTCAGAAGGGGAGCAGAGGACCAGCAAGAGTGGACTGCCCTGTGGAATGACCTAATCCACAGGGTCAGTGATGTCGGACACCATAACCGAACTTATGAGCAGGTCTGGCATCATTGCTCAGACCTGCTTCACAATGCCCATCGGCATGCTGCTGCAGTCCAGGGGGTTCACCTTGCAACAGGGGGGGGTCATGCAGAAAATTCCCCCCTTGTTTGTTAAGCAGAGATCACCTCTGAGTAGAGGATATGCCACAGAGTATAGCTGCAGTTTTTTTAGATGGTCAGCATATGTCATCTGCTTTAAGCCTGTGATTCATTTAGTGAGGTATTTCTGTGGCCTTTCCAGCTGTTGCACATGTCTTGTGAGGTACATACCAAACGGGGTGTTATACTCTATAATGGGTCTAATGAGGGATGACTATAGTAGGACAATGACCCTTTTTCTGGATAAAAAGCCCTTAGTGATGAGGTTTGCCACAAAGAAAGATTTCCTGACTGTTGTGGTGATATGGTTATCAAAGGTGAGACCACTGTCCACCTGTGTCCCTAAGTCTCTCATCACACTTTCGATGTTTAGTGTACTGCCACCTATGTGGTAATTCATGGGTACATGTTTTTTCCAAAGGGGATAACTATACATTTCTTGGCATTAAGCTTGAGCCCATGGCTCTGGCACCAGGCATCTGTTTCTGTAAGGCCCTTTTGTAGAATATCCACATCATTTGGGGATTCAATAATGGCTCTCAGTTTGCAGTCATCTGCGAACTTTGTTAGCCAGAGTCCCTTAGTGTTGATCTGTACTTCAGAGAAGTAGATGCCAAACAAGAGTGGTCCCTGGACTGAACCCTGAGGTACTCCACTTGTCACTTGTCTGGAGCTGGATTTGGAGTCAGCTACTTTTACAGTCTGGGTTCTGTCAGTCAGCCAGTTGGCAACCCATCGAGTGACATAGGGATTTATGCCCAGCTTAGTAAGTTTATCTATGATTCCAGAGTGAGGGATGGTGTCAAAGGCCTTGGCGAGGTCCAGATAGGCTGTGTGGACCACCTTACCCACGTCCACAGCACTGGAGACTGATTCAAGGATGTCAGTCAGGTTCAGGAGACAAGATCGGCCCTTCACGAACCCAAACTTGGTGGGGTCCAGTGTTTGAAGGTTGCCAATGTCTTTGTTTATAAGTTCCATGATAATGCATTCCATGGCCATGCAGGTCAGGCTCGTCAGACTGATGGGACGGTAGTTCCCAACATCCAAGGTGGATCCCCCTTGTGGAGTGGGATAACTGTAGCTGTGCGCCACTCAGTGAACACAAAGCCTGAGGTGAGGCTATGATTAAACATGACACTTAGGTGAATGCCAGTTAATTTTGTAGTTCATGGAGTACACAGCCCGGGATGTCATCTGGTCCAATGGATGCTATATTCTTAGCTTTGGAGAGTGCGGTTTCTACCTGTGTGGTCGTGACTACCAGAATTTGGCAATCTTTTGGTATTGAGATGGGCCCTTTAGGGGGCAAGAGGGGGGTGAATTTGGCACTAAATCGATCTGCCAGGATATTGGCAATATCCCTGGGATCAGTATATTTAATGCTATTCTGTTGTAGATCAGACCAGATCAGAGCATTGCTATTTAGATTCTTGACATAACTATAGAATGCCTTGTGGTTGTCGTTGGAATCTTTGGCAATTTTATTTTTATAACTAGCTTTTGAGGATTTTATGAGGGATCTCAGCTTCTTACTGAGGCTGGTGAGGGAGTTTTTTGCATTCTGGGATTTTCCTCTTTTCTGCAACAGTTTCTTCCTTCTGTTGTATAGTTTGTTTATAGCAGGGGACTACCAGATTGACTTCCTTTATTTGCAGGAGAGCATCTTGGTTCTATTTGGGATGGCATGATTCATGTATGAGTGGATGTGCTCATACAGTGCCTTAGTTTAGGATTCAGCAGTCGAACTTTCAGATCCCATCTGCATGGGTGTCATGAAGTTTGTCACTTCTGACTTCAGTAGCATGAAGTTGGATTTGGAGAAGTTTTTTACAGAGGTTTCCTTACTGGGGGTTGGGGTGGGATGTGGATGTCAAGGGTAATTTGCTTATGATCAGACCTGGCCAATGAGGGGGTGACCACTGGTGTGGAGCATCTATCTCCCATGTTGGTAATGACCAGATCTAGGATACTGGAGCCCCTGGTGGGACAATGGATTAGTTGATCCAGGGCATTGGAATTTATGAATTCCGAGAACCGTTGGGAAAAGGTGTTGGTACCCGAGTAGTTTTCCCAGTTAATGGCAGGGTAGCTGAAATCACCCAGTATTATGGTGTTTGGTTGTATCTTAATATTTTCTAGTATGTTTAGAAAGGTGTAGTGAGAATCTTGGGGCACGGTGAGGGATCTGTAGCAAGCTACAATTTGGATTGCAGTCTTACCAAGTGTTAGTTGCTCCTACAGAATTTCAGATGCATTGTGCTGGGCAACTAGCCTGGTGGTGTGAATATCCTTGGTGAATATGGACACTCCTCCACCTTTAATGTTTTGGTCTTAGTTTTGTGGCCAAAAAGTGTGGTAAGAGTTATAGCCTGGTATTGCAGGGGTGCTCTCTGGAGCCTTGAACCAGGTCTCAGTTACTGCACAGATATCGATGTTCTTCATTTTTAGGTGTGCCTCGAGAGAGTGCATTTTGAGGTTTAGACTTCTAGCATTGAGTAGCATTACCTTCAGATTTTGCATGCTTGTATCTGTTACAGTGGTGGCTTTGTCCTTTGAACCTTGCCTAAAAAAGGCACTATAGGGGTGGCAAGACCTTTAGCCAGTAACCTGAATCCCAGGTGTGACAGGTGCAGACCATCACTGGCAAAGCGTCATGGTTTGTCGATCATGTCTTCCCAGGCAGACAGATACTGGATCCCCTTTGTATGACACCAGAAGCTTAGCCAATTGTTGAAGTCAATCATTTTGTCCTTATACTGTGGTATCATTCTGGGTGAAGACAGGATGCTGCTTATGGCTAGGGTCATACCTGCCTGGGCCACATGATCCGAGAGCTCTTCCATGTCTCTTTTCATGTAGTCCAGGGAGGTATGTCTCAAGTCATTCACTCCAACATGGACAATGACAGAGTCATATTTGTACTTGTTGTGGCGTGACCTGTGGCGGATCCTGGCACCTGACAGGCAGCTGACTGTAATTTTCTCCTTGTTCAGCCTGGTGAGTGGGACATCAATGTGCCTGACTATAGAGTCACCTATGACTAAAGTGTTGGGTACATTGTCTTGCCTTAGGGGCTGTTGTTGGGTTGTGCACTGGTGTTGTGAGCTATGCATCACATTGGTTGTGACTGGTGTTTGCATTTCAGCTTTGGAGGTCCTTGTTGCTTGGGCAGGTTAATGTTAAGGGCCTCCGCATATGTGGGTTTAGTGTTGCTATGTGTGGGTGTTGATGGTGTAGATTTTGAAGGGCTATGAGTTGCTTGAGGTGCAGTGCAGGTGTTAACCTTCTCTTCTTGACTGTGATATGCTGTCATAGTCCAGCTGACCTTCCTTCTTCTCCTCTCTAGAGCATACCTCCTCCTCTCCAGGGTCTCCTCACCCTGTTCTCTACATATCACACTGTCATCTGCAAACATCATAGTCCACTGGGACTACTGTCTGAACTTGGCTGTCAACCTGTCCATCGCCACCACAACTAAGAAAGGGCTCAGAGCTGATTCTTGATGTAATCCCACCTCCACTGGAAAGGCATCTGTCACCCCCACTGCAGATGTCAATGCTGTCACACTGCCCTTGTACATATGCTGTACCACTCTAACATACTTCTCGCCCACTCCTGACTTCCTCACACAATGCCACAAACCCTCTCTAGGCACCCTGTCATATGCTGTCTCCAAGTACACAAAGACACAAATGCAACTTATTCTGACCTTCCCTTTACATCTACATCAACACTCTCAGCAAACATTGCATCTGTAGTGCTCTTTCTTGGCATGAAACCATACTGCTGATCACTATTAATCACCTCCCATATTAAACCAGCTTCTGCTACTCTGTCACATAATGTCATGCTGTGAATGGTCAATATTACCCCTCTGTAGTTACTACAGCTCTGCACACTACCCTTATTCTTAACATCCAGTACCAAAACACCTTCCATCCACTCATCAGACATCCTCTCACATTCCAAGATTCCATCAAACAACCTGGTTAAACATGTCACTGCCATGTTTCCTAAACACCTCCAAGCAACCACAGGTATGTTATCTGGACCAACAGCCTTTCCACTCCTCATCCTCTTCATAGTTACCTGTACATCTGCCTTGTAGAGCATGCATATCTGACATGTCATAAATATTGTTTGCTGCATAGTAGTAATGAACAAATGTGCCTAAGTGCTAGTATTGTGGACTTGTACCATTGATGCAGTGTAATGCTGCACCCATCCTGTAGCAATGCCACAGCTGTGGCCACTAACATTGCATCTCTCACACTCTTATGCAGGTTCCTCCAGAATACCACCAAGGCAGCAGCCTGTGGCTGGTGAGTATGGTTTCTGTTGGTGCTTGCAAATACACAGGGCATGTAATGGCTATGATATATGCCATGCACACATCTAACACATTTACCCTGAATGTATGCTGTACATGTTCACATATTGTTGCTATGAAATGCACTGCATCACAGTGGTGACCATGACGGGGTATTGGAAAGGTATGTCAGATGGCTGTGTGATAACTAACGTCCTGTCATTGTGAAGTGTGTCCACAGGGATTAACATAATGGTGGCACACAGCCTACAGTAGGGACACGTGTGAAACATCACCCTTGTACAGTGCACCAACAGATTATATACCAGTATTATGATGGCAACTGTTACAGATGTACAGTATGGCATAATGTATTAGTGTTGTCCACATAATTAGCTGGGACATGGCTGTAACATGTGTGGTGCAGTGTATGGTGCACTAGTAAACTGACACATATGTGTAGCCCATACCTGTCAAGCATCTGTGAAAAGGCTGAAGGTGGGGAGGGGTTGTCAGCATGACACATCAGTGCACTGCAGCAAGGAGCCATAGAGAGATGGTAAGAATGGCTGTATCTGCACACAGACAGGGTCAATAACTGTAGCAGATGTACCTCTACACCCACAGAAATAGAAACTGCAGTGTGTGAACACTGATGGGTGTGCATATGAGTAGACCTTGCAATCATGCAAAGTTGGGGAAAATGTGTAGGTAGACAGCCCATGCACAAGCAAATGCAGATGGGTCATGATAGTATACCCCTTGCAGGAATAGTGACTGCTGTAGTACACATAACAATGGGTACAGCACCACATCATGATAATCATGTGCATACATAGGCACACATAGGACTGTAGGCAATGCGGTCATCATCTGCACACCTAACATCTTTAGTAGACACTGCATGTGGATGTTCAGGACATATGGCACATATCAGGCTAATGTACTGTTAAAATATGTAGAGATGTCCCATGGCAGATCAAGGAATGGTGCAGCACATCAATAAGAGTGCGTAGACTCCCCATAGCCATGGTATGATCCAGCAGTTGCTAGTGTAATACTGTTGGCTTGTTCATACATGGTCTGCTAATGTAGACAGCTGTAAACCACACAACAAGCATTTACAACTGGCATGTGTCCACAAATCATCCCAGGTATTGTTTGCTGGAAAACATAGGGGCATTACAGCTGACATAAGTGACACAGTACAACACATGGAGCAATGGGATGTACACCTGTGAGTTTTGGTGCACAGTACATGGCAGGGTACATAACAGGCGCAAGGTAATACTGTGTACATGGGTGCAGTGTTCTCTAGGGGAAGGGGTATCACCTACTAACACAGGCCATGCTTCACACACATGTATACTGTTGCTAGCATGAATTGACTAAAGCTGCACTGCATGCTGTTGCATACCATATGTTATGCATGTTAACTGTTGGGTAATGGGAGGACTATGTGTACTATCATTGTGCAACCACACATGTGTGTGTGTGTGTGTGTGTGTGTGTGTGTGTGTGTGTGTGTGTGTGTGTGTGTGTGTGTTCATCTGTAGGTTCAATGTGGTGTAGTGGAGGGAGGTTGCTGCATGTAGGATGTCTGTGTGCATGTGTGTGTGGTTGTGTGGGTGGCCATGTATACACATGTGTGACTGTGGAGTTTTTCATACGGCAATACTTCCCTTTGCAGTACATGGACACGGACTGACACAAGACAAAACAAGAACACTTGTCTGATATGTAATCACAGGACAGCTGATACTCTACTAAGGTCTGTAGCATGAAACATGCATTGGGAGGGGAAGTAGATAACAGGTATCCCCTCAATATTACATACAGCAGGGAGGTGAACGACAACCAATGTAGGCAGCACTACAGATGCATTGTGGAATTACTAGACAATAGCAAGGAGTGTACACATATATCACAGCTGTCACATGATAGGTTGATTGTGCAGCATCTCAGGCATATACTGAACAAAACATACACATGACAGTACAGTGTGTGACATTAAGGAGGGAATGTATCAGAACCTCACATATAGGGGCCAAGCTCACAAAATCCCAATATGCACAGGGTGAACACTGAATGATAGCAGTGAGGCTATGTACAAAGTACTACACTCAGGGCATGGACTTAATGGAGTAACAGGTCTTGAGTTGTGGTCATCTCTGTAGATATTTAGAGGAATGAGATGTTAATGAGTGGCATTAATGAGTGTATGCCACCAGGTGTGATGTATGATGGGCATCATATCGGAATAAACATGGGTCTATCTGTATCATCACAGACAGGTAGGTATTAAGGTGGAGTGTGTGTGTGTGTGTGTGTGTGTGTGTGTGTGTGTGTGTGTGTGTGTGTGCGTGTGTGCGTGTGTGTGTGTGTGTGTGTGTGTGTGTGTGTGTGTGTGTGTGTGTGTGTGTGTGTGTGTAATGCAATACTGGACAGGTTTTAAAGTGCATTTCTATCTTCCCCCCATAGGTGGCAAGGTGGGTCAGGTTCCCTCCTGCAGGCTACCTGATGTTGGTGTACATGCAGACACTGACAATAACAAGATTATGTTTGAGGCAGAGGTGGGTTTGTCAGTGGTCGACACAGTGCCAACAGTTGGCATCCCCCTCTTAGCCACCCCACCCCCGCACACAGTTTCTGTGTCTATACATACCCCATCACCAGTCGCCATAGCTGAGAGACAGTTGGTGGCTAGTGGCAATGCACAGGGTAGTGTAGTGACCAGGCCAGCTGTGTCTTTCCACAGCAGGTACAGCCGGATGTCCGGCAGGCCACCACATAGGCAGATGTGTCAGGGTGCTCGTGGTAGAACCACTGTTCATCCTGCTTTGACAGAGGCACCACAACTGGTACCACCAGGCATATGTTTCAGGCTATCATGGAGGCACATGCACTTACGGAAATGTACACCAGACAGGGTCTGAGGCTGCAAAGAGCTGCTTACTCATCTGTAAGTGACAACATCCGTGAACTTGCGGCTGTCCTCCATGAAAACAATGAGATCATGGATAGACGGTGGGGTGAGATGATGGGCCTCCTTGACCATGGTATTCTGTGCTCAAACACCTGGTGGGAGTGGTGCAACAGCCACCTGGATGTAGCCATGATACACCAACATCTGGCAATCGACGTGGACATGCTAGGATGCTAAGCCACTCCCGTAGTGGAAGTAGTAGCCCCAGCACATCACTGGGGGTGCTGTCAACACCACACCAAAGCAGGCCTCGTGCATGTGGCCCTGGCCAGTCCCATGCAGGGCATGGTTCCAGCGGACACCTGTCATCAACAGGGGAGAGCAGCACCTCAAAGCCTGTACCTGCATGTGCCCATGGAACCCCTGGCAGGCGCAGTCACCATGTCCGTGGCTGGAGGCAGTGAACTGCACACCCTGCCAGGTATGGTCTGCAGCTGTCCAAAAGCACCTGTATAGAGCAGCCACATGGCAGAACTGTGTGTATGCATACCCACACACTATGCACACACCTAGGCCGACACTATACCGACACACACCACATCAGCATGCCCTGTTTCAATAATTCAACCCCTTACACACACACATGGTGTCAACTGTATGGACCACCCTTGGCCTCTGGCAAACCAGCAACACACCCTGTGCATATGATGATACCTGTGCCACATCCCTATCATCCATAACATAGATGCAGGGACAGGCTAATATGGTTCTGATGCACATGGTGACTGCAATACAGTGCAGCAATGTACTGCAGTATAACATGTTGTTAGTAGTAATGTGTAATGCATACATGTCAGGTAGTGTAGACATCCAGTTATGATGCATCTCAGTTGTTAGTAACAGTGGGTGATTGTGATCTCCATAATGCTATCCATATGTGTTGTAGGTGTACATGTGTCAGCAGGAGAATGGTCTGCAGTCAGATTCCACAAGGCTTATGGCACTGTGGTGACACCACGGCTGTGACATATCTGGAGGACAGTTGCACACATGTCACAGGTTTCTATAACAGTTAGTGCCTGTGCCACATAGACAGGTAGCCTGCTGGGACATGTGTAATCTGCAACCTTATGTAGACCCATCCACTTACACGCACACTCTTACTTGGCAACACTTTGACTAGACTCCTACCTAGGTATGTAGTGCTAATGAACTGTGTGGCTTTCATTGCACACACCACACAATGTGTAGGGTGAGGTGTGCACCAGCTTACATGTTACTTGCAGAACATACACAGACATGTACAGTATGTTAATGGGTGATGTAATGGTTGTATGTGGATAACACATAGTGTGACATACCATCATACACACACTGACAGACACATAACAGGCAGACACACAATCAAGAGACCTGGGCCTATTGGTGATAACTAACTAGTCCATGTGTCCAATGTGTTACAGGTAGGCTGCACACAGCACATGTGTAACTCACCTGTATTGCGGTGCCACTTACCTGTATGGGTGATGGTGCCATTGGTCAACATACAGAGGTACATGGGACATATACTGGGTGTACCATGGTGTAATAACAGTGTACACAGGACACACACCCCCAATGTTTTTTGTATGCACTGCAACCCATGGTGACACTCTGATATACCCACTATCACACATTGGCCACAACTGCAATACAACCCATTGTATATCACAACAGTGGTACTACATGGATATGCATGTAATGCACATGCCACAGGCATAGTAGGGTGCTGCATCACCATGCCTAACCTATGGGCAGCAGCAACAACAGTATCTTCACTACTTTGTGGCAATGTGTAGTGTCTCAGAATGGTGTACCCTACAGATATGCAGACATGCACACATACACACACTTGCTAGACCTCAATGGGTTTCCCATGGCTATCGACCCATTAGTACAACACTGTTGTGCTGGTACTGTACAGCTCACATAGCCATTAGGGAGAGGAGTGTAACAGGGTACATGTCATGTCCAATACAGTTGGAGCAACATCTGACTATGTCAATGTCTATTGAAGGGGCTGTGAAGGCTGTCATGGAATTCCCAACTACAGGTGCACTAACACACAGACACTGCTATCATCAGTAATGCACACGTACACAGGTGTCGGTACTATGGTGCATTGCTGCAGGTGGTCATACCTGTGTACCTGGCTATTGTCCATGGAGAGATGGGTTGTGTAGGGGGTGTGGTAACATCGGAATCATGCCATGTGCCAGCAGGTAATCTATTGATACACACTATGTTGGTCACTATCAGGGTGATAGTGACATGCATCAGCCAATCCTCTAGGTGCCCTATGCACATGGCCACTGAGGTGATCCAGTTGACATGTATGCAACATGCATTACAACACATGATTACTGTCTGTGATGGAGACCTGTACCCAAGCATGTTCTGTTGACTGTGGTAGTGTAGTGTAGGTACCCATGGCATGTTGTCTGTACAGGGTGCTGTCTCCTATATGTAGCCATTAGTATATGGCTGGGCAGACATGTCAGTGTCAAGCATAGGTTGCCTGCATGTATTCCAGCTGGATACATGTCATCTGCACATCTGTAGAGGAACTGAAAGACATCAGTTTAGCAAGTAGCTATGCATGTGGATGACTGTGTCGACAGATGGATGTTTGACAACAATATGTATGCCATAACTACATGTCGTAAGCCCTCACTAACATGTGCTTTACAGATGGTGCTCCACAGTTACATTCTACATGTCTGGTCATTTTCCAGTAGGGGATATATACGCTGACACAGCCCACACCCCACGAACACCACAGTGAGGCCACAGAGTCCAGCTATGCCTGCAGGTGTGCTTGTTGTCATTAGTACTTTTAGCAGTCTAACCTTGCCTGGGATATCACTGTCAATGGTAGTACTGCCATGTTACACTACATGCCAGTGTGACAGCTTGCACCCTGGGTTACTACCCCTGCATGTACCACATTCACACAGATAACAGTGCTGTGCAGGTCTCATATACTAGTTCATCCCAGACATGACACTCTCACCACTTGCTACTATAAGGACAGCACATAGACGGATGTATCGGACATGGCATTACATACACTTGTGACAGATGTCATTACACAGGGTTTGACATGGCCTAGTATGTTAAGCAGAGATTGCCTCTGAGTAGACAATATGCCACAGAGTATAGCTGGATGTTTCCTAGATGGTCAGAATAGGGCATCTGCTTTATGCCTGTGATCTGTTTAGTGGGGTATTCCTGCGGCCTTCCATCTATTGCAGATGTCTCGTGAGGCACATACAAAATTGTGTGTAGTATTCTATAATGTGTGTAATGATGGATGAGTACAGTGGGACATTTACCTCCTTTACTGTGGATAAAAAGCCCTTAGTGATGAGGTGTACCACATAGAAGGATTTCATCGCTATTCTGGCAATGTTATTCAAGATGAGAGCACTGCCCACCTGTGTCTGTAGGTCTGTCATCACATGTTTGGTATTTAGTGTGCTTGCACATATGTGATAAATCATGGGGTACATGGTATTTCCCAAAGGGGATAACTATTGATTCCTTGGCAGTAAGCTTGAGCCCATGGCTCTGGCAGCAACCATCTGTGTCTGCAAGGTCCTTTTGTAGAATATCCACATCATGTGGGGATTCAGTAATGGCTCCCAGGTCACAGTGATCCATGACATGTGGTAGCCAGAGTCCCATAGTGTTGGACAGTACTTCAGGGAAGTAGATGCCAAACAACAGCAGTCCCAGGACTGAACCCTGAGGTACTCCATGTGTTGCTCATCTGGAGCTGGAATTGTAGTCACCCACTTCTACAGTCTGGGTTCTGTCAGTAAGCCATGTGGCAACCCATTGAGT